>NC_041826.1:4692731-5030155 GCF_900964775.1 Scleropages formosus
CCCATACTGCTTTCTCATCTTTCTCACTGTCCTTTTTTTTCCTTCCTCTGTCCTCCCCCAGCAGTATCTGTGCACCGTCTGTCTCTCTCACTCTTTTTTCTCTTCCTCTTTCCCTGACACTATGGAAGGGCCCCAGCAGCCCAGTGTTTACAAGGAGCACAATCCTTTGCGTGACTGGAAGCCATATCCCCCCTTTCTGTTGACATGTTTAACACCTGAACAAAGACGTCAATAAGTGCGTGAGATGTTTACCCTAACCAGCTCCTTGGTTCTGTTTGCCCAGCATGGATTTAACTCAGTTGTTCTTTCTTACTCTTAAAAAAAAAAAAAAAAAAAGAATTGGAGCAAAGCAAACATTTTACAAATACACAAGTATTCAGAACTTGTTGGATCGATTGGTGGATTCAGGAGGAATAAACAACCTCTTTGAGTGAAGCTGCTATAAACTAGGCGCCATTTAGTCTTGCAGGAACTCTGCAGAGCAGCAGCTGTGTGGAGTTGGACACATGTCCTGACAGCAGAAGTAGTGTGTCCTCAGCATTCCACATTCCACAGCTCCATGGCAATACCAGTCTCAACCAAACCCCAGATATGAGACCAAATTTGGTCATTCCGTTCTGGCAGTTTACACAAGTCCATCATCACAGCACCCTTGTACCTGCACCTATCTGTGCGAGATTAAGAAGCATCAAGAATCAACTGCACTACACTGTACCATCTTCATGATTAGGGTGCAATCTAGCGCCTGCGATGTTCCTTATTGGTTCCTGTTGAATTCATATGTGCATTACTAATGGGTGCAGTAGGGTGCAGTAAACATGTATGATCATTAGCACTCTGACGTGTGAGTTTTCAAAGCAACATGAGACAACTAAGAGTTCCAAAGAGCCCAAATAGTTGGTGCCCGCATTGCGTGTGCCTAAGTCACAAGCCTGCAAAATTATTCAATGGTAGTAGGGGAAAATTTAAAAAAATAATGGCTGTATGTGTCAAACATGGACTAACTGCATCAGTAAAGAGGAACAGTGGTGGCAAGTTGAAGCTCAACAACAGGGGTAGATGACACTTATAGGATGGTTGCTAAATGCCACAAAGGACACATGCTAAAAAATGAGCACAGAATTTAACCAGCACCTCTCTGACCCAGTCTCAAGAAAAACGGTATGTCGTGAGTTTTCCAAGCTGGAATTTATAACAGGGCTTGTGTTTCGAAACCTCTTATATCCAGGGCCAACCCACAAAGATGCGTCACCTGGTGTGAGGAGTATGAAACCTGGATCCTTGAGCAACAGAAAAAGTTATATGGTGTGATGAGTCCTGTTTCACCCTGTTTCCTTCATCTGGGCAGGTTTCTGTTTGGAGAAAGCCAAAGGATGAAAACCCACAATGTCTGTTGCGAGCTGTTAAACATGCTGGGAGGGATCTGTAGTGGTATGGGCAGACGTCTTGTGCCATTCATTGCTATGAAGGGTTGTATAAGAGCCAAGGAATATGAAACCATTTCACAGGACCAGAGGTACAATATGGTGCAAACACTGTTTCCTCAAGAAGTTCCCATATTCCAGGATGATAATGCCCCCGTAAATACTACACACACACTCGTCCCCAGTCAGCAGACCTAAGCATCATAGAACCTTTATGGGAACTTCTGGAGCACAGAGTGCAAAGTAGATTTCTACCTTTTTCATCCCTCAACGAAGTGGAGGCCTTTCTTCTTGCAGGATGATGCACCGTAGCACTACACACAGTTCAGGATTTGTATGGCAGCTTTCCAACAAGGGCTGAAACTGAATCAGTGAGCGTGTTGGCGTGTCCTTGTGCAAGCTGGACATTTCTCACGGGGTGCGTATTATTGTTCCCAACTGTCTGTCCCGGCAGGCCCTGAACGGCTTCGTCCTGGTGGTCACCGCTGAGGGATACGTTTTCTACGCCTCCCCCACCGTACAGGACTACCTGGGCTTCCATCAGGTGGGTTTAAACTCCGCTGCTGTCGGCCACATTTTTTTCCCGCCATAGCAGAAGAAACAGATAGTGTGCCAGTCAGGGTATCAGGGACCTGTTTGAAGAATGCTCAGCCTGGCGCCAACGCAGCCTGTGCCCCGCTGGGCACAAAATATGAAAAGGTGCTGATTGAAATGTCTTGCAGTCACTTTACTCCTTGTCACTTGTTTCCTTTTTTCTCTCACAAAGTTTTAGAAACGTTGTTATGCAATCGCTTTAATGTTTTGTTCTATTTGACAACAAAGAAAAGTTGGGTAACACTCTTGCAGGCATGGTCACATTACAGCAAAAGGGTATTGTTATGTCACCTTCCTCGCTGCAAGCATACTACGGTACAGTACCATACAATGCCCTGGATGGGGAACTGAGCTCCATTTCAGTCACATTGTGAGCTCTTCTTCAGGTTGCCATCGCTGAAAGCAAAGCTTAATTCACTCCAGTTCCCTTGACACCCAGCACACGAAAAGAAAGACTCCTGCCACCACTCAGGATAATTAGTGCTTTAATTCAGCACTATGGTAAACTAGAAAAACCAGCCTGTACAGAAGATTGTATAAGAGATCAGTCGTCCGCAGTGATAAAAACAGGGCAATGGCAGGAAGGAGCACACGTTTCGTTTAAACAAGTGCAGTTTACGCAGCAAGAGAAGGGGACGACGCTATCTTCTCAGAACAAGCGGAAAGAACTCGTTGTCCCAAACTGTCCCTTGCGGACAAAAAAGTGATGCAGTTTCACGCTATGGCCATGCCTTTTTTCTCATCAGAGTGAAACACCTACACCGTTCACCTCTGTGAAAGCAGTGGAAATTATACCTCATAGTACTTGAGAGGCATTCAAGCCTAACATGAGCCCCCATGAGGTGCATGCTGGGAAATAACAGACTTTGTTAGATCTCACCCAGGTATCAGAATGAACTAGAAACATATTCTGACTGCAATTTTATCTGCCTTTTTTTAACCATTTTTTCTGTTTGAAAATCCATTTTTTTCTGTTGGGGTCCAAACACGCACCCATTCGCACATATGTACGTCTCTGAGTGTCAGCATGTTATTTCTTGTCCTTTGTATTGATTTTGGACAGTGTTGGTGGTTTTTTCTTCATATTCCAGGCAGAGAGCATCACAGAGACAAGTGCCAAGTCAAAACAAAGGGAGCTTAGACCTCTTCCCCCCCCATTTTACCTCTTAGGCCTGCTTGTTTTCGCACCTGCCCCTGCTACTCCACAGTAACGTCAAGCTGACCTTGTTGATTTCATCTATCGCTATGTGCACATAGCTTAGAAATAAAGAAGCACGTATATACTTCTGTATGGTATAAAAATTGTCACTTGCTCTGTTTTCCAGCATACAGGTTGTCCTGTCATGTTACTCTAAGCAGCTTTGTTTTTGAGCCTTGGGAACGGTCATTTGGGTCACAGAGTATGTATGTTATGGGTGATATGCACAGAAGGGGTGGGCAGCCACTGCTGCTTAGACCCTTAGAGGTTTTTCCTCACAGTTCTTCTCAGTGTTTTCCTCTCCTCAGTTGCCAGTTGGCTCCTTTACATACTGTTTGCAAACCGCGTCTTAGTCTCTTGGTTTTCTTTTACTACTTTTTTTGGTTTGAATATTGTGGAGGGTATAGACCCTCAGATCTTACAACAAGGATTCCTTCCTTTAGACTGCGTTGCATTAGAGAGACCTGTTTGTCAATAAAAAACATTGAAGTTTGACACATGTATACTGTAATATTAACCATTCGGTGAATTTAGCTGGCAGCACTTTGAGAGGTCGGGGCAGGTTTTGAAGCCCTTAGGAAGGTCCAAGATGGTGCCTTGAGAAGCAACATAATTACTCTGGTTCTCTTTCATACCAGCGTTCAGCCTATGACACATACTAGCTGCCTGGAGCTGATGTAGTGTTCTTCATACTGCTCGGCCCCATGATTAATAGTCCATGGAGAAAGGAGGCATTGACAGCTTAAGGGCTGAGCTCACGCAGGTGTGTCTTGGTTGGCACTGTTTGAGTTAGCTAAAGAACAGCATGAAGGTCACTTACAGGCAGTGATCCACATGATAAGGGGAACATAAGTTGAGAATGGAATGAGCTCAATGTGTAACAGCTGAATAACAGTACAGTTGTGTATAGACGCGGTAAATATTATTTCAGAGCTATGGTGATGTGTCATATTAATATGTGTACATCCAGCCATTCTGTGTCCAGTAAATGTAAACAAATGCGACCTGGGCCTATTTCTGGCCATTGGCTCTTCTTAAGGCAACAAAGATTACGACTACTTTAGAAGACCTGATAATCTGATAGCAGCAGTTTCATGCTCTCCTCGGGGCTGTGGTCACACAAGTGCTTTTGCATCCCTTTGCTTGGTAAAATCATGGTTTTTGTGTGTGTGATTGTACACCTTCAGCATCACAGAGCAACATTAATGGGTACAGTTCCTAGAAACACACGTGTTTCTGTTGTGCAGCTCCTCAGGGGGTTGCAGTGAGTGCATGGTGCGGCAACGGGGATAGAGTGTATGGCAGCAATATAGTTCAAGGTGCTGGTCATGTTCTAGCCAGTGTGACAGGACATCCTGGTTTGTAAGCAGCAGGCCAGGGGAAGGACCAAGAATGACTTTTCCTGGAAAACTAACTAGAGGAGATTTTGTCACTTTTTCTCACATAAAGAACACAGTGATCACACTGATGATCTTTCTGTTTTCCTCTAATCTCCACACAGTCTGATGTGGTCCACCAGAGCGTGTTTGAACTGATCCACACAGATGACCGTGCCATGTTTAGAAGCCAGCTTCACTTTGCCCTCAACCCAACGCAGTTTGGCTCGGATCAGGGGGGCGACAGTGAGTTTCCATTTTGATTCCCATTTTGGATCATTCGCTTAACCTCCTACTGACGACCCACACTTTTCAAGTGTTGTTTCACCCGCACATGCAATCCATACAGGGGCACTCACTTTTCCTCAGCTCAGTCTTTGCAGTCTGCAAACCATTTGATGGGAAACAAGTGTAGAATTTATTGAAGTGTCTCATTTCTCTTGTGAAGTCACACTTGACGTTGTATCGTGGAAAGACATAGTCTGTTAGTTGGAGACCAAAGTTTTATAGAAGTCTGAACTGACATGCTAAGCAAAAATCACTGTATCAAGTTTGAAGGTACATTCAGTGATTTGCAGTGATCTAGAAATTTCCAGTGTAATTATTGTGCGGTTTGTTTTCTAGGCATGGAAAGTAGTAATGAGATCAGCAGCAACATTGTGGCCTATGACCCCCAGCACATTCCTCCAGAGAACTCCTCCTTCCTGGAGCGGAGCTTCTGCTGTCGCTTCCGCTGTCTCCTGGACAATTCATCCGGGTTTCTGGTAAACACCATCATCTACCCATCGACCATCCTTGGGGGGCATTTTTCATTACCAAACTACAGCTTGTTTTTCTCTGTGATAATTGATAGCAACACATGATAAACAGCAAACAGAGCAGTACTTGTATTTATACTTCCCAGTAGGGTTTTGCATTTTTGTGTAAGGTCGGTGTTGTTAAAATGGCCAGTCTTTTTGACTGAACCCACCAGGTCACTGTACAGTTACAAGCACAGTTCCCCCATCTTGGTGAGGCAGTTTCCATTCATGTTAAGGATTACCTACAATGTTCTGCGCATCTGTCTTGTCAGGCCCTAAACTTCCAAGGGAGGCTGAAGTACCTTCACGGACAGAACAAGCTGAATGACGACGGAACCATGCCTCACCCCCAGCTGGCTCTGTTTGCTATCGCCGTGCCCATGCAGCCACCCTCCATCCTGGAGATCCGGACCAAGACACTGATCTTCCAGACCAAGCACAAGCTGGACTTCACACCCATGGGCATAGACCCCAGGTGCTTCTTTGTGGCCACACCCCCAACAGTTGCTCGTGGTTTTCATGACTCTGTGATCTGGTTTCAAACTGAAACTGTAGTTTTCCAGAAAGCTAATGAATGAATATTAATTAATGATGTTATTAATATTTGCTTTTCCCCCCAAAAATTTACTCCTTTGCTTTTTTCTCCTTACAGAGGGAAGATAGTTCTGGGCTACAATGAAATTGAGCTGTGCACGAAAGGCTCTGGATATCAGTTTATTCATGCTGCTGACATGATGTATTGTGCAGACAATCATATTAGAAGTGAGTTTTCTTCCAATCAATGTCCATGTCCTTTTATGACTTGCTACATAAATAACCATGTAAAAATATTCTTTGTTCTCTTATTGCTGTGCTCATACCAAACGTTTTTCCCTGTATTAGCTTGCGCATTGAAGAATTGTGAAGAACCTTCCTGTGACAGAATATGACCAAACCGCTTTCCATTTTCAGTGATAAAAACCGGAGAGAGCGGTCTCACGATCTTCCGGCTCCTGACAAAGACTGCAGGCTGGGTCTGGGTTCAAGCAAATGCTAGGCTGGTCTACAAAGGAGGAAGGCCTGACTTCATCATTGCACGTCAGAGAGCTTTAACGTAAGTGCAAAAGCCCTTCGGGGCCCAACCCAGCACATCTACTTTCTGCCACTCTGCTAAGGAAAATGCTCTGAACTTCATGTTTCAACAGAAACGAGGAGGGTGAGGAGAACCTGCGTCAGAGGAAAATGCAACTTCCTTTCAACTTTGCTACTGGCGAGGCCCTCCTGTATGACATCAGCCCCAGTCTAGAAATGATGGACATGACAGGAAATAGCAAACCCCCAAAGATGAGGAGAATGCCTGAGCAGAAGGCCCTGGATCCTAATTCATTGCTTGGGTCCATGTTGAAGCAGGACCAGTCGGTGTATGTGCAGTATTCTGACCCTGATTCCCAGTTCTCTCTGGAAAAAGCTTTCATGGACAGCCATGCCGTTTTCAATGCACCTAGTGATGCGTGGCAGCAGGGAGCACCAAAACAGTGTGGAAATGTTAAGGAGGAGACCATAATGAAAGACATGATGGAGACACTGGAGCAGATTCTGGGTGACCGTAATATGTGCAGCACCCTTCAGGATATGGACGTAGGCATGGAGGAGCTAAAGGACTGGGAGAACACCCTGCTGAGAATAAATATGAACAGCAGTGACATTTCTGTGGAGCTCAATGACATCCTCACCAATGACATCTTCAACTACGTGGAAGAGGAGCTGCTTAAAGACAAAGGCGTAAGTCCCTGTATGGCTGGTTCTGAACAGCTTATCCCTGTTGGCAATGTCAACAACTATCTTTGCAGCCAGAACACTTTGATTGCCCCGTCCAATCTGCCACCCATGGGGTTGCCAGCCGCTTTATTGCTTGACAGCCAGAACCTCAACCCCCAGAACCAGGTGGTCCCAGATCCCCAGACCAACTCTTCTGGATTATCAGGGCAGAGTCAAGTTGAAGGCATGCAGAAGCTCTCAAATCTGGGCCGCCCGATCTCTATGGGACTGAACAGCTCTGTGCAGATTCAGTCCGCCTTAAAGCAAATGCAGCCTGAAAACAAGTTTCCCCAGATCTCGGAGTACTCCGAGGTTGACACCCAAAAAAGTCTAGGCCAAAACAGCATGGGGTCCTTTGCCCCCAATCAGACAGGATCTTGTGCTCTTGAGCAAAGCCAGATGAGGTCTGGCCTGTCCAGCTCTCAGCCTTTATTTCGCCCAGTCAAGCTGAACAGCCTGGGACCTCAGCCCCAGGAACAGGCACAGTTGTCTCCTCAGGGCCTTCCCAGTGCCATGGCTCTTGCTCTCCAGGGGCATCCACAGTCAGGGAAGCCAGCCCAGCAGGTCCCCTTCAGGCAGCAGAACAGCATCACTCAGTCAAATTGTGTGACGTCCAGTCAGTGGGCCCCCAGAATCCCTGATGCTGACTTTGCCAACAGACTGTTGGAGACCTGCCCCTCCAGTGTTTTAGCTCAGGATGACCGCATCGAACCCTCACCGGTGGCCTGTCTTCAAGGACATTTCTCGATGCAGACCCAGGGTGGCCAGATTCCAAGACTTCAGTCATGGATACAACAACAGCCCAACAGGGTGAACCAAAATGGACACCAGCCCCTACCCAGCTGTTATGGCAAGACACCAGATTTGGCCAGAATGTCTGCAGCTGGCTCTCAGAACTGCAAGCCTGGTTTTGGGACACAAAACATGCCCAACGGGGTCTATCGGCCCACCGAGGGACCGGCAGCAGACCAACCGCTGCTGTCGACCAACAGCTGCATGTTCAAGGACAGTTTGTCCAACCCCATCAACGGCATGCGCTTCGGTGACACAGGGCTGGCAGCTTCCGTTCCCTCATGCCAGAAGATGAAATCCAGTCAAGATCGGAGCCCCCAGCACGGCTCCTACTACTTCCAGATGAGTGCCAGCGAGCCCATTGTCGGCACGTCCGTCATTCCCCAAGAGGACATCAGCATTAGCCCCTTGTCCTACCCTCTGACCCCTGGCTTCTCCCCAGATGATCTGTTGGCACATGAGCAGTATGTCTCCTGCAACGGGCAGACCCAGGTAATACAGCATCTCACTAAGAGTTACCTTTTATGCTCAACAATTATCAGGCCAGGTCATGGATGCCAGATGCTTTCAGTTTATATGGTAACATATGCTTTCTGGGCTTTATTACAAGCAAATGTCAAAAATATATGCATCTGTACTGCATTCTGCAGCATAAATACATGTCATTCATTATTAAAATTCAGTAACATAATTTCATTTGCTCGCTCACATTATGGTTGTATAATTTCTCAAAACCACTTTATTACTTTCGTCTCCTTTTTCAATAATACGCATCCTTTGATGGCAGATGATGGGGGTGCGGTGGCGCAGTGGGTTGGACCGCAGTCCTGCTCTCCGGTGGGTCTGGGGTTCAAGTCCCGCTTGGGGTGCCTTGTGGCGGACTGGCGTCCCGTCCTGGGTGTGTCCCCTCCCCCTCCGGCCTTACGCCCTGTGTTGCCGGGTAGGCTCCGGTTCCCCGTGACCCCGTAAGGGACAAGCGGTTCTGAAAATGTGTGTGTGTGTGTGTGATGGCAGATGTGGTTTCCATAGGTTGCATAGGCACAGAGGTATACGGATTTGGGAAGACTCCAAACATTGTCAGTGCTAATGTCATAAAGAATCGGTGTAAGGGAACTTACAGTGTCTCATAAAGTTTTTATTGCATTGGCACTTTTCCGAACAAATGCGTGTGAATACAGGAAAATGTGTTTATGTCGTTGACAATTTTATCAGTTCAATATGCCTGCACCCACAGCATAGCTGTAAAATGTCTAACATGTCGTCAAGGCAAACAAAAGAATTATAAAACATAAACTGCCAATCTTATCTACGGGTCTTTGACCACAGACTAATATTTCTTTGCCTGTTCCCGAAGCAGATCCCCAGCCATACAGCAGAAGAAAATGGGCCATTTTCCTTTCCTCCGCTCCCTCATGGGACCCCGTACTTCTCAGAGACAAAACAAAGCAACTTCTAGACTGTGGTCCTGTGCAGTGGAGTAACACACAGAAAGAGTGCACAGCAGGACTTGTCCCAGGATCACAGGCCATCCCACCAGTGCCTTCCGAGTCTCCCGTCTTCTGTCTTGACATTACATCCCAGCAAAACACAGGATGTGAACCCATGGCATGACCACAGGCCTCCTACACTGCATGGTCTTCGGAAGTGACAGTTGTGTTATAAAAGCTGCAGCTGTGACAATGTCCGTGTCCTTATGTAAAGTGTGTGTGTGTTGTGGGAGAGGGTCACTGGAGTCATGCTCCATCTCCCCACATGTTAAGCGTTAGCAGGCTAGACTGCTTGAAGAATGCTCTGTTTGCTGTAATGTAGTTTTTATTCTTTTCCTACATATAAACACAACAGCTCTGGAAACTGGCAAGGGTGGGTATGACTGATGGTCACGGCCACAGGACAGCATAATGAAGTAAAAGCACAGTAACAGTAACTTTAGAATGAGACTTCTTGGAAGTGAGGAAGCAGGAAGCAGTAGACTGCAAAAGGAGAGAGCAGAGCCTTTCTCACATGGAGCTGAACCGTGAAAGGAATCCGCTGTGCACTTATGGCTGTGAAGTGAAAGATTGGCGACATTAACAAAAATTGGAGTACAAAATCAATCCATTTCTTATAACCGAACATAAGAAATCTGTGTTAAATCCTTTGAGGTTTCTCCAAAGTTTTCCATTTTAATGTTCTTGCTGTCAAATGTTTCATTATAAATATATATGTATATATATATAATAAGATGCAATATGGTAATTAATTATTATAAAGCATCATTTATTCATCCAGCTTTGTTTTTTCACCAAAACGTTCGTCTTTTATATTTTTATAAACATTTATCTGTAATTATTGACATGTCATTGAGCCATTCTTTCTTTATTTGTATGGCCTTACTTTTTTGTTGCAGTGTTTTGTTTTTATGCCCTGGATACTATGATGTTGAATTTGCATTTACTTGTTCTTAAGCTGGTAATGAACACCCAAATCACGAGCTTGGGAGGTGCTATTAGAAACATGGCCCCCCTCCCAAATCTGAAAGGGAAAAATTGTGTACCGGACATTTTGTGGAGGTGATGGATGTTAAAAACGTCCAGTAAACCGGATTTTAGTGAAATGAAGTTCATTACCATTTATTATGCAAACACTCAGTAGCTGTGTAGTTCCAGATGTGTACGTTGATTAACATATTTCAATTAAGGCTTTCGCAGTTGTTGTATGGAGTTTCACGAAACACTGTGATTCAGTTGGTGTCTTTTCTTTTTTCCCCATCCACCCTCCTGTGAATCGCTAATGGGGCTGTAATTAGATTGCAAATATTGGGAGAATGGCAGCGGGACGGTGCAGCGAACTGCCAGAATGCCGGGGGAAGGGTGTTCGCACAAGTGAGACGGTGAGGATCTGGTCTGCAGACAGAAGGAGTTATTGTCCCATTCAATATATGTGCTCTTATTTTTATCCTCATCATAATAATTCTGGGGTTTTCAAAGAAATGCGAAAAAAAGACAAGGCCTGCATTGTTAACTTCTTTATACGCACAACTATGTTGATATTACCCCCCTCTCTATTGTATATTGTGTAAATATAACAAAGTGATTAAAGGTATTGTATGCTTGTGTACAATGGACATCAGTAGCTCTTACTCTGAAGTGTGGATCAGTGCTAAAGCAGCGCTGCTTTCTCCTGAGATCAGTCGCTGAGCAGCCCTCGTGACCCAACTGTTTCTGTGCTCGGGCTCGGACGGGAAGTGGACCCGTATCTCCGTCCACTGCCGCCGCACTGTAGCTACGCTGCAGGAGCTGGCAGGAAGAAAGGCACGGGTTCGAGTACCGTAGCTTCACTGCGGGATCCAAGTTTGTAGGAACCACCCCCCCAGCCAGGGCTCTTCTTAGCAACAGTGGAACAGAAAAGTATTTCAGCTTCATCTTACTGACTTTAATGTAATTATCTTCCTTTTTTCCTGTTTGCAGAGGTGCATTAATGGCACCTTGCCTTGAAGACAAGAGTACCGCGGCAGCTACGTTTTATCGTCAAAGTATCGGTGACAGTCCATCGCACGTGTTTTGCAAAAGCCCTTAACTAAAGAAACTGTCTGTGTTCAGAATCTCGTAACAAATGTATTCAGTCGTATTTAAAGAAGTATGTCGCCGATACTGAACTAAACAGGTATGCAAAAATAATTCCCAAGTGCCTTCAATTTATAAGTGATATGGTGTCAGAAATTTCACTTGTAGGTGTAAAACAGCCTTTTTTCCTTAACTCTCTTTCACTTTGAAAGGTTTGAAAGTGGGAAATGGGTGAACAACATGAATGCAGTTTCCCCAAAAAATGATGGGAGATTACTAAGGTAGCTAACTAACTCACACTGAGTTGCGTTTATTTGAAAATTTCTAGTTTTTAGGATGGGTCGCAGCTGCTCTTTTGCGACAGCTTTTTTCTTTTTTTTTTTTTCTTTTTTTTTTTCTTTTCTTTTTAAGCAAAAGACAGTCTCAAATGTCAGCTTACCAACTCTAATAACACAGCTTTTCTTGAATTTTTCCTTGTGGTGTTAGTTTTTACTCTAGTCTTCATAAATGAGGAGCTTCGACTTCTCGGGGGAAGTGCAGCAGTCATTCATCCTTTTCTTACCCATCAAAATGGACTGGTGATGGGGGTGTGTGTTTTGAAGAAAGCACTTGCAGACCAGTACACAGGTGTGCCTTTATTTGATGGCTGCTATGGACTGGTTTTCAGCTCTTAGGGAACGACGTCAACGCAACGTTGGGTGACATCGTTCGATGAGGCCCTAAATTCACTAACAATGCAGTAAAACAAGGTGTGACGGAGTTGACCACAGCACAGTAAATAACAAGGTGGATACTGTTGACTGAGCTGCTTGCTGTTTTGTGTCATTTATAAACCATTATTTCAATGTACTGCTTTTTATCACTACCGTGAAATTTTGCGTTGAGGATTGAAACGTGTCCTTGTGTTTGGGGCGTGTTGTGCGACTACACTATAGCCATCGGATTTTGTTGCCTTTTTTGCATGTCGCTTAACAATGGAAGCACTAGCTACTGTAGATATTTATTTTGTACTGCTCTTTTTAATGGCATTTTCATCAAAATGCAGTATCCTTGTATTATGTAAAGTTTTTTTTCTAATTTTTTGTGTTTTATTTTATTTCTTTGTCATATGGTCTTATAAAGGCCATCACAAACCATGTTATTTTGTGCATTTCCCAATGCGGCAGTCTGTTATGTAAGTCTTTACTGACTTTTTAAAAATACAATAAGCATCTTGTATCTTTCATTTTGTTTTTTTTTTAAATGTATGAATGACAAACCCCATGTATTTTTTTTTTTTTTTTGCTTCACAAATATAATGTTCCACCTTTATATTAAAGAAGTTCTTAATTACTTAACATGTGTTGTCTGAAACATTGTGGGCTTAACGTTTTCTCATCCAGGATGACCTTAAAAAATCCTTGAGCTGGACAGCACAAGCTACCAAAACACTGCGCAGATTTTCAGTTTTTATAGAGTTCTTAAGGTTTCATTTGGGTAAGAAACCTCTCACAGCTCACTCCGCTCAGCGTTCAGGTATTGAGATACTGTACCTTTCATGGATACAGTGGAATTTAAATATCATTTCAAATTGTAATAGGTCATAATGTGGTTTA
Source organism: Scleropages formosus (assembly GCF_900964775.1). Classification (NCBI taxonomy): domain Eukaryota; kingdom Metazoa; phylum Chordata; class Actinopteri; order Osteoglossiformes; family Osteoglossidae; genus Scleropages; species Scleropages formosus. The sequence goes on from NC_041826.1 coordinate 4,705,850, forward strand.
GTGCTAAATGCAAATTGTAAATGTCGGTGTTTTCAGTCCAGACTGCAAGCAGTACAGCGTCACTTTGCTGGGAGTCAACGGCCACATGGGGGTGCAGAGCGTCAGTGTGAAGCACCAAAACATGCACCCATAAAAAAAGTACTTCTTCTCTGAGGTTTTAAGGCCTTCAGGTTCTTCAGAGCAGAAAGCTAATTGCATGTTTAAAATAGCTGAACTCCCTTGGAGACGTACTGTGCCTATGGCTTCTGCAGCACAAACACAATGTAAATCACTGTTCTATCTGTCAACTTGCACAAGCAGCTGTGCAGTAGCTGCAGACGTACTGACTTCCCCAGATATTGACGCGCGCACAGTCAACAACCGCTTGTCCCGTGTGTGGTCGATTTACTTACGATAATCTTGATTTTGGTTATTTGCTTGTAAAGCATCTTGTGATAATTATCTCAGAAATGTTCCCCATAAAAGCACCTGCAGGCCAAATAAGTAAAATATTGTATCTTTCAGGAGTTACTGACCTTAATTTAGGCTCAAGTTTTCAAATTTCCATCCAATACATTGCCTGATCATCCACTAACCCCAAAGCCACCTGGACTAATTAATGAATTCAATGCAAAAGCATGGAGGTTCTTGGTTTCTGGCTCCGTTGTGGTGGAACGACCTCCCCCTCTTATTCAGAACTGCTGAATCTTTGTCCGCATTTAAAAAGGGTCTGAAAACTCACCTCTTCCAGATTCACTTGGCCCATCATCTCTTAAGTTCATGTAAGGTGTAAATGTTCATGCTGTCACACTTTGAGATCATAACTGTTGAATAACAGATGAACTTTCACGCAGCCACTCATATAATGTAATGTGAATGTTTATATAAAAAAAAATAAAGTTAATTAGGAAGGGGATCAGGAATTGTCGATATTTGGATAAACCTTCATACAGTTACTCATGTAATGAACATTGCTTCATATGGTGCAAAGAAACTACCCGCACTTAAGAATCACGTCTGCAGCTGTCATGTCTCTCTGCTAATGTGAGGCACAAATTGTATTTTCTATGAGATGTACGTCGCCGTGGAGAAAAGCATCTGCCGATTGAATAAATGTAAATGGAAATGGGAATTATTGTTATGACTCCATATTAAATTCGGTTAGGAGCTGCGCATTCTGAACTGTTGAAGCAGCCGTGGTTTTTCTGCCTGCAGGTCGGAACACAGTGCTATCGGTCACACTTGTGGTGCTCGCACATTTTTATATTCACACCCTGGCTTTCCTCCGCTGTGTTACACTCCATAGGCAAGAGAACCGGACCGTTACTTGCCAGAAACGGCTGGTAGAGCCAAGCTCTCGGTTCTCTACCACAGATTTACATCTGCGCCTCTTCTTCACTTGTGCTTTGTCCCTATGAGAGAATAAATAATTCAGAATCACTTTGGAGTGTCAGACTTTTTTGCTGTGTGCTTCTCTCTGTGAATTTGCCAGCAATTAAAACAAAGTCTGAGGGAATGTCCTGGAGAAATGCTGAGAGTTTCATAAAACGAAGGCATCGGTGACGGGGGGGCTTGGACTTTTACGTCTCAAAATAATCAACAAAGTGCAAACATTAATAAACATATCGCAACATATAAAACATGTACAATACAGTCTCTTGGTAAAGATCCATTATTACAATAATTTCTTTATTAGATGCTTTTCTCCGAAGCGACTTCCAGTGAACTCTCTGTAGTGTTATCTGCCCACACACCTTATTCACCGCGGTGACTTACACTGCTAGATACACTACTTACGCTGAGTCACTCATCCATGCATCAGTGGAACACACTCTCTCCGTCACTCGCACTATGGGGAACCCGAACAGAATGGTTTCGGACTGTGGGAGGAAACCAGAGCACCCAGAGGAACCCCACGCAGACACGGGGAGAACATGCAAACTCGAGACAGACTGAGTGGGGATCGTGTGTAGGACAGCCTGTGCTGCTGGGGTGCTGCCTGCACCATGTCCCCTCTCAACGGAATGTGAGCGAAGCGGGAGGGCTTTACTGGCAGCGCTGTGTCGTGTTGGGACAAGCCGTAACTGTTGCGTAGATCTTCTATTTTGATTACTTTATCTTCCTCCACCCTGTGCCCTATTCTCAAACCTGTGTCACCGCCACCATAATCTTGCGATCGGGAGAAACCTGCAGCGAGCGTTTGTATTTCCAGAGAAGAGCTTGTATCACGAAGTATGAGGCCCACAGTGTGACACGCTTACCTTGTTTTTACCTCAGAGTTGCTACTCATTGACAAATAGACTTTGTGGCTCCGGTTTGTAGTTGTTAAAGCGAGTGGGGGACTGAGAACATTGAACCCTGAGAGGGAGAATGTTCCAATTTCTCTAAAGCAAATGAGAGTCTAGATCAATGAATTATTTACTGTACAACACTGCTGGGGGGAAGAAACACAAGAATTATGACAGAGCCATTTACTTATAATTTAGAATTCCATTACTACATGATGACTGTAATTACACACACTGGCTGAAACCACTTGTCCTGAGCAGGGGTCGCAGTGAGCCGGATCCTAACTCGGCAACACAGGGCGTAAGGCCGGAGGGGGAGGGAACGCACCCAGGGCGGGACGCCAGTCCATCGCAAGGCACCCCAAGCGGGACTCGAACCCCAGACCCACCAGAGAGCAGGACCCGGCCAAGCCCGCTGCACCACCACACCTCCTGATTTTAGTTACATTTAGTGTAATTCTGAGTCAATACACAAAAATCAGTGTTTCAAAAAATCACTAAAATGAACCATTCCTGTTAGGCTTCATGAGATCTCCAGTAATTCATGAGTACACACCTTTGTGGGTAATGGTGTTTAACACACACTTTAACTCTGGCTCTCGAGTGACCTTGACTCACTGAGATGTGTTAAACCTCAAGCCAGCATTTCTGAATGATGATAGAGGCAGTCTGACGGAGATATTCATAACGGTGGAAGTGGAATATAAATGTAATGTTTCCAAAATGTCATTTACTCTGAGTAAGGCTCAGTGAAATATAGGAGTTTCCTGAGGAAATAGCCGCCGCTTCACTTGAATATAAGGAATTAACCCAAAAGAAAATAAAGGAATTCGGTAATACGCTCAGCTGTGCATAATATGATGTTCGCACGCAAGAAATTTGATGTTCAGTCAAACCCTAAAAGGGGCTTTTTTTTAAGTGACTTTGTTAGGTCTGGAAAACGAAAAAGGAAGAGAGGCCAAAAATCTTTCGAAAAGCTGAGGTTTTCAAAAGACTAATTTTTCCACTATAGCCGAGTTCTCCTGGGAGCACTTTGGCCTGGGAAAAGGCAGACATATAACTGCACTTCCAGCTTGAAGGCGTTTCAGACATCCTAAAGCCATAAAGAAAGTAAATAAGTAAAAATGAGAGATGTCTGCTTTAGTGTTAAGAACAATAATAACAATAAGCAGAGTTATGAAAGGGATGTGTTATATTTCATTGCCAAGAAGTCTGCTAGACGGAAAGGAGGAGGGTTGAGGCTTCTAATATTTCAGTTAGTCATTCTGGTTTCGATGAGGCAGAACCCAGTGACAGGAGAATTCCTTGTTATTCCACATCTTGAAAGTCATATATGGGGGGCGGGGAGCGAGGGCATAAATCAAAAAGTGTCTGCAGTGATGTTTATGCAAAAGTGGAACGACTTACCCTTGGAGACGGCGGCCCCCTCTACGTACGGCCTCCAGGAGTGTTAACTGGCCCTGGGGGAAGATGGCAACTGTACAGAAGGATCTTCTCTATAAATCAAATATGGCAAACTGCATTTTTAAAAGAGCCAATGACACCACGCAAAAGAATTGAATCAGTTTTTGATAGCACACTGTACTGTATTCCATGTTATACAAACATATGTAATAAAAAGGTCATAACTCGTTGAAGAAAGCGCTGGACACACACGGGCTGAGAACTCAGAAGTTCTCATGTCCTCCTAGCTGGTTAAACACAACTCCACATGTGTTTGGTTCATTGTGGCAAGTCAACATTTTCTTCAGTAATTTTGGGGAGGTTGTATTTTAGGTTAGATCTCAAATTCTCTTCATGAACTTAAGTGCTGAGTTCATACAGGAACTAAGATCAGACATACTGCCAAATTTTGAAATTTTGATCAGGCAGCAAAAAAAAAAAAACAATTGTGGGTTTCTTACAGTATTTTATATGTGTCACACAGACAGGCTGGAGACAGGAGGTAAGTGGATGGATCCATTTGCAGGTCAGTTTTATTTTCAACAAGGCTCATTGAACAGGACAAACAGCAAAGGTCAAGGACAGGCAAGGGTCTTCCAGGCACAGACATCACAGTGCAGGCAAGACTAAACTCAGTGGTCAAGAAGCAGGAACTTGAGAACAAAGCAGACCACAAAGGTACTTTTTTAAACCACAAAAGTCCCAATGATACTGCAAAACCACACAAAGGCATTTGCAAGAATCCACATCATTGTGCGGTCACGGAGCTCCCTTTATACCGGGTCCCGTCAATTAGCCGCAGGTGTTGCCGCCCTGCTTGTTCCCGGAGGCGTGAAAATATGTTTCTATCCATCTATCCGTCTGTCTATTCATTTATTAACCAAGTGTGATAAATTTCACATCATGTTCTTTTCTCCACACCTGGACATAAAATTCCATCCTAGATAAAGGTCATGCAGGTATTTTTACATCATACTGTATATAAGTGCAGCACGGCGAGGTGGCCCGGGGAGGGGGCGGAGACGGGGACAAAGCAGCCACTGCTGGGGCTGATTTCCATCCCTATTTCTTCCCTGGTGCCCAGCAGTAGAGAGAACAGAGCAAGGAGGAGAACGAGACAGACCCGAACCCGAACCCGAACCCTGAGACAATGCCTGTGTCCCGACCGACCTGACTCTCCCTACCTGGTCCCCCTTTCCCGTCTCCTTCCTTCTCCCCTGTCTAAGGGCAAATAAAAGCCCATTGCAACAGGCAACTGCATCTCTTGTCTCCTGCCTCGCCTCTTACAATTAGTAATCTTCAGTCCAGAGATCCTGACACCTTGTAGTGTGCCTTCAATAAAAAGCAACTTGTATGTTTCTGAACTGCAAATAAACATATTAGTAAAATGTTCACATTGACTTATAATACAAGTTCTATCTGTAGTTGTGCATTTTAAGACAAAATATGTGAGAATAATAAAACATTAGTATTAGGTAATGGCCTCCAGAGAAAACTCTGGCAAAGCAGTGTGTGCATTCTTTTGAGTCATCTTAGTTTTGAATAATTTCACTGATGTAAGTATATCCCAATATGAAGTAATTGTCAAGGAAAAAGTTGAAGAAAAAAGTTACAATGGGACAGGCTGACATTTTGACATTTCTCTTATTACACAAACTAGTGGTGTTTTAAAGAAACCTGCAAAATGTGCATTTATATACAGTACAGTGCTGTTTGAAAGTATGTGAAGCCCTTGTTTTCCTTAGTTTTACCATGAAATGGCTATTTAATGAGAATCAGTGTTTCTCGTGTGACATAATAGGTGTGTCATGACCAATTCCGTATGTTGCTTTAGAGGAAATCATGTGTGTAGTAGAAACACACGAGTAGTGCAGGTGTAAAAAATAATCGAAGCCCAAGTTGTACTGGTTAAACCATGCAGCTAAGTTACTAAGTAGAATTAGGTGTGTAAATCAGTCATTTATTCTTCTTATACATTAATTTCAATCTTTATACAAGAACAATGACCATCCGTAGAGGGTTCACATACTTTGAAGCAGCACTGTAGATACCCAGCAGTGCCCTTAGACTGTGTGAAGGCAGCTAGTAGGTGGTATGAATTGCTGGTGTTTCTAATACAGTGGTAATGTAATGAAAGTTATTTTCAACCAGTGCTCACATGGACACATTATGTTTGTTAGATTTTAATTTTACAGGGCTGTAACTGCAACGTATTACAAGGAACACTGCAACAACTTGAACACTGCGGGGCTTCGCCGTTACAACAAAGGAAAGCATACAGTAAATACATGTAATAAGTGTATTGGGTATGAGCTGAGAAATCACAGCACACTTCTGAAGATTGAGTGGTATCATGGGGGGAGCTTGAAGGAGGAATCATGGTAAACTCAAGTGGTTTAAAATTATAGGTGTAGTTTTCCCATTTCATCTTAGCTACACTTCATAAATATTGAATGATTTTGGGTGTGTTTTTAACCAAGAGTCTCAAACATTATTGCGAACTGGTCTGATGGCCACAGGAGGAAAAATCACAGTATGTGACGTGCTGAATTTTAAATATCTCATTCGAAATATTATTAATTTTACTGTATTTTATTTGTGTGTGGTGTGTTTGTTCAAGCGCATGTCTAACTATAGCTGGCATGTCATTCAATAGAATAGACTGTTTATTTATTGTATACATTATCATTTTACCAACATCCTTGCAGGCCACAACATTGAGCATTTAAGGCATAAGTGTAACCAGGGGTTAAATAACTATACATATGAAGGAAATCTAGTATTTGCCATCTAAAAGTATTTCACATATATTTAGAGGTTAATAATAATAACAATAATTATTATTATATGATTATACTTTTTTCCTTCACAAACCAATAAAAATAATATTAATAATAATAATAATATGGTTGTAATAGCTTCGTAAAGCAAAAAAGTTTAAAAAAAAAAAGTTTTTAGGTATAGCATCAATATGAAAAAATGCGAAGATCCTAAATAAATTCTAAATTACCTTAAATTTTTTCTAAGAAATGAGAAAACGATTGTTGTTCAATGATCTTTAAAAGAAACGTGCTTGAAAGGTTCACTTTTTACTTAATCGTTTATATTTTTTTCTGGGATTCATCTGATCGTTTTATTTTTTTATTTTTTTTTTCCGTTTATCACCAAATTATGCCAACAAAAGAAGAGTTAGCTCCGACCCACATACTCCGAAGTCCACCTGGGTTCAACCCTGACACCCTGTCACTCGGCTCTCCTGCGATTGGACGGATTCGGCTGCTCGTGGACACGCAGCCGCTGACGTGCTCGTCCCTGTTTCCAGGAGATTTTAGTCGGGCACCGCGAATCACCGTCGCACCGTTCGTTGCGCGGTCTCGCACAAATCCGCGCCGGTCGCCCACCCAGTTGCCCGTTCGGCGGAGCTCATGTGCGCGGACTCTGGCTTGTGGCATCGGGTGCGCGCCCTCATTCGTCTCCCAAGGAGCGCTCTGCGGAGAGAAGTGTCGGAGAATGAGCCGAGTCCTGTTCGTGTAGTTTCACCTGCGCGGAGCTCAAAGCCATATTAATTAACACAAGTTTATCATGTCGAGCAGAAGAGGCGCCTTTAAGCCTCCGTCTGTCGCGCGAACGAAGCGAACCTGACGGGTAAAACCGTTTTGAGACTGAATGCGCGCTCCCTGTGCTCAGTTACCTCAGGCGGCTGTACGGTTGTTACCGTTAGAAAATGGCACAACTCGGTGACACCGGGGCGCTGACGGTGTCTTTTCTCAATATCCAACTGTTTTAATAAATACTGTGGTTTACCCCACCGGACGACGTAGAAAAATCGCGTGGAAAACTAGTGAACTTGCTTTCTGGACTTTGGAAATACAGTGAATATTTCGGCCACTCGCATGCAGGTCGGGAAACGTTGGTGAAGTTCAGTTTTTTTTTTTTTTTTTTCTGGACATAAACTGTACGTACAGCTTTATAACATGTATGCTGGACGTAAACGGAGGAAACCGGTGCAGAGAACGTAAGTGAAGAGCGAAAAAGGAACGACAGAAGTGAGACGTAGTTGGCTGTGTGTGGAACCGTCCGTGTGCTGTTGCCCGTGTGTAGCTGTAGCTGCGCGCCCCGTGTCCTCGCGCGCCGCTCCGCGCGCACCCGGACCCCAGTTGCCAGACGCCGTTAGACGTTTACTAATAAACACGCATCTCGTTCTGTGTTCGCCTCATCTTCTGTACATGTATTCATATTTTTTATAAAACACAACAGCAGCCACTACTAACATACTGCCCATACTGATGCGCACACATTTAGTTTCAGATAATTTTATTTTTTTTTTATTTTAATTTTGAATGTTTTTTTTATCATTTATGTTCGTTATAAAACACATCACACTCTTTTACATTTTACAAAAAAAAAAAACAAAACTGAGCAGCACGTGTAGGAAATGAGAGCACCGCGCGCCAGGATGTGCGGAAGAGCAAGAGGAGCTTTACGTTTTACATCTTCCATAGTCCATCGGGGGCACGGGCCGCGCACTGTGTCATTGTATGTCATTGTTTATCATTGCGTTTCAGTGTAGGGCTCTATATTTACTGTGTCTCACTGCATGTTACCATCTGTCTCAGTATAGGGCAATATATTTACTGTGTCTCACTGCATGTCACCATCTGTTTCACTGTAGGGCAGTATATTTACTGTGTCTCACTGCATGTCACCAATCTGTTTCATTGTAGGGCACTGTATTTACTGTCTCACTGCATGTCACCAATCTGTCTCACTGTAGGGCAATATATTTACTGTGTCTCACTGTATGTCACCATCTGTTTCACTCTAGGGCACTGTATTTACTGTCTCACTGCATGTCACCAATCTGTCTCACTGTAGGGCAATATATTTACTGTGTCTCACTGTATGTCACCATCTGTTTCACTCTAGGGCACTGTATTTACTGTCTCACTGCATGTCACCAATCTGTCTCAGTGTAGGGCACTATATTTACTGTGTCTCACTGCATGTCACCATCTGTTTCAGTATAGGGCAATATATTTACTGTCTCACTGCATGTCACCATGTGCCTTAGTGTAGGACAGTATATTTACTGTGTCTCACTGCATGTCACCATCTGTTTCAGTGTAGGACACTGTATTTATTGTGTCTCACTGCATGTCACCATCTGTTTCAGTGCAGGGCACTGTATTTACTGTCTCACTGCATGTCACCAATCTATCTCACTGTAGGGCAATATATTTACTGTGTCTCACTGTATGTCACCATCTGTTTCACTCTAGGGCACTGTATTGACTGTCTCGCTGCATGTCACCATCTGTTTCACTCTAGGGCACTGTATTTACTGTTTCACTGCATGTCACCATCTGTTTCACTGTAGGGCGATATATTTACTGTGTCTCACTGCATGTCACCAATCTGTCTCAGTGTAGGGCACTGTATCTACTGTGTCTAACTGCATGTCACCATCTGTTTCATTGTAGGACACTGTATTTACTGTCTCACTGCATGTCACCATCTGTTTCACTCTAGGGCACTGCATTGACTGTCTCGCTGCATGTCACCATCTGTTTCACTGTAGGGCAATATATTTACTGTTTCACTGCATGTCACCATCTGTCTCAGTGTAGGGCAATATATTTACTGTGTCTCACTGCATGTCACCAATCTGTCTCACTGTAGGGCAATATATTTACTGTGTCTCACTGTATGTCACCATCTGTTTCACTCTAGGGCACTGCATTGACTGTCTCGCTGCATGTCACCATCTGTTTCACTGTAGGGCAATATATTTACTGTTTCACTGCATGTCACCATCTGTCTCAGTGTAGGGCAATATATTTACTGTGTCTCACTGCATGTCACCAATCTGTCTCAGTGTAGGGCACTATATTTACTGTCTCACTGCATGTCACCATTTGTCTCAGTGTAGGGCTCTATATTTACTGTGTCTCACTGCATGTTACCATCTGTCTCAGTATAGGGCAATATATTTACTGTGTCTCACTGCATGTCACCATCTGTTTCACTGTAGGGCAGTATATTTACTGTGTCTCACTGCATGTCACCAATCTGTTTCATTGTAGGGCACTGTATTTACTGTCTCACTGCATGTCACCAATCTGTCTCACTGTAGGGCAATATATTTACTGTGTCTCACTGTATGTCACCATCTGTTTCACTCTAGGGCACTGTATTTACTGTCTCACTGCATGTCACCAATCTGTCTCACTGTAGGGCAATATATTTACTGTGTCTCACTGTATGTCACCATCTGTTTCACTCTAGGGCACTGTATTTACTGTCTCACTGCATGTCACCAATCTGTCTCAGTGTAGGGCACTATATTTACTGTGTCTCACTGCATGTCACCATCTGTTTCAGTATAGGGCAATATATTTACTGTCTCACTGCATGTCACCATGTGCCTTAGTGTAGGACAGTATATTTACTGTGTCTCACTGCATGTCACCATCTGTTTCAGTGTAGGACACTGTATTTATTGTGTCTCACTGCATGTCACCATCTGTTTCAGTGCAGGGCACTGTATTTACTGTCTCACTGCATGTCACCAATCTATCTCACTGTAGGGCAATATATTTACTGTGTCTCACTGTATGTCACCATCTGTTTCACTCTAGGGCACTGTATTGACTGTCTCGCTGCATGTCACCATCTGTTTCACTCTAGGGCACTGTATTTACTGTTTCACTGCATGTCACCATCTGTTTCACTGTAGGGCAATATATTTACTGTGTCTCACTGCATGTCACCAATCTTTCTCAGTGTAGGGCACTGTATTTACTGTGTCTAACTGCATGTCACCATCTGTTTCATTGTAGGACACTGTATTTACTGTCTCACTGCATGTCACCATCTGTTTCACTCTAGGGCACTGCATTGACTGTCTCGCTGCATGTCACCATCTGTTTCACTGTAGGGCAATATATTTACTGTTTCACTGCATGTCACCATCTGTCTCAGTGTAGGGCAATATATTTACTGTGTCTCACTGCATGTCACCAATCTGTCTCACTGTAGGGCAATATATTTACTGTGTCTCACTGTATGTCACCATCTGTTTCACTCTAGGGCACTGCATTGACTGTCTCGCTGCATGTCACCATCTGTTTCACTGTAGGGCAATATATTTACTGTTTCACTGCATGTCACCATCTGTCTCAGTGTAGGGCAATATATTTACTGTGTCTCACTGCATGTCACCAATCTGTCTCAGTGTAGGGCACTATATTTACTGTCTCACTGCATGTCACCATTTGTCTCAGTGCAGGGCACTATATTTACTGTGTCTCACTGCATGTCACCATCTGTTTCAGTGTAGAGCACTGTATTCACTCTCTCACTGCATGTCACCCTCTGTTTCAGTGTAGGGCACTATATTTACTGTGTCTCACTGCATGTCAACCTCCATCATTTTGTCGCAGTGTAGGAAATAGGAAGTCTTAAGTGCAGGACAGTGTATTTCACTGTGTTTTACTGTATGCCATGGTGTCAGTACAGGACACTATTTCATTTTGTCTCACTTTATCTTACTGTCTCAATGTAGGACACTGCATTTCACTGTGTGTCACTGTGTGCTTTTGCTCTCTGTCATTTGTTGCCCACTGGCCTGTTTTGGTCAATCCATACCCAGCCGTACCTTCATCCCTCTTTTGTATAATAATAATAATAATAATAATGCTTTAAAATATTTAGAAAGGATTAACATTTATAAAATATAGTCAGCTATACATATTGTGTTTTTAGGTTGTGAAAACAGAGACATAGCAAATGCTATACATATTATTGCCATTACTGTCAGTAATGTGAGAGTCCTAATCCAACTTCTTTAAAATCTTATAAGTAGTACTTCTCTTTACTTGTATGCATTTTGTTGATACACAATATACACACACACAAGGAGGAGGGGACACACCCTGGACAGGATGTCAGTCCGCCACAAGGCACCGCAAGCAGAACTCAAACCCCAGACCCACACACACAGAATATTCTCACAATATTTATTTATGTATAATTTGTGGGTGAAATTCAGTTGAGCTCGCCTTCCTTTATGTGCATCCACATTTGACAGTAGCAGGCCATCTCCCTCTTGCCCTCCTGGTTCTCCAGGTGTACACCTGAAGCATGTTGTGTTGTCATTGTACTCTCCTAGGGTGAAGCCTCCTCCAGCAGAAGGAGCCAAGTCAAACCCGTCAAAACGCCACCGCGATCGGCTGAACTCTGAACTTGACCGACTGGCCGGTCTGCTGCCATTTCCTGAGGAAGTCACTTCCAGCTTGGATAAACTATCGATCTTGCGCCTGAGCGTTAGCTACCTGCGCGCAAAGAACTTCTTCAGTGGTAAGTGTCTGTATCAGACAGAGCAAGTCCCTTTCTGTGGCGCTGTGGTTGTGGCAGTTACCAAGGTTCGGTAGCTCAGTTGAGCATATAGCACGTTTGGCTTGGCTCTGAATGGAGCCATCACATGGGTGGGCTTCTGTGGTGTGTTCTTGATGCTGGCTTAACTTTCCCTCCAGTGTGGTTAATGCCTACTTGTTTTGCTTTGGATTATGAGCTCGGAGCTCAGATCAGTGGGCCTAGTCAAGGGGTGGGCAGACATTCTTAGTGCAGAGCAACCAGAGCTTTGGTGATGGGATGGTTTCATCAAAAACATTTCCTGAAATCTGGAGTAAGATGGAAAATGTATACTGTGCATTCATTAGATGATGAGAAGAGAGGAGGAAGAGCTAAAGGTACTCTACAGCGACCACAAGGGTGGAAGTTCTCTAGTAGCATCGTTAGTGACAGTGGAACCTGTGTGACTATAATCTATTGGTTATACTGAGAGTTCAGCATCTTCTGTCTCTGCTTTAGGTTGACACAGGATGCTGTAGCTGTCCTGATAGAACCTGAAAATATTTCATCTTCAATTCATTAAAAAATTTCCAGAAGCAGGCCATGGCAGAATTAATGCAAGGCATCAGTATGATTGGTTTTGTAACAGATGCTGCAGATAACCTTCATTTTTTTGCTCTCTGTTTCACATGATCTGATTTGAATAAATCTACAAACACTGAAGTAATATTGCAGGGCATTAAGAAGGAATAACGTGCTGTACATATTATGTTGTGGCTTAACGTACCAAGTGACTTGCAAAGCTTACACGTTGACCCACTTATACATATTAGCATTTTAATTCATACAGTTCAGGCAAAATATTTTTGCCAGCAATTTAAGAGCAGACCCAGTTGTGAAGTTTAAATAGAGGCACACAAAGAATTTAATCCATCATCAGCTCTCATTTTTTCGAGTTTAATGTATGATAATGATTACATGTTATTATTATTATTCTTATTCTTTTTTTTGTTGTTAATAATAATAATAATAATAATAATAATAATAATAATGTATTTTTGTTCACATAGAAAAATTTAATTTTCATGTTAGTCCACTAGACCTTGTGACATTTATTTGATGGATATGGAAAAGCTCTGACGTAAACATTCAGTTTGAACTTCAGTTTGGTCAGCAGTCTCATCATGGGTTACTTCCTTTGCTCTAGGAAGGACAGTAAGGATAAATGAGACCTTTGTGATAACATCTCATGACTTCAGGCTTCTGTGGACATGGGCATGAGTTTGCCTACAGTGTTGATGGGGTATATAGTAATTTTTATTTACTTTTATTTAGGCATATTTACTGCTAATTAGTGTGGCATTTCATTTCATTTACTGCAGTTTGCATTTGGTTTGCAATGACAAGTATACATTATTATAATCACCTAAATATTACATATGTACACACAAACACACACACAATTTATTCAATAATTCTACAAATTTCATAGTAAATGATTGACCTTTGCAGTTGCATGTAAGATTGTTTAATCATATTTCTATATGATCATGATGTTAGGTGGTTCTGTAAAATATGCAATAATGTAGATAATAAATCCATTAAAATGACAAATTCAATTTTCTGGTCAAATTACACCTTTTTACAGTTATTTCAAGGCCTGATTTCAAAAGTATATTGTGACTGTGCTCTTGCAAGATATGAAAAATCCACCATTTCATTACTGAGAAAAGTGTTAAACACTGAATTATGATTTTGAGCAAACCCCTAATAACTGCACTGCCTACAGCTGCTTGTCTCAAGCAGGGTTGCGGCAGGCTGGAGCCCACCTGGCAGCGTGGGCACACCCTGGACAAGATGCCAGTCTGCTGCAGGGCACCCCAAGCAGGGCTCAAACCCCAGACCCACCACACAGTGGGCACTAGCCAAACTCACTGCGCCACCATGCCTCCTGATAATTATGCACATTTAACCAGTAATATACACTAACGTTGAAATATTTCAGCATACACAGCCAGAAAAAGGCAAAAATATAGTCACAACAAATTTTCACATTTTCATCAAGGCTTTCCTCCTCTGGTGGAAGTGGTGCTCTGAGCTCTGGATTCTCATGAAGCATTAATAATGAAAAAAAAATGAGCTTAAAGAATTTATAAAATGGAGGGAGGGACATGTTTGTTTAAGACTCTGGCTTTGAAAGTGGTTGTTGAAGTGAGTGGAATGGAAACAGTACCTATGATCTGAGCAGGATCTGGTAGTGTGTATGTGTGTTTTAGGACTTTGGTTCTGGTGATTCTCAAAGGGCAAGCCGGCACATGTGAGCACTGTGTGCATGTGGACAGCTGCCTGGACCAGAGATACTGGACCACTGGGGTGGATCACTTAGATGAGCCTTGGTCAATGTTTTATTGCAACTATAATAGTTTTATCAGTCTATTGGTAATATAGCATGCATATGTTTTGGTTTGCCTCTACTAGATAGAAAGGAAAATAATATACTAGATTCTACACCGAATTCTTTCTCAGCGGCTTTGTTTATTGTGTAATATGTTGGTTTTGTGTTTATTATTCGTTGAGTACCACAGATGAACAACAGAGGGCTTTTAATATTTGAAAAGGTTGACCTTATGTTGTGTTATATGAGCTAAATTAATAGTTTGATAAGGGAGAGACCGTTCTACACTCCAGGGTATTTGTGAGGTTACGGTTAATTTTAACATTGTGATGTTATGCACATTGGGCTTTAAGGGATGACCTGAGGGCCCTAAACCTTTCTCTGCTTTTGATATTTCTGTTGTTGTTGTCGTCTTGGTCTAAAGAGACTGCTGGCTTTAAAGTGGCAGCAACCAAAAGCGTAGCGTGGTGGAGTTGTGAAATATTTTGCCGCATGAGCCATCATAAGATTTATTCAGAAACCAAAAAACAAGGTAGTGTTCTGTGTGGTTGATCTCTTCAAAGCATATTCCATCATTTGTGATCTGGAAAGGGCTGCACTGACAGCTTTTATAAACATGCATCACGCATTTTAATCTTCAGAAGGAGGTTGGCTGTGGGGCAGGGAGGTCACATCAGCATGTCCTCCATTCATGCTGATGCAGAAAGCAAGCTGTTCCAGGATCACAAACCAGTGCACCCACCTGATGTCATTCTTTGCTATTTCCCTTTTAGCTTAAAATGTGAAGGTTACAATTTACAGACATATCACTTAAAATCTGTGTGTTCAGGGTGTGTAACATTGATGATGCAGGTGATACTTGTACTAAGTGGGCAGCAGGTGGTGTTGCTGTCAGAGCTGCAACTTTGCCTTTGCAGGACCCAGGTCTGAACCTCACCTCCTCACGTACCCTTGGTTAGACTACTTACCCTGAATGGATAAAGTACAAATTACCCTGCTGTATCAATAGCTAAATCACTGTGAGTGGATATGGACACAGTGTCACACATCACAACTGGCAGCATCACTGTAGTTACCAAGTTTTCATCTTTTGGGATGACTGGGATTTATATCCACTCAGAAGTGTATCCTTTATGTATGTCTTTGCTGCTGGTTTGTATCATTTATAGGTAATATTAAAATTGCCTAAGGTTTTTCATTTTAAATTGCTGTATTGTATCCCAGATGTACGTGGGGAAGATAGAACTCTGAGTGAACGCTAAGTTTTGTAATTGTTCCATTTAAAATGCCATGGTTATTGGACAGACAACAACAGCTGTATTACATCAGGACATTCCAAGATAGTGATAATGGAACGGATGTGGCCTCAGATAGGTCATGCAACTGGAAAAACTGGCCAGGCGAACTTCCCTTCTCCAAAGGGAGTTCCACTCGCAGCCAGGTGGCTCTTAAGTGGTCCAGCACCAGGGCAGTAGAGCCATTGGCTGACTCAGATACATTCCTGATTGACTACTGCCTGGCTGTGTTAGTGCAGCTGCTGTGCCATTGGGTCGTGAAGCAGTTTCATTGAGGCATGCTCCATTCTGTCCACATGATGCAAAAGCATGGCTCACCTACTTCATAAATTCAAAGCTGAGCTTTGTGGGTCCCTTGCCGATGATGCCTCTGATGCGGTACACCAGTACTTGTATAAACAGCACAAACTGGACATGTTTAACAGGCATCTGTGATTCTCCTGTGTACCCTTTACTGTGTGGACTTTTGTCACACACATTTACATTTATTTAGCTGAGACTTTCCCCTAAAGTGACTAACAAAATTTAACTACTTCCAGTGATTTACCCATTTATACAGCAGAATACTTTTTAGTATATCAATTCAGGGTAAGTACCTTGCTCAAGGGTCCTGTAGCAGCCTGGTTCTTTGAGTGAAAGGCTGCAGCTCCAACCACTCCACCACCTGCTGCCCTTCACATAGCAATGTGACTCAGTTCAGCTATGATTGTGACACCTAAGCGTTTACCTGCTGGATCTGGATGAGGCACAGAAAGATAACTGTCCCATGTCTGAAGATGAGCACTTCCGAGAAAATAAGCTACTTGTAGGGGCAGCTGATTTCTGTGATCCTCTCAAGTCCACACCATCCAGATTTCCCAACAGGTCATTGGCCTCCTCTGGGTTTAGTGCAGCTTAGACAGAGACGTGTTCTCTCACACTCTTTCTTTCCTCCAGAGTCTCTGCATTTGGAAAGAAAAGTGCACCACTGATCCAAGCGCTACAAGGACGTGGGAAACACAGCAAAGCCTGGAGGCCCAGAGCGAGTCACTCAGTGATAGGAAGTAGCATAACTAGCAAAGCACACATACTGCCCAGTCCTGACGAGAAACACAACCTGCTACACTTCCTCTTGTCTGCTTCCTTATTAACATCTGCATCATTTTCACTACTGCAGCTGCTTTGGCTATCTTCAGTACCCCATGGAAGTGCCATTGAACTGCTTATCAGAAATCAAACATTCTTGTCAGTAACAAAGTTAAGTACTGATTTTTCACTGCTTTTTCACCAGCTTTTAAAATTGTTGGAAGATTTCCATAAACTCTTCTATCTAATAATAATAATAATAAGAAGAAGAAGAAGAAGAAGAAGAAGAAGAAGAAGAAGAAAGGCCTGAGATGAGAACTTTAAAGGATTCCTTCAGTTTTTGGGGACAGGAAGACAGTGTTTCTGATAAGATGGACTCAGAAATGTATCTCTGGAGGTAGTGAAGCAGCTTCTGGGTAGACAGGAGTGTGAGTAGACTAGACACAGTTCTGAGCTGTTCTGAACCCTAATGAAGAACTGTGAAAAAGTTTGTCAGGCAACTTTAGAGAGATTGTGCAAATCTGCCAAAAAGAAAATGCAAAATTTTACCAAAATCAAAATTCTCACCAGAGAAGTTTATTTAGAAATGCTGTGGTTTCTTCTGAAAGACATCAGTCTCAATATTGAGGTAAACATACATATATACATACAAACACACACAGTCTGAAATCACTTGTCCCAAGCGAGGTTGTGGTGAACTGGAGCCTAACCTGGCAGCACAGAGCGCAGGGCGGGAGGGGGAGAGGGAGGGGGCACACCCAGGATGGGATGCCAGTCCATCACAAGGCACCCCAAGCAGGACTCGAACCCCACGCCCACCAGAGAGCAGGATCCAGTCAAACCCACTGCACCATCACACCCCCTCTTAACAAGTTATACTCAAGGGATATTTATGTTGCATATCTTTTTTCAATTTTAGAATTTTTTTAAAGAATGTGAATGCATCATTTTGCTATTTCATGAAGGCAGAAGCAGTTTGGAGGGTTTTTGTGTTTATAGAGAGAGAGAGAGACCCAAAGGGGATAGACTACCAGTTGCAGCATAATAGCATGGGATGCGGTCTGTGTGTAGAACTGGATAGTGTCTTCTGGACAGCATCTTCAATAGTGTTCAATCCTGCCTCCCTACAGGCGACAAAGTCTGGCCAAGTTGTTTATACGATATGGTAAGTATAAGTGTTTAACAGTCAGGAGGCAAACATTTGGATAATCTGAACACCCTTTCAAGCCATTAGACCAGTGCTTTATTTTAACAGGTACTCTAATTGTTGCTGAAGCTGCCGAATAAATGCAGTTCACATGTACATTCCCAGTGTGCTCAGAATGTGGTTCCAATTACCATGTCTGGTTTGATCTTGGGCTCAGGATCTTATTTCCCTCCCATGTCTTTTTTGCTGTAGCAAATTAAAGAAGTATGTAAATGAACCCCACATACAAACTCGATTGGTTAATTTGTAGGAGCAATAGTGACATGTACAACCGTAAGATATATTGTTGTAAGCAGGCGATTACAGCCAAAACAGGATGATTTCTATGATTCTGAACAGCTTTGAACGCTATGGCATTTTTCATTCTCTTCAGCCATATTGCCTTATTCAGCTGTACCCTGCATGTTATGGAATGCTGAACTCTCAGGTACAAATGAAGTCCCTGCAAACAGTAGCCTTAACGTACATCTACATTAATTTTTGGTGACTGTGCAGTGAGTTCACTTCCCCACTCTAGGTTCAGAGCTGGGACTTGAACTTCAGATCATCAGCCTATAAAACTAAACAAAAACCTCTGAACCTCTGCCCAGTGCTGGAGGCCAGATGTCTAATTCTAGGGTGATATTCTCACATTCTTTTGCTCTGTCCTTCAGGTTCATGGGCAAAATTGAGAATGTGCAAAAAGGCAGATCTGTGGAGAGCAACATCGTTTGAAGATAGTTCAAGGAAGGGCTGTTGATCACTTCCTTTATGACAGAGCATCGGCAGGAGCACACAACACCTGCAGTTAGCTAGACCAGGGCTTACAAGAGAGGCAAAACTGCAACAATAGGGAAGAAATAATGAAGGCCTTCATGGTATTTTAGGTGAGATACCAAAATTCTAATACATTTCTTTTTAAGTGCTGTGTTTGGATTAATGAAAAATCCAAAACTATTTCTGTGTAAGGCCAGAAACTCATCGACAGTGGGCATGTGTACCAGCCCTGCTGAAAACTGCTGTCTAGTTAGAGGAGAAAGAGTCTCATTAAGGGGGTGCGGTGGCGCAGTGGGTTGGACCACAGTCCTGCTTTCCGGTGGGTCTGGGGTTTGAGTCCCGTTTGGGGTGCCTTGCGACGGACTGGCGTCCCGTCCTGGGTGTGTTCCCTCCCTCTCCGGCCTTACGCCCTGTGTTACCGGGTAGGCTCCGGTTCCCCGTGACCCCATATGGGACAAGTGGTTCTGAAAATGTGTGTGTGTGTGAGTCTCATTAAACAGTGTGGTGTGCCAGTGAAGTATGGCAGAGGTGCCATGAAGTGGAAAAAAAAACATAATTTAAACTTAAATTTGTTGTCTTCTTTTCACTGACAACTTGTACTTGATGTGTTCTGTCTTGCTGGGTTTCCAACCCTTGTCTGAAAAGCTTATGGCAGAGTCACAAGTCAGTTTGGAGAAATATCTCTCTCTCTTGCAATCTTGTCTACGTCTTTTTCTGTGTCTCAGCTACACTCAGTTTTTGAA
This sequence comes from Scleropages formosus, assembly GCF_900964775.1. Lineage (NCBI taxonomy): Eukaryota > Metazoa > Chordata > Actinopteri > Osteoglossiformes > Osteoglossidae > Scleropages > Scleropages formosus. Next base: position 4,725,373 of record NC_041826.1, read on the forward strand.
TAGCATTGGAACAATACAAGGACCGGCTATAGCATGGAATATATTGTGGAACTGTTATTCATTTTTGCTGTAAAATGATGATTAAATGCTGTGTAACTTTTACTATGATTGATTTACCGTTGATCGCGCGATTTTCCACATCGAGGAGTAACATTTACTACTTGCGATTAGCTGCTTAGGAGTTACTTTCATAGCTTGGAGTGCTATGCATATTGTAATAATCAGTCCAAATAGAGTAGTTTTCTCCAGTCTCCTCTCTTAATGTTTCGCAAGCAGCATTTTGATCACAAGTGCAGATCCTTCAATGCAGTGTTATCCGTTGCTTTTAACAATGCTACTGGTGTCTTGACAAGGCCACAAGTCATCTGGAGGATGTGATATCACTGATAACCAAGCTGTGTGCTTTTGTGTGATTTTGTGAATTAAGTGTGTCTCCACGCTTGTGAACCCAGAGGCCATGGAGCAGAACAAGGTGTCTTTTATGAGTTCCATGCCGAAGCCTCCATGGACTCCTGCTGCAGCAGTGGTTGGAATTTCCCATCCCGCTGCATGACCGATTCACTTGTCACCAGCTTTGTGGCCATGAGGTTTGGTTCCGCGATACGTCTGGGAATAAATACGTCCGGGGAGTAAAACAGCCCCACACACACGAACACACGCACGCCTGTATGTCTGCGTATGTGCATTTGGTCCTTCTGTGTCCCCCTTTTTCAAGTCAGAGTAGGTCAATTCTGCATCATTTGCCCAGGCCACAGCACTCAGCCTTCTGTGCTGAAAGTGAGGAGGATGAGGAGAAGGAAGAGAAGCAGGAGGAGGCGACCACTCCTCTGCTTCTCAGGGGAGGCCAGCAGTGCCCAAAGGTTCGATGTTTCTCGCTAACACAACAGCCCGCTCCTAAACACCGTCCACAAAGACAACACAAAGTGCACTCCTATGGACCTGTGAGAGCTCCCAGTCCAGCCTCATTTACTGTAGTTTACCTAACAAGCAGAGTTAGTCACATCCGTTTGCACTGAATCACAGAATGACTGGCTTGTTATTTTTATGGCTGTCCTTCTTTTGTGACTGGAGCCCCCAGTGCCATCATGTGTTCATATCCCACATGCAACACAAGGCAGTCTGCTTGAAATTTGCATTTAAGGATGAAAGGTTTTTTAAACATCTCTGAAATAAATTAATTTAATCCACTTATGGAGGGCTGATATTCCTTTGAAAAAAAAGTCAAAAGACAAGCCAGTAGGGGTTGTTGAGGGTACTGGGTCAGCAGCAATGAACTTTTGAACCTCTGTGAAACAAGCTTTGTTTAAATGGAACATTTTCTCTCCATCTGCTCAGGGTTCTTCTATAAATAATAATACAGTATTTAAGTATATATAAGGGTGTGTGTATATGTTCCTATATGTTTAACTATATGGCCTGTTTAACTGGTTCTGTGACATCTCAAACATTGTGTTGTCATAAGTAATGTGCCTCCTTATTAGTTAAGTGAAATGTTATTCAATTCATGAAAAGGTCTCTCCTATCAACACCAGCCCTAAAGAAATGTACATTTCAGCTGGAATTTATTGAGATTTAAAAAAGGCTGCCAACAGAGAAGGGGAACATGATTCAATTTGTCAACAGTGGGAGCTCCCTAACCATGGGGAGCTGGGCTTTCTCACACGCTGCCTGAGTCCCATTGGTCAGATGCCATTTAAAGCGACAGTGCTCCATTTTGCAGACACAGTGCGGCCTGTGTTTGGACCTCAGCTGCTGTTAGGAGCAAGCACTACTTCCAGCTCCGTGCTGTTCCCTTGTAACAAGTTCCCGCCATGTCCAACACCAGTTTTAGCGCTTGTGCCATGAATTCCCCACATGGTGCACTGTGACCAAGGCTTGAGTGGTGCCAAACTCCCCGGACGGTCCCTGCACCTCGAAGCCACTTTTAGAGCACAGAAGGCCAGAATGAAGCAAACAAGCAGAGAAAGCAGTGGTCCCCTCAGCACGGGCCTGCTTTAACGTCTTGTTCAGCCAGGGCATACCACTGTTTTGGCGTTCAAAAGGGCGCGTTGCATAAGTGGCCGCAGCTGAGAGGGGCTTGGCACAGGGCCAGAGCGCTGTTGGTATGCGCCATCGTTAGACAAATCCCCCTTCCCCCTCTCGCCCCAGCTACAGGCTTCTCACATTTTCACAATGGCCTCGTTTATCTTGGCCAGGCCCAGCCCTGTCTTTCGCCTGTATGAGGAAATTAGCCACCGTTATTAGACAGCGGCCCAAAGGCGAAGCGGGACTGTCTTGCGTGAGTAGAAGCAGGAAGGGGCCCTCTGCCAAGGAAGCTTATGAGCTCTAATTGCTTTGCCAGCTTTTAAGTAAACTTTGAGCACGATGACAATGTCTGCCGGGGAGAGGCTAGAGTCTGTAACGGAGACCCAGCATACCCTTTTTTCTCCACTTTGTTCCCGCAAGCTCGTGTTTCACAAACATTCGCCAGAGAGCTTGGAGTTGGACAAAGGGGATGGAACTGTCTTCAAAGTAAGATCTGCAGATGCACAGCTTTAGAGGCCAAGAATCATCTATCATTGTATGTCAAACATTTTCTGAACATAAAGATCCAATTACTGCTCATTAAAATCAGTGGAAACAGCACCTCCTCTCAGGCCCAGTTCTGTGCTTGCTTGTCACGTGGGATTGCTGTCTTGTACATGTTACTGCAATACTTCAGTAAATACTACAGTATAGAACAGAGACAGACCACACAGGGACAACATGAAGCAATCACAACAGATTGAAGGAGAACAGGTTGCCTTCTGGTCTGTTGGTTTAATCTATGCTTTGGTCAGAATAATACAGATGTCGCTTTTTGATTTAACAGCCTTTTTTTTCCCTGTTTGCTTATTTGTCTCATTGTCCAGATGTGCTGTTCTGCAAGTGTTTGTAATACAGCTATTTTGAGAGGCTGGCCATTCTGTAAGAGAGCGAGGGCTTCAGGAAACACTTGCATACATTGTCAAGACATTAAGATTAAAAGACATTAAGAGTGAAACAGGCACTAAAAACAAACTAGTAAAATATATATATATTTTTACTTTCCATAAATGACTGCATTTGTTCTTTTCTTCTTCCATAAAATCAGTGTTTTCAATTTTAGAAGCTTTAATGTATTTCGTCTAACAGTAAAAATCACTCAGTATTGTAAGGCTGCGCTCTGATCCGAGTTCCTCCATTTGAATGTTTTGCCAGGCATTAAAAGAAAGCCGTTGGTTTGTTGCTGGGCTTGTATTTCACTAATCCCTTCCAAGTTGTTATTGCTGGCTGTGTGTCCACAGCAATGCTAAAGATGTTTTCATACTTGTGCTCAAACCCCTTCATTTCCACTTGGCTGGGTTCTTCTGTGGCATATGACACATGTACAGTGGCATGGTGACAAGCAGAGCCATGGGAAAACCACAGCAGCAGGGGTGCAGGATACAGCAGTGCATTGTGGACCTTGTATTGTGGTGGTGGTTACCACATGCTGCTGTAAAAGTTCCATGATGCACTGCTGTGTGGACTTTAAAAATAAGTGTATGTTTGATCTGCTGGAATGCTTTTTTATTTTGTTGTTTGGTTCGTGCTTTTATGTACTTTTCAAAAATGATTTTAACTGTTTATATGTCAGTGTTTTACTGGAGCAATTGTGGTTTATTCAAGAGTAGATATGAATCGACAGCCTTCTGGTTACAGGTTTGTGTCTGACCTCATTTGTGTCATAGGTTCGATGTCAAAGACCCAGAGAACAAGCAGTTTGGAGTCACCAGGACACCTGAACAGTAGCACTGTGGGTTGGCAGAAGAAATATATGGAGAAAATGTACTTGAACTGGAGCAATTCAGGGTTAGTACCTTTATCAAGGGTAGTGCAGCAAGGGGTGGGATTTGAAGCCGTATACTTTGAGTGTACAGTGACAGATGTAACCGCTACAGAACCTGCTGCCCCACACACAATACTTCCTGTTTTTCTCTAATGTTCAGTATGTATACTATCAAATGGATGGCTCTAATGGAAATAGATTGCCACAGTGGAGCTGAAGAAAACGATTTCTCGAGCATTATTTTTCATCATAGGGGGAGCGGTGGCGCAGTGGGTTGGACTGCAGTCCTGCTGTCCGGTGGGTCTGGGGTTCGAGTCCCGCTTGGGGTGCCTTGCGACGGACTGGCGTCCCGTCCTGGGTGTGTCCCCTCCCCTTCCGGCCTTACGCCCTGTGTTGCCGGGTTGGCTCCGGTTCCCCGTGACCCCGTATGGGACGAGCGGTTCTGAAAATGTGTGTGTGTGTGTGTGTGTGTGTGTGTGTGTGTGTGTGTGTGTGTGTGTGTGTATTTTTCATCATACTGACAAAATGATACAATTCTGTAATAACAACTTAAAACAGATCTAACAGCTACAGCATAAATAATATTCGTTCCCATTAGTGCTAAATACACAGAGTTGTTCCAGCTGGCTTGTTTCTGCTTTCCTGTGTCAGTGGAGTGCTGTGTGGTTTGTAGCGGCTCTGGTGTGGGCTTAAGCACAGGGGCCAATTTGGGTGTTTTTACGGTGTTTCTCCAGCACTTTGATCTGCAAGGATGCTCAGAACTTTTGCCGTCAGCAGTGAAAAGACAACTGCGATTCTGGGAAATAAAACAGATTGAAGGAAAGGGTCTCAGATGCACTGGGAAAAAAAAAACTATATTTCCAGCATTCTCTCTTTAGACCACATGCTTTTACTCAGGCCATATATGTTCAAGTATTTGATCTTTGCCATCATAATACTTTGTTGTCTATAATTACCGCTTACTTCCAGTGTGTTGGAGACCTATGGGAAAGTGCTCTTTACTGAACATGATAGGCTATGCTTGGAATTTCACTGTTTTCACTTTGATCCTGACAGAAAGGGTCCTTTGATGCCCTGTACATAATTTTCCTTTTGTTATAGCTTTATTTAACAAGAGTGTTGCTGTTTCTGGTCGACCTCTGCACCCTCATGCTCAGTATCAGGGCTTATTAACCAGTTTCTCACAGACAAAAACAGGGGTACAGTTCTATTCAGAGAAAGAAAACATTCCCTCTGCCGGCATTGCACTGTTATTAGTAATCATTAATACTTTAGGGTTTATTCTTTTTTTTTACTTGATTTCTGTTGATGGCCAGAAAAGTGGTCTGTCTGTATGTGGCAGAGTGTGTTAAGCACTACTGCATTTCAAACCCGATCACATGTGGAATGACTTTTCAGCTGTTCTTTTGCCAGTTGTGACGGACAAACTACAGCTTTGATGCTGTTTCACATCAAATAGAAGAGTAAGATTTGGCCAGAGTAGAGTATACATTAGTTCTGTTTACATGTTCCCATAACATGTGGACTTGAAGCCCTTTAATATGTTTTGTTTTACCTCTAAGGAACAAACTTCATTCATGTTGCGCTCACCAGAAAAGTCTTACTTGCCTTCTTCATTGCTGAGGCTTCTCATTGCTCATCGACTGCACAAGTGTTGAGCTGCAGGGTGAGGCTTGCTACTTACATTTACATGTATTCATTTTACACACGTTTTTCTCCAAAGTGAGAAACAGAGCAGTGCAATAGCATATTACACCAGCAGGAGAGATCTGGATGGAGACGCGTGATTCTTTGGTGTTAGTTTGTTCAACGCTGTACCCAGGTTTTCTCATCAGCCTCTCCCTTTTCCACTTGGGATTCCAAAAGAGAAGATTATTGTAACCGAACTGTAAACTAGCTTTTCTACCTAAACTCGGACATTTCCTTCAGTTTCTGCCTGTTTTATGTGTCATTTTTCTTGTTATTTACAGTGCGTTAGTAGTAACAATAATATTCAGAGCAGGTGTTCAGTGCTGCCATGTTTTAGTTCTTTAATTCATGTAATGGCTTGTGTTGTTGTCTGGCTCTGGGGTTGGGTATAAACACATTTGCTTTAATCAAGTGCATATTGATGTTTTTCCCTAATAATTACTGTTCAGTAACATGACTGTCAAGTCAAGAGGAAAAAATCCATAGGTCTGTGCTGTGACATGCTTCTCTTTTAGCTCAGTCAGTGGTCACTAGATCGTCCTCCAAGTGCTTTTCATCCAGACCCTTGCACTGTGACAGAAGGCACGCAGGTGACCAGGCCTCATATGACTGTCCCAGACTGGAGTGTAGCTATTGCAATAAGCAATAATAAACAGTGAATGCAGATGGTAGTGTTGTGTTTCTGTTAAATAATGCACATATTGATGCCTCTTTTTCTAAATCCACTAACCCCATTTTCTTTTTGTCTCTGCGAAACCCAGGTTGCACACAGACAGCTGTCATTCCAAAGGGTTCTGGCTTAGGGATCTTTGTTTTATGTGTTTGTTGAACAATTCACAGAGCTGCTGAGCCTTTTTTTTCTGTTCCTGTAACTTTAGGTTACACAGGGGCCTGAAATGTAGGGTTTCTGGGGTTTAGATGAGAGGTGAGAGAGCTCAATCAAAAGCCTAAAAGAAGCAAGAAGTTGCTCTAGTGCAGTTTTGAAGGTAACACTAATGCCCAACAACTGAAAAGGTACCATTAGCTAGCATGTTGAAGAATAATCAGGATCACTTTCCCTTGGCTGTTATTGTGCCGTGTTGAATGCCACTCGTTGTGCCATATTGTAGCTGTCATGGAATTATTTTCTGCAAAAACATAATTTACAGTGCAATTTAGTGGACATGATGTGGTTTTATAGCAGTTCCAGAAAAATGAAATAAGGTTAATTCTAGACAAGACAGTCAATAAATAAGGTATATTAAACTAGGCAGCCATCTGTACGCCTTAGCAGTGCTTATTGTGGGGAATCTACCCGTCATCCTGTCTGCTCTCTATCTTGGCCCTCCTTGACATAAGCCCCTTATGGGACGTTCCTGTGGTTGCTGTTTAAACATTAGCTGCTTGAAGATTCAGCATAACATGTGTTTAAGAGGTTTCATTATCTGAGATGTGAGGACTTTAGGGGGGGCCAGGTGGAGCCATTGTATCCAGATGGTTTTTCTGAAGACACATGGCCTGGACTGGAATGTCTTTAGTGATATTTCCTTGTTTATACAAGGAACAAATAGTGACGTTAATAATCCCTGTGAGACTGTTACCAACTTCAGTTCTTAAAATGGACAAAAGTGCATTTGAACTCTGCTGGCCTATTTCATTTTTCAACAGTCTTTCACACTGTATAAGCATTCACATAATCAAACAGTACGAGTACAGCAGAAACACTGTTGTTCTCAGGACCCAGGCTCTTTGTACTTTTCAAACCATAAATGTAGAATGAGATTAGAGTAATCCTGGAGGATGTTGAAAAGATTTCTGTTTGCTGACAGGGCATGTTGGCCACAGGGTCCTAGCTAGGTCAATAATTAAATTACAAGTTTGACCCATCAGCTAATCAGTTCTAAAGCTCCAGAATTTGACAGTTGGCCAGTGTTGGCAAAATGGTCTTGTCACTAGTAGAACAGCATTGTCTCTGAATGTGATCTTGTCTTTTCCAGCGTTACTCCCATCTAAACTGTAATTGCTCCTTTCTCTACTTTCAGGTTTCATAGGAATACTTCAGTTGCATTAAAATGATCTAGGATCACAAGTTTTGTCATCTAGAAGTTCCTCGACTTTTCCGTGAATATTTTATATTGTGAGCAAATAATTTGTACATCAGGTCTTGAAACTCTACATATTAGTCATGTCTGTTCCTTTTTTTAAATATTTTTTTCTTAAAGTCATGTATCATCCGGGGTGTTTATTTGAATAAGGCAGTGTGCATAAATAATAGCAAATATATTTTAAACAACAGGAAACTTTCGTATAAGCCAACTTAAACAGCTGTTTGAATTGATTATCTGTATTTTTACTCTCATAATTCATAGTGTTACCTGCTGCTGTAAAAAAAATTCTTGTCCGTCATAGGGCTCATGAGTTGAAAGCTCTCAAAGACCACCTTTCCAGCAAATTGCATTGATGTCTCTTCTCTTACATGAAATCTAACGTCTCAAAGTTAAATTGTGTGCTTGCAAGCCTCAATAACTCTTTGCATTTGTTGTTTTAAAGCAGTTTTTCTTTGATGGCCAGGCAGTAAGGCAGCTGTGTCACTGCATGTCTAGCCGTTTGTTCTTAACAGAGTACTTTGTACGTAAGTATTTTTGCATGCATTTATTATTTAGTGTTTTCTTTTTGGAGGAAATATGAATGGACTTCAGGAAGCGGTAAACACTTTCAAAGAATTATTTATTTGCTTTTTCCCTTGTTTTGATGTGTTCTGTTGAATTGTTTTTGTCAGACAAGGTTAAGCAGAGAGAGTTTACATTGAGCTTGAGCAGTGAAAAGGATGCTTTCAGATGGCTGCAGATTGGGTTGCACAGAAAACAGATTAATTTGTGTGCTGGAAACTGTTTCCATACAACTACAGAAATAAAGCCATAGGAAGTGGAATGTGAAACCTTTCAAGACCAAGAAAGAGAATTTGAAAAAAGAACGCATGTATGACTGCCTGTGGTGGACAAATCAGGTGCCATGAACTGTTTTGTGTAGTTGCTTAAATAGGAGCATATGGAAAATTGAATCAAAGCACATGAAAGTACAAACTGTGTGGTACACATAGACATTTGGAGTAAAGACTCACACAGTGGCGGATCAGAATTGTCTTGTGTCCCTTTCCTTTCAGACTAAACACCGTTCACAATGTGGGGTCAGCGAGGACAAAGGGACGAACACCATTTCCCTTGTGACACTGATGGATATTTCGTATGTGTTTCTTCATAAGAGTTTCCTTCCTCCTTGTTCCGTTGGTAAATCTAACACTTGATGTTCAAATTAAAGGGAACTGGACAGTGCTTCCCTTGCACAGTTTTTGGATGGGTGACCCTTTACCGCTTCCTGTTTGGAGACATACCCTGCCCAATGAGTGAAGGGCAAAGCACACTGCAGTATGCAGGAGGGGAGTCCTCTTCAAAACTGTATCAAGTGTACAGTCTCCACCAATGTGTGTATGTTCAAGTTGTGACACCTGTGTACGCAAGGCTTATTTGTAGGTATTCAGAGAGGTGTAGAAGGACCTGAGGTACGAAGATGCCGATGGATTCATAACTTGATTAATAACATAAAGCAAAGATGTTCTCTTCACGAATAAGTAAAATTTATTTATACACAACTAGCAATATCATCAATTCAGAGCAAAAGTGAGGATATAAAAATGTTGCACTTGCACAACTAAGGTGTGGCTAGATCTTTAAGCATACCTTTCAGAAATATGATCTTACTTTATTTTATTACAATTTTAGTTATTGGCATGCATTAAAATTCCTTAATTTACATTGTTGTATGTCAGGCAGGGTTACACCGTTTTGTCCATTTGCCTAAAGAGTTAGGTCCTGGCTACCCTATGAAATAAGTGAAAATAAGAATAAGACTGGACATTTCAGAACTTTCCTTTGTTCATTTTTGCATTTCCTTCAAATTAATCTCATGAACACAGTTCCTTCGCTGACAGCCCACAAATGTTAGACCTGCTATTTCAGGCATTGCAAAAGCAGATCTTTCTTCAGAAAGTGTTGAAGATCGTCATAGTTTGCTCCCAAAGATCAGCATTGCAGGATGTGGAGGCTTGTAAGTCTGTGACCTAGACTAAATCGTTAAGCAGGGAGTTACCAGCTAAGGACAGTGACAGGGGAACCCTGATGGCTGTCATAGTTTGCAGTGACCATTACTGCGGTACCCAGAATGTTCCAGAATCTCCTTGCAGCTCATTGGTTCTACCCTGAATGCACAGTGTTAATGCATAATCATTACTACATACTTAAGCAATAAAGAGCCCCTGGTGAGTCCCCTTTTGAGTGGTCAGATTTTCTGGGTCACTGCTTTTGTCAGGTTTACTTAATTAACTTCTCCTCTAAAGCACCTCGTAATGTGATTTAAGGTGGAGGGCGGAAGAGGGCATGGCAGATAACATCCATCCTGTGTAGCCATTCTTAAGCCTTCATCCCAAAGTCTTTTTCCTAGAACGTGAACTGCAAGAATGGAAAGCCATACTTAGCAGTGAACTTCAGCATATAGACTAACTTTGTGCTGGTGAGCCACGCTGTACAGGTAGCAATGAATGACTGCCAACAGTAGAAGTCCGTCTTGCTCTTGATCCAGACTCCATATGGTTGTGCTGAAAAAATGCTTAAGCTGTTGCAGTGTCTTCCCAGATGAAGAGGGCCATTTTGCAGGTAGCGGGTAGAAGTGTGCGTGGAAACATTTTTATCTCTCGGTGGGGGTCGCCGCGACGTCCCTTCCACTGAAGGGTAGTGGGCTGGAGAACAGTGCCAGTCAGTTCAGTGCAGTCAGAACCACTTTCTGCTCCTGGAAGCCTCAGGCGCTGTGAGTTGTCAGCATCTGCTGCCATGATGTAGTCAGCACTTGATATAGCACAAATAGGCCACGGCGTTAATATTTCATACAAGAAAAGGCCCTTTTCCATTGCAGCTTATTGTTCAACTGCCAGTGCTCCTCTATGACTCATTCATCCAGACAAGCTTGATGGTCCATTGCATTGATATCATATTAAAGGGTCTTCATGAACAGCAGGCAACTAGATAGAAGTGGTTTTGTTTGAATAAATCCAGGCAGTACAATAGTTATAACAATGTAATGAGAATAAATGCTATTACTGGAACTGCTGTAATACTAGAGCAATATAGCATTAAATATTAAGAATGGAGCAGTTTCGAGTTAATAAAATAATCTAAAGTGTTTACATTTCTTTGATTTCTTCCTGCTACACCTGTAAGTGTGGATAATTGTTAAAATATTTTGTTTTTAAAGGGTGATTAAAGTTGCGGAGACCATGTTTTCAACACAGAACACATAGGAATGTGTATTTCATGTTTTATCTTTCTGATTAATTTTTCCAATCAATGCATTTTCCCGTCCATGAGCTCAGAGGCATGATGTGCAGTGACCTACTACGCAGCACTCTTAACAACACAGTTCACCCCAGCGGGCTGGTACGCCAATGACCCGTCAAACTAAAGGGACAATGACCTCCTGAATTATATTCATAAAGGAGCTATAGACCCATTTATAAGGGAATGTTGAGCTGGGGCGCCCATTTAGTATGGGGTCCTACAACCTAAATAAAATGCTTCTCTGAACATTCTTTGTGCTCAACCTATTGATTTGTAATGTTGTGTTTTGTCCATCGTAACAGTTAGTTATTATGAAATTCTTATTTTATCTGTTAATTTTTGGATTTTGCAAACTCTATAAACGGCAGTACAGGTGAAAAGGCCTTTTCCAGCATGTAAGAACTTTTCACTTTATTGTGTTACCTCCCAACTGCCCTGCAATATCGTCATAATAATGTGCAGGTGAAGGCACCCAAATGGACACTGGACAGGTAAGGCAGAGGAGCTGGCTGACAGCAGAGAAGTAGGACTTGGTCTTTAGCATTGCCTTATTCTAAACAACCTTGACTTTATGAACTACCTGGAATCCCAACCAGGGTGTACCCCACCTTACCCCCTGTAGGGTATTATTGACAACAGGTGGGGAGAATGGCTTCTTAGTCAAATAGATCTTGTCTCTGGGAGAGCATGTGGTTCTGAAACTCAGTGGTGCTAGGTTTAGGCCTTCTAGGGTATTGTCATTTCACAATTCTGCCATCCCACCATCGTCCAGATCACTACTGTTTCACATTATCTGCTTGCATCCGATGATTATGTACAATTATGTACACGCATAAGATGATTATTTGTCTCCCAGTTATGGTAAACTGCTAAACAAAAGCAAATCAACAAATTTTGCCTCTGCCATGATAGCAATATATACAAACCTTTTATTTGCATTTCCATTTGCCTTATACAATAATGTATTTAGTTACATGGACTTTCAGTGTACTGTACTCCTTTTTGTGACTAAGTGTTTTTTTGTGGAATTCCATATGTGGTTTACAGTAATGACATGGTGCTAGGAATACAAAAACAGTACATACACTGTAAGCGATTCCTCCGTATTTTTAAGGTTAAATGCCTGGCAGCAGAGTGCCAATCATTCATCTCTAGAATTACAGTTGAACATGTAAACACCATTAATGTAATGAAATGTAATGTAAACACAATTAAAAACACAGTTATCCGCATCAAATGACCCTTATAAACTATGATGGTTGACATTTTAATAAGAGTCTAGTTATAGTCATAAAATACAGTTTGTTATTAAATTATAGTCACAGACTGTATTATTTACAGGATTATTTTTGTTGGCTGCATCCATAACAAAACTTTTGGAGGAAAAATAAAACCTTCAACAGCAGCTATTAGATAAATATACCTTCCTCAATGCAGTCCTCTGGCAGTGATCACATTACTTGTGCATGAGGTAATGGTTGAGGAAACCCCAAGTAGGAAGAACTACACACATAAGAAAACACACTCCCAAAACAAAAGCAAAGGCAGGGGCTATAAACAATCCTTTGCTAAAATAACCCTCTATTACACAGAAATGGTATAACACCACCCTGTTATGCTGATCAGTCCGAAACAGTCCATTCACATACGCTTTAGTTCTTAGAGGGGCTGCTAGGCCCCAAGTTGTTGAGGGCATGGCACCAGGGCAGCAGATGGGTTTTAGAAATATATTCTGCCTCACACCCGAGCTGTTAATCACAAGTTCATTGCCTGGAGTTTTGTATGCACACCCAGGTGCTCTGGTTTCCTCCCACAGTCCAAAGACATGCTCTTCAGGTGGATTGGTGGAACTCAGTTGCCAACAGTGTGTGGATGGGTGAGTGTGTATGTTTGTGTGTGTACATGTAACTACCCTGCAATGGACTGGAATCCCATCCAAGGTGTACCCCTCCTCAGGCTTCCAGCCAATGATTCAAGGAGAACCTCCGGTCACTGTGACCCTGACCAGGGCAAACGGTTAATATGGATGGATGGATATTATTTTTATTAATACACTAATCGCACATGTCTTGTGAACTAGTGAGTGTGAACTTCAGCAATAGCAGTACACAGATGTTTTTTGGAGGTTTTTCATTTTGGTGAATTATGTAATTCCATTTGCTATAAAGGATGCGCCTAGAGTAGTATTGCAACAAATGTTCATCTAGGACAAATATTATAATGTAAATTTTGTGATCCTATTTACCTTCCACTCTCATTCAATGTTGAATGTAACTTTTGAACAGTGTAAAGACGTCTCCTAGTTTTATATTAGAGCCGGATGGTAAATAACCTAAGAGTCAACATGAACAAAGTTACACTTAGAACACATTCAGCTACACTTCAGCAGTGGATTTCCCTCTACAAAACAGTGATGAGTGCTGGCGACGGACGAACGGTGGACAATAGTGAAGAGTTGCTTCGGCTGAATAAGGTGCTGCACTGTCCATACTCATCATTCAATAAGCCGCCGTATCCTAATCGCTGTTACATTAGATGTTATTTGATTTAATTTTATTTCATTGCTGTTCATTTCATTGGCCACTTTCCGAATTAAAGATACTGCCGAAAGAAAAGACCCTTTGATTTATGCAGTTGACTGTTGGTTATTACTGTGCTTTATTAGTAGCTCAAGTTTAATTACAATTCAGCTGCTTTATGAAAATGACACTTCTCAGAATTAACAAAAAGGGTCTTTAAAATGTCAGAGTCTCAGTTTGAAATTCTTAGAGATTTTATTGGCGATGTTTAATTCAGTTATGGATGAAATGTAGTTCTGTTGCCCATCTTTTTTATCTTATTTGTACTGTGACTGCGGGGTCTTATGGAGCGCTCTGAAACATGTCGTAAGGCTCCTAAAATGCGTTTGAAGAAGATGAAAGCCACCAAGCTTAGTAAGAAACAGTAAATCCCATTCTTCTTCCATTTGTTGTCGTTTTCAGCGCCATGCATTTGTTTACAGCAAATTAAGAAGACCTAATCATTTCCAGTTGGAGCAATACTGTGTGGAAATGTCTTTTTTTGTGTCACATCTGTGAGCTGAACTGCTGAAACAACTGTTCAAAAGTCAGTGTGGATGTCCCAGCTGGGTTGATAGAGCCTAGCGAATGGTGCCAGCGCCGAAAATTTCATTCCGAATTTGACCAGGCCGTTGATTTAGAGTGCTTTCAGACCCTTTTATCTCCAGACATGCCCAGCTCTTAAATAATCATCTGGCTGTGGTTCAGCAGGACATATGGTGTCATCTGGTCTATTGTGTGTTTGGAAGCCCTCTCTGTGTGTCAAAGTGAGTATGCCAGTGTAAGTAAGTGCGTCAGTGTTTTGGCAGTTGGGAAGCAGAGACGAGTTGCCATCAGATGATATCTTTATGTAAATGCAATTAGATCAATAAAACTGGGTATTGTCTGTGATCATGCGGGCTTTTCGTTTAACCTTCTGTTGTAGTCATAGCCCTCCCCTAATCCCTAGCTTTGCACCCCATCCCTGAAATCTGCCATTGTAGGAGCCCTCCAGCCCCCAGCTTTTTGACGCAGCCTGCCATCAGATCACATCAGGGACAACAGCAGGCTTGTCCTTGGTCCACTGAGCAAACCATGTCAAGATGTTGCTCAACGGGTCATAGGTCAGGACCTGTCTGGTTATGTAACTCATAGGGCCGTCAGGAAGGCTCTTTCCCACCCCACCTCCAGATCATACTAACATGTTCAAATCCTTGCCACAAGGCTTCTCATTAGCGTATTTACTCTAGCATTTTTTTCTAAATTTTTATTGTTCACTGCTTACTTGTTGGTTCGTAAGCAGTGCCATACTGCTGTCTAACACAGATCAGCCTCCATGTCTGCTGTTGGCGTCTGATGGACGTATATTAACTTCACATTTGCGATGTGTGTTTTTTTCGTATACGATCAGATGAAAGCTCACAGCACGCAGATCTTTCCTCACATTGACCTGTTTTGTTGAATAGTAAATTAGCACTGGCACTGGCTTCTCTTATGTTGATTTTAATGCATCCGAACATGGTGGTTGTAGCACAGCACGGCTCACAGCAGTCCGCTGCTGTGCAGTTACTGAGTGTGGCAGTGCAGTGACTGTGGATTCGATGGACAGTAGAAGAAGCACTGCCCACACCCCCTCCATCCACGCACTTCTCTTGTAAAATCCTGACAGTGGATGAAGGTGCTGCTGAGATGTCACACCCCAGGGTGACCTCTCCCCTCCCCCTCCCCCCCCATTAATGCACTTTCCACATATCGTGTGAGCGAGAAGTGTCCGTCCTTGACTCGCCGAGACGAGGAAAGGCAGCCCTCGCTCGCTCACTCACTCATGCAAGTCCTCCAGGCCCCTGTCCCTGTTGTGTTTCAGTTCACTGGTCAGTTCACCCACTGCTAACCACTTCGGTTCACACAACAAAGTTCGCCTTGTGCCTTAATTAAGCAACCGCTCAGGCAAAATGGCCAAGGCCGATCGCTCCTGTTCTCTTTTCTCCTTAGGGCCCCTGATCTTCACTGAGTCTAATGAAGCGGTGGTCCCACGCTAGATGAATGTGAATCTACAGAAGGCCTCATTTTCTCAGAGTTAGTGTAATGAAACTAGGAGCTTGTGTTTGCTTGTATGTTATGGATGGATGCATGTTTCCAGCAAATATAGAGCCAAACATTTTTTACTAAAGAGATTTGAGTAAGGGGGCGCGGTGGTTTGGCCAGGTGCCCACTGCTCGGGTTCGAGCCCTGCTTGGGGTACCTTGCGGTGGACTGGCTTCTCATCCTGTGTGCGTGTGCGTCCGGCCTTGCGCCGTGTTGCCGGATACGGTTCCAGCTGGCCCCAACTCCACTCAGGCCAAGTGGTTGCTCACGTTGCTTGGTTCGGGATTCGATCCGTTACTTTTTAACTGTGGGGATTCAACCCAGGAGATATTGCGTGTGTTTTCTGAAGATGACACTATAATACTATGACACTATGCTAAGTGATCCATTCTGCAAGAAGAAAGTGTTTAATATTATTATTCATACGTCTGAGTAGGGAAAGGCCATTTATCAAGAGTTACTGAAATGTTGGGCCAGTCCATCTGACGTACCGTCACGGGGTTTGTCGGGGCTTATTTGTCAACAAGTGTAGCAGTACCCATATGGAGATGCCTTTTCTCCAAACACCCACCCCTACTGCCCATGGGTTTGTCTTTAGACCATTAACCCACGTCCTCGCTGCTGGAGAAGGGCTCTCCATCCTAAGGGAATAAGGGCCATTACTCTTCTCCCACAAATAACAGCCCTTTATTATGTCACAGATTAAACCTGGGCAGTGAGGCCAGACCAAACAGACGGGCAAGAGGGGGGGGAAGCGAGGGGAGGAGCTAGACCACGGAGCACAAATATAGTGACGCCAGAAGGAAATGTCACCTCAGCTCATGTCTCAGTGCGCCTCCAACATTTGTGGGGGGCTCCTGCCTTTTTCATAAGATCCTCCTTGAGTTGTTCAACTGGCACTTCTTATAGTGAGTTAGTGTACGCCGCCTCACCCCTTTGGGTTGTGCTGATACACTGATACACCACGGTAGAGCGGAGAGCGTTCACGTGCGCGAGCTCTGGCTTTCGCTAATGCGGCTCTAGTTTGGACTTTGAGTCTATTTTAAATGACAGATTTGTGTTAAAGCAGCATCACTTCCTGGGCCAAAACCTTCCGAGCTGCCTGACGATTGTGGCAAAGGCTCGTCTCGCCCCCCCGCCCCCCCCCCCCCCCATCTCTTTCGCTCGCTCTCCGTCTCTCTTCCTGGTTTTTCTGCCTCTGCTCTACTCCTTTCTCTGCGAGTTCATCTTCTCTGCCTCACTGGCTCACCGTTCGCTCATAATGAGCGTTTGCAAACACATCAGTAGCACTTAGAAATAACACAGGGCGGCCCCCGGGCACCCGGAGACGGCCCTTTAGTGCCATTTGCAGAGCGTGCGGGGCCAGCCGAGAGTGCCTGGCTGCCTGCAGGGAGGCAAGGAGCGGCACCTAGATAATGAAGTGACCCTTTGCGATTACGATTTGACCGAGTTAGGAAACCGCGTTGGTCTTTGAGTACCACCTCGATGGGCCGTTAATGAGCCGGGGCTCGTCGAGCGCGCTCTGCGTACTTGAAGCACTACAGCATGCTGTGTGAATCGGCAGTGGTGAATCAGTAAGGCGTTACTGACGACCGCCCTCTTCCTTCGTTTTTCAGTCGCCCTGAAAAGCCACCCTGGAAAAGAGGCAAGGGCTGGCTCCAGCAGTCGTGACGATGGCACAGCCGCGGGACTGGTGGACCACTGGCTGCCTGAGGGAGAGCTCCTCCTGCAGGTTGGTACATGGGGCATGCAGCGTGCGCGCGTGTGTGCATGCGTGCATGAGCACGTATGTGTGAGATTGTATGCGAATGCATCGCGAAAGCCCGTTCGTCGCCAATGCACTTTCTGTGTTTTTGCAGTTTTTGCCTGTTGTCACCTTAGTCCACGCCCTGAATTTAGTCCAGCTTTAGCTGGCATCCTCCCCCACAGCCACACTCCCCCACGTGCCCGTCCCTCCCCCCTTGCCAACCTAGGCACATCTGGCTCGCCGCTGTCCTCAGCTAAATAAAGCATAAAGGTTTGAACAGACAAGCAAGGGAGGGAGAGTGGAACGGAGGGAGAGGAAGAAGGCAGAGAAGTTTTTTTCAGAACTGAAAGTGAACTAGCACTTGATGTCAGAGTGCTTGTTGGAAGTTTATGCTCACAGGGTGTGTCTTGAACTGCCAGACGATGTAAGGTTCGAGTCGCCGTGGCCAGTGCAGAGCGGGAAAGACAGGAGTATTCGGCCCAAAGACATATCACACTTTGGCTCCTGTGCTGGCTTAGACCACACGGCACCAAGAGTACGTACGACCAGCAGGCCATCCGCATCCTGCGCGGCGTCTTCGCTGATCCAGCCATCAGTGTCCGGTGTCCCGGTCTTAATCCGTCGCTTTTAATCTGAGCTTTTCAAAATACTTTTGTCTTATTACCAGTCATAATCAGTTTGCAGTAGACAGCAAATCATCCACAGTTCATTGCTCAACACGTCCATCTGTTTCTGAATATTTCCACAGGGATGAGGTCAGTAAATGAACGAACTGGAGATAACCCATGCTCCCAAGAAAATTTTGGGAACTAGCGCTTATGGACCTGAATGGTAGTGCATTAGAATAAGAAGTAAGAAAGAAAGCACAATGCTGAGAAAGATTTCCAAAAAACACCCGTGTGCTTTTCTGTGAATGAAAATGCAGTATCGGCACTGTGTGTTTAGCAGTATAAGTCACCGCGGTGAATAAGGTGAGTGGGCTGATAACACTATATAGAGTTCATTGGAAGATGCTTTCGAGAAAAGTGTCTGCTAAATAAATGCACGTAAATGTTCGGGCTCTACATTTACTGTTCAGTGAGCGCTCTTCCGACTCATCCGTCTTCGTCAGTCATCCATCATTGCTCCTTGGGCTGTTTATTCTACAGCGCCGATTAGCGGAAGTGCTCCACATGTAGAGCCCCGAATGTGTGTTTCTGTAAACCGGTGAGTGCATTTGTCAGCTGCCACATGTATTTTGGATGATCTGAAGTCAGAACTTCTCTCAGCCATCTTTCTCTACGTTAGCAGGAGTGTCATCGACATGTTAGTCCAGTTTTGGACAACCGTTAGCAGAAGTAAATATAGAAAAATGTTATAAATTAGTACTATTGAAGTAAAACACACACACACACACATTTTCGGAACCGCTTGTCCCAAATGGGGTCGCGGGGAACCGGAGCCTACCCGGCAACGCAGGGCGTAAGGCCGGAGGGGGAGGGGACACACCCAGTACAGGACGCCAGTCCGTCGCAAGGCACCCCAAGCGGGACTCGAACCCCAGACCCACCGGAGAGCAGGACCTGGTCCAACCCACTGCACCACCGCGCCCCCTTGAAGTAAAACATTTTTATAGTATCTGTAAGGGGTTTTGAAACTTGGCAAATAAGCATCGCTACATTTTTTGAGAGAAAGACATGAGTAACGTAACTGTTTTTGGCAGCCGTGAACGTCGAGCTGTCGAGTCCTTTTCCATCAGCTTATTTCTCTCTATATATGAGGTGGAAGAGTCAGAACACGGTATTTTTTTTTCGCTTTTGTGGCAGTCGCAGTAACTAGTTGCAGCTTCTCCTTTGAGCGCTCAGACCTGGTTAGGGGAACTTTGCGTCCTGCACGGTGACACGACAGACCCTTTCTGGAAACTTCCAGGAGGCCAAGCTGTACTGTAAGCACACAAGAGCTCTTTGTGTGTGCCGAACGCGACGGCCGACCCCGCTGGGCCCCAGCCCGACCTTGGCTGAGAGGACACTTCCGACGTTAATTAGTTCGGACGTCTATACGTTAACGCACCAGGGACGCCGGGCCCTCGCTGCTTCGGTGCTCCGATGGTACTTAAAAAATAATATTAAAACATTAACGCCGTCCTCCCCGCGATCCCTAATTGGGCGAAACTTCCCCCTCCCCCGCACCCGGTGTGTTGACATGAGGGGCCGCTTTGCCCCACAGCCATCTTTGTTGTGCCACTAAAGAGGAGTAGTGCTTAGTCAAACAGTAAACAGAGCAAGGAACGTCTCGGGTGGCTCCGCAGGCGCGGGTGAGAGAGACCGAGAGACGGCCGGAGGGAGGCCATTATGGGAGGGCCGTGCTCGTAGGAGCGCGCGGGAATGGCGGCGGAGGCTATTTCTGACCGAGCCTCTCGTCTTTTCTGCGCTCTGCCATGAATTATAGATGAGCCACGAGGACATCAAAAATTTATCGGAGGAAGAAAGAGAACAGAAAGTATTCTTCAATGTTTTGGAACATAGGTTTTTTTTTTTTTTTGTGAGTGTGGGTTATACAGGGAGTTTGTCGAAAATACTTTTCAAGGTCATTTCTTGTTAACGTTAATAGACGCAGAGCAGCTTTGTTTATTTTTGGGAGATGTCTTTTAAAGGAAATATTTCACTTTTTGGAGAAAGGATAAACTTGCAGAATGCTGGTTAATATGTGGAAAGCTTTCTGTAGTGACTTTTGGGTCTGACAGTAATGGGAGGCTCCAAACATCATAATCCTCCCCAAACTGCATTAACCGTTTTTCCCTCGTGTGTGTGGGGAATGTAAAATTGGTCTCTTGTTTTCATTTATTGTACTCTTGAATGCCACGGCCCCTTCATGCTTGTGTTTGTACATCTCATTATAAAACCACAGATGCTCAGCTAGAGGTGCTATTCATAAGCATTTCGTTTTCATCGACGTTAAGAGAGGGTCAGTTTCAACGGACGACAATACGAATCTGTTTCTCCTTGTTTATGTATAAATACTGTACATCCTGTTGTACTACGGGGGAGGGCTGAGTGGGAAAAGATGCAGAGAAATTTCTAGCGCACATCCTTTTTCGCTCTACTTTGGCAGAGTTTGCTGTCACTCCGTTGGACGTCTTGACATCCAGCCCAAATAACACAACTTGTGTAAAAACAAACACAGCCGTCTCCACATGTCTCAGGAGTCACTCTCACTCTCGCTTCTTAGCGCCCTCTTTCCTCTTCTTTCTTTTCTTTCTGTCAGCCATGAACATGCACACACACACACACACACACACACTCAAGCTTCATTCCTTGTCAGTGACAGTTCATGGTCCTTAGAGTTGCAAGATGTTGCCAAGCACTTTTTATATTAGTGTCTAATTGAAATACAAGTCACGGTGCCCCAGGGCAGGTCTGTATGCTGCAGAAAACTGCATGTGAATATTGATATTGACACAGAGTGGGAGTTCATGGATTGCAGGTTTTGTTGGACACTGCTGGAGCTGGACTGTGGAGAGTTGCTGGGTGAAAGGGACGGACTGAGGAGTCTGGCAGTCAGCAGTAACCAGAGAGGCACATTGTCATTTTGGACCAGATGCTGGCTGTGCGAGGCTCCAAAGGGTCTAATGGTGTCCCACACGTAGCCATAAAGGCTGAAAATGAATGACTGCGACAAGACAGAACTTGTTGTGTCTCTCTATAGTATAGCTTACGCGTCCAAGCGTTAACTGCAGGCTCTTGAGATCCAACACCCGATATCCCTGAAGAAGCTATAATTAATTTCATGAACATTGTATATTTACCAAGAGATTAAACATATAGAACCATCTAACCATGTAGAGTTTGTGTTTCCCTGGACTATTTGGAATCGCCGTCAATGATTGCCATGTAGGGTGGAAGAGCTTCAGACTCGGCATACCCCTCTCTTAGTCATCTTCAAGATGACCGGGGGAAAAGGAGTATCCTGTGGAGTTTTGGAAGAGGGCCAAACGTGTGCTTTTCACAGCTCTGTTGTATCATATTTATTTTGGGTCTTTTTTCGCAGACAAATGGGACATGACTATTGTAGCCCTGTCCTGGCACCTTGCGCTTTTGTTTGGATGTGTTGTTGCCCCAGCTGTGTCTTGGCATTAAAGTGGCTCTTTCCACTTGGCCACCAAATGCCGCCATTTTTGGCCCAAGGCAGTTTTCTGTCATTATTTGTGCAGATATAAGCCTTTACTGTCCTTACTCATTAGAGTACTTCTGCATTTCCTCTCTTGTAACATTTAATGAACACTCACCTCAGAGATCAAATTTTAACCCAACAGGGTGCACACCAAGGCATCTTAACCTTTAAATTTTTTTTTTTTTTTTTTGGCATATCCAACAAAATACTTTTATGCTTTTTTCTACATGCTGTTGAGCATGCAAGGCCATTGTTTGCATAAATATTCCAGTTGCATTTGGTTTCCTTGGGGTCATGTTAGACTTCACATTCATAATAAAATAAGGACAGATGTTAAAAGTACCCCCTTGATTATATTCATTCATTCAACATACACAGCTTGAGATGTTACACCCTATTTGCATGTTACAACGGCTGTACATAAGGACCCAGTCCAACCGACTTCGCCATGAAGCCACAGAGAAAGACGTCCGGCTTTGCCATCATACATCTCCACAGCTCAAGACCAAGCGGCTTGATCTCCTCCTTCAACCACCACATTGACCACAGGGTGCCAACATGGGTATTTCATTGAGTTTGTCAAGTGGGCACCTCCCTTCGTCGCTGTTTCATTGAATTAAACCCATAACACCTCAGGAAGGTCAACAGTGAAATCTGGTGTCCCACGCCCACCCCTCCTCCACACACATGTTAAATGCCCTCTACCCACAGCAAACGCACCAACTCCACAAACTCAAATCATCCCAGTTAACAATACCACACCTCTATACATACCAGCAGAAGCTGCCTTCCATTGCTAGCCACCAGCCACCAACTTTACCAAAACATTACACACTTCCCTCAAACTTGCAGTCCCAACTAACCTGCTCTCTTCTCGTCCATGACCACTTACTTGCCTTCTCAGCAGCCTCAGACAACCCCTTCACCGCCACCCTTAATGAACAGCCTCTAACGCCAAATTCCACCAACCCCGTCTTTAGGGTTTCGCCCCCTACCCGTCCTTACCAATGGCACCACCTTTCTCACCATCACATCCTTCGATCCCACCAATGTCATCTTCAAGCCCACTTCAGCACATTTATAATTTTTGACCAAACTCATCACCAGCAGCTCAAAAATGCCCTTACCCTATAACGCCACACTACTTAAACAGCATGGCACTCTCAACCACTTCCTTACAACCTTACAAAAAATTTGCTCCAGCTTTTCAACCTCCGTGACGTAAAACTCATATACTTTAAGTGGATGTTCAAAGCATGGCAACAGCCCAAACTGCAAATATCAGAATTTCAGTTTCCCAGACAGGAGGGACGCATCAGTGCTCTTAATTTCCTTCACAACCTCCTCCCTTAGTGCCACAACTTGCTCCTTAGCACACAACATGGAATTATAGCACCTTCCCAGGCTTTTATCTAGTTTTTTTCAGAATAGAGGGAATTACTTCCTAATCGATACAAAACCTCTCCTGCACCACCTTTCCACCAACTGTCGTCATGTCGCCCATGAAGACTCTAATAGGGGGGTAGGCGCATCCCATCCTGCAGCCTCACACTGCCTTCCCATTTGGAAGCCAATAACTTTCATTGCCATCGTGAACACTAGTGGTGAAATTGTACATCCAGCCATGATTCCAACCTCCAGCTGATGCCAAAATGTTGTGTAGCTTTTTTGTACTGAAACAAAACTGAATATCCCCGAAGTAGACTTTCAGCAGCCTCGAAACACTCAAGGACCTTACAAAACCTGAATGCCTCCCTTCGTAAACTGTGCGCAACTGACCCAGAAGCATTTGCCAAGTCCAAAAACACCACATGGAGATCTCTTTTCTCTTTCTTGACAGTCTGTATCTGATGCATATGAGAGATTGCGTCCTCCTCCACAGAGTGGCCATGTTTGTTTTGAACAATACCCCTTCAGCTGTGTCCTGCTCAAAGGAGTAAAGAGGTGGTGTTGGAGGAGCATAGTTATAAACTGTGCTGTTAAAGAGTTTTTAGCTGGGGGATTTGGAGAGTGGAATAAAGTTAAATGAAAATGTTATGAAGCTAAAGGAAGTATGGAACTAAAGAACCGAATGGAAACAATTTCTTCAAGGAATAAGACAACCAGAAACGCTTTCGGTGAGGCTTATTTTTACTGTCAGCGATGTCCCTGATCCCATGGTCTCCTGGTCCCCTGCATCCTGCTGTTTTTCTTTCTCCTGAACAGCTCTTTAGTAATTGTCTTGGAGGCACAGTGCTGTAATAATCTGCATCAGCCTTTTTCCTTTGCACTGCTTTCAGTCTCTGTGTTAGGACTGTGTAGTAGGTCGCTTTTACTGCACCAATTCAAACTGGATCCTCTACTGGACTTGTTCAACTGATTTTTTTCTTAACTTCCATTATGGAAGAAACTTCTAATTTCATATTCTTTTAAGAGAAGCCCTGTACTTCTTTCCACAGGCCCTCAATGGCTTTGTACTGGTGGTCACAGCAGAAGGGATCATATTTTACTCATCTCACACCATTCAGGATTACCTGGGATTCCATCAGGTAAGTTGAGCTCCTCAAACCCCCACTTGCACCACGCCAAGCATTTAGTTCAGCATCTCCTGTCATGTGCCTTCTATCTCTGCTCTGGTTCGTGGTTGCCAGCTAAGGAAGGCTCTGCTTTAATCTGATCTTGCTTTCCTCAGGATTTCCCTTGGATGAATGTTTGATAAGACCTCCAGGTCATCTACGGGTTAAGAAGTTAAACAAGCTCATTTGTACCCTATTTTAGGGACAGATATAAACCAGACTGATAGCTATGCTCACGTTCCTAGGCCTCTTTAGAGTCTTTCACACAAAGTCTTACGTCACCTTACAAATGTAATGCATTCCCAGAAAACCTTTCTTCAGGTGAATTCTCTTTACTCAAAAATGTCGTTACCATTAGTTTCGGTGACAGAACTTAATGCATTCCTGAGCTCCAAAAGTAACACCCATTTATGGTAAAATATCACAAAATCCCATTAAAATAGGAACAGTTACTGCAGCAGTTAATGAGTTGTAGCACAACATAACAAGACGCTTTCACTTCATTCATTACTTCGTACTGCCGCCTGTCTACCTGCATTTCATCAGCTCTGTTGTAGCTATTACATACCGTACATTTCAGTAACGCTCAAAGACAAAGCATACACACATTCCTCGCTTTCTGAACAAGTTGACGCGGTGTGTCACAGCGTCTGGACTGTGCAACTGGTTGTGGGTTCACTCCCTTGTCGGTCTGTGTGTACTTTATATGTTAGTGTGGCTTTTCTCCAAGAGGTGTTTTTCTAGTGTGTATGTTTGTGTGTTACCTTGCCGTACTGTATAAATGTGTGAAAGATTGTAGGAAGTTTAGTGTTGTGTCGCTATCACTGTAAGTCGCCTTGGATAAAGCTATCAGCAAAGCTGACTGCTAAATACACACACATTTTCTGAACCGCTTATCCCATATGGGGTCACGGGGAACCGGAGCCTACCCGGTAACACAGGGCGTAAGGCCGGAGGGGGAGGGGACACACCCAGGACAGGACGCCAGTCTGTCGCAAGGCACCCCCAGCGGGACTCGAACCCCAGACCCACCGAAGAGAAGGACTGTGGCTCAACCCACTGCGCCACCGCACCCCTCTGACTGCTAAATAAATAAATGTAAAAAGTGTTTATTTTTTATCGCACCATTCAGCTGTGGTGAGGCACAGAAATCCAGATTTGGTTCTCGTAAATGTGAACAAATGCCCGTAAAACAGGCACACAAACATTGACTGAAACCGCTCAGCCCAAGCGGGCTTGCGGCAAACTGGAGCCTAACCCAGCAACACAGGACGAAGGGGACACGCCCAGGACGAGACACCAGTCCATCGCAAGGCACCCCAAGCGGGACTCGAACCCCAGACCCACCAGAGAGCAGGCACAGGCCGAACCGCCTGTGCCACCACACCCCCTAGCCTGTAAAACCAATTAGGGGTATTAAATACAACTCCTTGTATAGTCGGATTCTTGTAACTGAAATGAGCCTGTCTCCGGGTAGGACGCTAGTTGTAATTTACTTCTGGTGTAAAAGGCATATGGAGTTTTCTTCCTTTTAAATCCTACCTATACGTTATCCTTTTGATTTCATATTTTATTTGAACTTCAATTAATTGGATGTTATTCGCTTGTCTGAGTGTATTAAATATATTCCATGTCAAGTCAATACCAAATTTAAACCACATTTAAACATAAAACCAGGGAGCAAGAAACCTGAATGTTGGGTATGATGTAAAATGCAGTCTTTCTCCATTTCTGCAGCTATCTTGAATAGAACAGGTTAGTGTTATGGATTTATTCTGATTATTTAAATTGGCTTTGGGTAGCGCCATAGGTCTCTACTCCAATTGTAAAGTAAATCACTTAAAAAATTATCAGCAATGGATAGGTCTATATCGGTAGCCTTAATAACAGTCTTCTATCACTTCTCTCTGAAAGCACACTACACCTACAAATGCGCAACACAGACAGAAGCATGGGAGAAAAGATCATGCTATGTACTTGGTTCCTAAAATCATTGTGTGAAGGGTAAAATTCTAAGTTTCTTAGGTGCATTATTCTGTCAAAATAATATTGATGTTATTGTACAGGTAGTTCTTGACTTATGACATATACATCTTATTATGACCTGGATTTAACTCCTATCCTATCAACATTATTATATTATTTTTGAGTTCAGACATTTGGTCATAACGTCGTAAGGACGTAACGTTTGTTTTTCGCCATAACATCGCTCCATCTGTAGTACAACAACGATTGCCAGCGCTGCCGCAAGGCACCAAATTTCTGATTTGACTGAAAAATTGATTTTGACTAAGCCATTGTCTTTTAAATATAACAAAGGCCTATTATACAACACAGTGTTTATGCGTATTAATTGTATGTGTATCCTTAGGGTTTATATAATACTGTGTAACATTTATAATGATTTAGGTCATCGGAAAGGAACCCCACTGCAAGTCAAGGACTTCAAAAATGTATTAATATAAAATGTATTGTAACCCCCAAATGTATGTAGTGTTTCATTCATTCATTCACACACACACATTCTCAGAACCCCTTGTCCCATACGGGGTCGCGGGGAACCGGAGCCAACCCGGTAACACAGGGCGTAAGGCCGGAGGGGGAGGGGACACACCCAGGACGGGACGCCAGTCCGTCGGAAGGCACCCCAAGCGGGATTCGAACCCCAGACCCACCGGAGAACAGGACTGTGGTCCAACCCACTGCGCCACCGCACCCCCCGTTCATTCATTCATTATAAATAAATTAATTAATAAATATTTCATTTATTAACTTATTTGTTTGGTTGTTTACCTACAGTTGTGTTTTGGGGGTTTAGTTGGCTTTTTCCGTTCATCTTTGTGACATGCACACTGGATATTTGTGAAGGATGTTTTGTGTGATTTATTCAGTAATCTACTAGTTACCTATGAATAATTCTATGTTAGATCTTTGGAAGAGCTTATATATTTAAAATAGCCTTCTCAGTTAGCATTTGTAATTGTATATTCATACATATAATAACATTTTTCTGAAGTGGCAAGCACTATTTGATCTTCCCATGATTTATATACAATAGTTGCTGTCCAAAAAGCACATGATTCTTCTGTTTGTTTTTCTGCTGATCTTTGTGACATAGCTACTTGACGTCTACGAAGGGTGATTTGTGGTGAAAATCATTTGAGAGCCTGATTTATTGTAGTGACCAGCCCACCTCTCTGTGCCCTCTCCTGCCTCAGACGGATGTTATGCACCAGAGCGTGTTTGAGCTCATTCACACTGAGGACCAACAGGAGTTCAGGAGAAACCTGCACTGGGCACTGAACCCGCCAGCAGTAGGCGAGCAGGATGAGACCCCCACGGGTGAGACCCTCCTCCCTCTCTAAACCTACATACCTCCCTCCCCACTATGATTGGCACCCTGCAGTCACACAGACCACAAACGATGCGTAACAAATCATGTGTATTACGTGGCATTAAGAATGAGGAGGTAGACTACTGCCTCCGCGACCCTACTAGGACAAGCGGGATAGAAAATGGATGGATGGATGGATGGATGGATGGATGGATGGATGGAGGTAGACGTGACTCACTCACAAGGTGTAATATTACTGTCAAACATTTGAGGTCCTTTGTAGATCATCTAGTCCTTTTTATATTGTTTTGCTGAAGTAGCTCGAACAAATTAATTGTTCTGGTATGCTTAAACCAGTTATTTTCAGTATTTATGGGTTGAACATCTCCTTGTGAATAGTACTGCTCAGAATGGAAAAGCAGGCAGGCACCCAAGGATGACCTCCTGTGGTTCTTGCCACAGATACAAAGAGGCATTAAAATGTGTGTTACTTACAAGACTACATATTGATTTCATTTGCTGTTTCGGTGTCCATTTGAGTGGTTTTATACTGGTAGAGTACTTAGGAACTGTACCTTCTACCCCATGTGCTTGACTTGCTTACCTGATGGACTGAATGGTGAGTGCAATTGCAGGGAAGTCTGTGACCTTTATGAGAAGCCCCCCAAGACACAGAGTAAATGCTACAGCAGGGATGGGCGTCTGCTTTAATTAAAGGCAACCCGACATTACTGATGCTTCTGTGTTCAAAACAACTGCTTGACTAAGAGCTGGAAATGCTTGTAGCCCAGCAGGTCGGGCTGAGGGTACACATCATTAGAGGCTTTCGTCATCACCTGGGTGTGGATAAGACACAGGCTGTTCATGAACAGCAGCAGTAGTCTGCATAGCCTGTGTGTGATGGATACCTGGTGAGACAGGAGTTGTCCAAGGTTTGCAAATCAAGGCACAACCTTATGTCTCGACACAGTGAATATCAGACATTTCTCAGCTGATGTGTAAAGAGTCCAGATGCTGCTGTTCTGACAGGCTGACACTGCTTAACTTCATGCCTTTTTCTTCAGATGGAGAGTCAGTCACTAGTCCAGCCTTGGTCACCTACAACCCAGACCAGCTACCCCCAGAAAACTCCTCCTTCCTGGAGAGGAGTTTTATGTGTCGCTTCCGCTGTCTCCTGGATAACTCCTCTGGCTTCCTGGTGCGAACCTCTAATTCCTTAAACTGACTGTGTAACTTTTGGCCACTTCATTGCCATAGGGTTGGAAATTCACCTTGATTGAAAGTAATTAATAGATTTATTCATTTGGCAGAATCTGTTCTTCAAAATGATGTACAACTTAACAGTTTAATCCAGCTCTGAATACTGTCGTGTTAAAAGTTGTGCCGATACAAAAATATGCCTGCTGGAATGTGTGGAGTGTGTATATGTGTGTGGTGTGCACCAAGCCAAGAACAGTGGATATCACGTTTATTAGAAAGGAGTGTTCTGATCCTCTATGCCACAAGTCTGGTGTCCCATGACTGTGCTGAGCAGGACAACAAAGGCCTAGGGAACTGCCCCCGTCCAAGGCAGGAATCAGGGTATCCTGAGAGGCGTGGGGTTCCCAGGCTCCTGGCCAGCCCTGCTTCCATCTGCCTTCATGAGCAGTACTGCACCACCATATGCCCTTCCATGTCTGCTGTACCCTGACAGCCCATTTGTATGGCTAAATGAGGTGTTGTACCACTTTAGACCCTTGTATGATGAGAAGCCACAATTCTCACAAATTATCCATCTTAAGAGAGCAACTAGGTCATGGGGAAAGAGGGTTTAGTCTCAGTGGAAAGAAGAGGAGGGTGAAATAAGAGAACTTTCTTAGAGAAGACGTAAAGACCAAGCCTTACCTATTGTCATGTCTACAAAGAGGACAATCAAAGGGAACATAGCTGACCTCGAACAACAACATGACCAGCAAGTTTCAAGTGACGACCAGTGTTGATTTTAGGTTTAGACTTAACACATACTTCTGTTAGCTTGAACTTGCTGTTATCTGCTTGGTGTTTTTTGTTATAGAGCTGCAGAACTGAAAACGTATGGATGAGTGACCCATTGTAAGTAGTGTATCTAGCAGTGTAAGTCACCTTGGTGAATAAGGTGTATGGGCTGATGACACTACATAGAGTTCATTGGAAGTCGCTTTGGACAGAAAGTGTCAGCTAAATAAATGTAAAATGTAAAATGTAACTGAATAATCAGAATGAAATGGACTACAGGCAGTTTGCCAAGCCTGTTATTCACCTAGTAAAAGAGAGTCATGTTGACCAAATGAATATAGCACACAAGTATTTGAAATGTCATTAGTCATTTGACTTTGATTCTTCTTAATTTTTATTAATTCCTTTAATGAGCTTTCCAATGGATGTACATCCAAGCAGAGTCTTTAGTGGCTGGTAGCATGACGTGTGGACATTAATCAGTATCATGACTCACTACCCATGAGTCACTCATGAGGGACAACACCCAGCGAGATGAATGATGTGCAAGTGCTTGGCTTTTTATCGTCCATGACGAAACCTGATTTGGAGCTCAGAGTTCTAGAGGCCCACGTCCCCATCTCAAGGCCTCAGCCTCTGCTGTTAGAGGTTCCCTAAGAAGAGTAACCTGCGGAGCCTACCAAGTTAATCTCTTGGAAGAAAGAGGTTGAGCAAGGATGGCAGAATACAAGGGATTCCGAGGGATAACATTTCAGTTACCAACTGGGCTTGGATTCAAAGGCAAAATTTTGATTTAATGAAGTTGCACCTACCTAAATGGTTCATGGAGCTGATAGAGGATTCTGGAATATTTTGGGGGGCTTTTACTCCACATAGGCAGCTTGAGTGAACCATAAGACATGCCTGTCTCATATTCCAATTCATAGGTCTTGCCCCATTCTTGCCCCCACTCTTTTGTTGACACACCATCACAGAATTAAACTTTCTACTGTCCGGACACACACACAGAAGAGAGCTGACAAGGGCCAGTGTTTTAATGCTGAGGTTGAATTTTCTTGCAGGCGTTATTCAGTATACATATCTCTTATGCTACTGGAACTGTATGAGAAAATTTGCTGTTAAAGGGAAAAACATGACCACCACCTTGTGCTTGCCAGTGTGCTTCAAAGGAAAGGCCCTCACAGTCACATCAGAGTCACAAGTACTGGATCATTTATGATGATTGCATCAGACAAAGAAAATTAGCACAAGCTACTAAACCCCCTTAACAAAACCCTTTGCTGTTGAGCATGTTTTAGAAGGATTTTTTTTAAATATGGTTTGACAATTCTGAATCAAGAAAATACTCCTTTATTCCTTTCTTCACCATCAATAACTCCTGTGTTATGTAGGCCTGTTTGAATGAGAGCAAGATGATGTATTAAGTTACTTTGCCATTTTATCCCTTGTATGTTGATTAATCTTCAGTGATCTGTTTTTCCCCCAAGGCATAGTCCTCATAGAGTTTCAGCTGTTCTTCACTCAGTGGTAAATCATGCGCAAATTTCAAATTCATTATAATGTCTTTCAAAAATATAAGGCTCCTGTTTTATTTTGCTTTCTCAATATTTGATTTTCTGTACTTTGCACAACCCAATTTGAGTGCTGAAGTCACCGTATTTATCTTGGCCTTATAAGCAAGAGTTTTGACTGTGTTCCTGGCCCTTGCCATGCTTGTCAAGAAAGCTAATGGTCACAGTTAAAAATCTTCGTGTTTCTGGAGCAGCAGTGAGGATTTAATGCAAAAGGATGGTTGGCCTCTGTTTCCAAGGATGATTTTTCAGGAAATACATTAAAGAATAAGAGATCAGATGTCTTATTGGGGTTGGGTTCAGTTGCTTTTTCTTTTTTGATAATGTGCATCTACTTAAACAACATACATATTCAGTTTGGACTCTCCTGCCTTAAGTTTGACTCCAGCATCATCACTGAACTTGGTTGATCAAAACTGACCTAGAAGGGCTGCACGCTCCTGTGTGTGTATGAGTATGCATATGAAATAGGGAGTTATAGGAAAGGCTGTTGAAACTCCAGGAGGGCAGACTGTCACATAAATCAAGCTCACATGACATAACTGAAGCAGTGTAACATCATCCCTTCCTATCCATCCCCTGCACCTGTAGGCACTTAACCTACAGGGCAGACTGAAGTTCCTCCACGGACAGAACCGACGACTGCACAGTGGTGTTCAGGCGCCTCCCCAGCTTGCCCTATTTGCCATCGCGACACCTCTGCAGCCTCCCTCGATCTTGGAGATCCGGACCAAGAACATGATCTTCAGGACCAAGCACAAGCTGGACTTCACACCCATGGCCTGTGATGCCAAGTAACAGCCCTAGCTGTCGCATCGCTTTTCAAATTACAAGCATTATCATAACATTGTAGAATTACGTACTGTTTACACATTTTATTCAAAATATTCTCAGTATGTTGTTCTAGCTCTTATTGAGGTTATGTTCATTGTAGTTTTATCACACTTTGTGTTTTGTGGTGTTCTTCTTTGGGTTTTCATCCCAGGGGGAAGATTGTCTTGGGCTACACGGAGGCAGAGCTGCGAGTGCGAGGTTCCGGGTATCAGTTCATCCACGCAGCTGATATGGTCCATTGTGCTGAGAACCACATGAGGAGTAAGATTCTTCACTACTGCTTCTTTGTATTCTCTTGGAGTCTTCTAGACAAAAGATGATCACCTGCAATAATGACATGAACATGGAGGCCAATGACATCTACTGTAGCACCAGTTCCTTCATACAGACTGTGCTGATCTTGTCACCCCTGAACCATCCTGTCGGTCTCTGTTGTGTTTTTATGGAAAAACTCACCCAGTTCAGTGTGTGAACCCAGTGAACCCAACGTCACAAGTATTATAAGTGATATTGCGCAACAGGGTCCCCTCCCGCTCTCTCACCACTCAGCCAAGTGGTTGATGGGTAATCAGTCCTCCTGACCAGAAACAGTTGGGCAGAAGCTGGGGCAGTGATGGCTATCTAAACAGGCACGTGGTCTCCCATAATCCCCCAGATTATGGGAGAGATTGAGCAAAGGCCCAAGCCAGAGGGGGGATGGGCAAATGAAGTAGGGCAGCAGATCCAGATTGCGAGTCTGGAACTGTAAATATCCAGAATTTGCAGTGACTTCATGAGGAGGGATACTACAACGATTAGGGTAAAGACTTGTAGGTTTGTGCTCAGTGGAAGGAAAAAACCTGCGGCGCAAAACAAGAAAAAGTAGGCGAAAGCTGAAATGGTGTCAAACAGTATTTGAAGAGGTGAAATGAGAAATTTATGAAAAATCCCAGTGTGCTGCTTTAAATGTTTTTGAATTGGAATCAAAATTTTTTTTAAAAATAAGAAATCTGAGGAGCCATGTACTTAAACATTTTTGACATACCCTTTCAGAATATGAAGTGCAGTTTGCGGAGAAATATAAGAAATTGATTTTCAAAATTGCGATAATAAATAAGGTTCTTCTGGATATGTATTCATTAACTCTTTGCTTAATGGACACTTTTATCCAAAGTGGCAGGTTTACCCTGGGTTTAAAGGAACCCCTGTCCAAGAAATTCACTTTTAATGTGTTCAAGCAGAAAGTCTTTGCCACCATTTGCAGCTCTTCTGTCGGCCTGTGACACAGTATGAGATAGTACTGCCTAATGAGTTTTCACATGCAAGAATTTTAGATGTTCGGGCAAACCTTTCCCAGGCGATAAGGAAATCCTAAAGCACAACAAAGGCATGTCTTTGGCCTCCGAATTTAAGAGCATGACACGTTTTGCAAGTGGCCCCTGAGGATCATTGCTTCGGCCAGCATACAGTTGTCTGCTGATCCCATTACTGCTAAGGCTCTTCTGCGGAAACAATGGAGCCATAGTTCCTTCCACCTGTGCCCTGGCTGCTTGATAAACTAGCTCTGGGAAAGCTGAAGAACCCTCATACACACTCCCTCAGTTGGTGACCATGGTGCAGTTACCTCTTTCCCCATACTTCCTCACACACTGCTTCATTTGCTTTTAGACAATGCTAAATCACAGCATGCCATGGTGAGCTGTTGTTACTAACTTGTTTGCAGTGATCAAGACAGGAGAGAGCGGACTCACTGTCTTCAGGCTCCTCACCAAGGATAACCGCTGGAAGTGGGTGCAAGCCAATGCTAGACTGGTATATAAGAACAGCAAACCTGACTACATCATTGCAACCCAGAGGCCCCTTGTGTAAGTGCACATACCTGTATGGTCCACTAAAAATATTACTGTTACAGCTGCCTTGCACTTCTTAAAATGTGTTTTGATTAATAATTCAGTTTACCAGTTTATTTTTGGGGGGGAATATCGAGGCCCCCAATGGTCAGTAAAGCGCTCTGAGATCTCTTTGAAATGGTAATACTCTTTTAGGTGCTGTACATTTCCTTCCTTTCTGTTTATTTTTCCTGTCAAAATCAAAACTACTGTGCTAAACTATGACTATGACTATATTCATGACTGATAGGCCAGAATGCACAACGACCATTTAGTAGCCTATCAGTCATGAATATAGTCATAGTTTTTATATAAAAGCCAGACTTACACTTGATGGATAAAATTAGAAGTGAACACACTGTTCATTATTAATAGGAATTAAATAAGTAGGAGTTTGATGGTTCAGATGCAGTGTTTAGTCATTCAGTTTTGTTTCAGTTCTTCTGTTTAACTCCCAAGAGTTCTGCGGGAATCTCAGCTGCCTAATGTATGTTACACTTCCCTGATCTGGGGCCCAGGTGTGATGAGCAGTATTGCTTGATTTCTTGCACTAGGGAGGAAGAGGGTGGGGAGCACCTGCGGAAGCGCTCCATGCACCTCCCCTTTACATTTGCCACTGGCGAGGCTCTGCTGTACCAGATAAGCTGCCCCATGCCCGGTTTCCCCGATGCCTTCCAGAGCAAGGGCAAGAGCACCAAGTTCAAGAAGGGAAAGTCCGACAAGTGCTCCCAGGACAATGTGGACCCCAGCTCTCTCCTAGGAGCCATGATGAGACAGGACGAGTCCGTTTACGTGTGTCAGGCGGCTCCAGAGCCCAAATTGTCTTTCCACAGCAGCCTGGCCAGTGAACTGGGTGGGGGCTTGTCAGGTGGTGATGCCTGGACATCTCCTGCAAACAGATTGGAAGAGCCTGAGCTCGAGAAGGCTAATTTGGATCCACTCCTGTCCACGCTGGATTCCTTGACCTTGGAGGGTGATGAGAACTGCTCCAACAGCGAGCTCTTCAATGCCCTGGAAAACCTGGGGCTCAATGCTGAAGACCTGGAGCTGCTGCTTCTTGATGAAAGGATGATGCGTGTAGAAATGGACCCACACTACATTCCCTCCCTCAATGACCTGCTGACCAACAATGAAATCCTGTCTTATATCCACGACTCTCTGGAAGGCAGGACTGAGGAAGGCAATAACACCCAGTTATCAGTTTCCCAGTCCCAGGCCATGACCCAGCCAGCTCACGACAGCCTCACTGCCTCTCTTCAGACCGCCCAAATGTGTTATCTGCCCGGCAGGCCACAGCTGCAGCCACCCATTTTGGAGCTCTCGCAGAAAATGCAGCAGCACCTGAAAGCTCAGTCAGTGCAAACCAAATCAGACCCCTGGCAACAACAGGGGGGGTCGCAAGTCTCCCTGCCACCAAGCCAGCATGCCAACTCTGAAGCCCTGCCTGTGGAGAATGGACTGCTGGATTGGGAGCAGTCACTCCACAATGGTCATTGGGCATCACAGGAAGTGGATATGGTCCAAGAAACCATCTCACACCAGCTGCCCAAGCTCCAACCACAGCAGTGTCACCAGAACCAAGTTCTAGTCCAACTCCAGTCTCAGTGTCATTTCAAACAGACAATCACCAATGGGGACGCATTCGTTAACGGGGTCTGCTCAACCCTCGGACAGGTGCCTGTGGATGCCCAGCAGTGGCAGGCCTACAATTACAGCAGTCCTACCCTTCTCCACGGCCAAGTAGAACCGGGGTCCAGTGAACGGTTCATCCACAACTGGCACGTTGGCACTTGTGTAACCTCAGCGCCCAGTACGTCCACTGCTCTGCCACCTGGGACCTCCTACGTGGCCTACAGCACGTCAGATGGACCCTCTGTGGAGTTTACAGTAAATGGTGGTGTGGGACAGTACCAGGGTGTGCTGTCAGCCTCCTCAACATATCCCATAGCTTCTCCCAGACAACAGCAACAGCAGTCAACCAGTCAGACTCAAGTGTCATCTAGCTGTTTCTCACAGTACGCAACTCAGAATGTCTCCCTAGAGCACATTCTGACTATGGGACAACCCGAGCAGATGCCTACTCTGGAGTCCTATGGCATGTTCGCCAGCACAGTGTCACAGGACCTTACCCACAATAAGGTAAGAGCCAGTTCACAAGCTGGCATAGAAGTGCTGTAAAACCACCATATTTTCATAGAATGGATAGTGTGTTTATCTGAACCTTGTGCGGTATGTTGTGTTAGCATGGAATTTGCAAAGTGTGCACTGTGGTCCTTTGTTTGCGCGTCACTGAAGTTCAAACCAACTGGGGAAGATATTTAGTTCATCAAAGCTGTGTTGAAGGCCACTGGTGGGAATTCTGAAATGGTTTGAGCTTCCTAGACCTTCATGTCTGATCTTGGGTGTATAGCTTGGTATGGAGCACCATTGGGATGTGTCAGGTTAGATGACCCAATGCCCTTTAACATAAGTGTTGAGTGATGCAAGGTGGTGTCTGGTGAAAATGATCTAAATGTATTTCAAATACAAATCTGCTTTTTTATTATTTATCTGTTTATTGTCTATTATTCATCTTACTGACAAAATGTATTTACTGCTTTGCAACATACTGACAGTTAACTGCTATTTTACGATAACAGCTCTTGTCATGAGCTGTACCTTCTGTCTGGGATGAGGCCGATGACATGCTAAGCAGCCCTTTAGCCACTGTAACAAATGTACTGGTTTGAGGCGTTCAAGGCAAAGCTTGAGCACACATGTCAGAAAGTTTAGAGTCTCTCGCCTTGCCGCCAGGAAAACAACGTGCATCTGTGCTCTCATGCTTAGCCTAGCTTTACCGAGAAACACAGCGAATCGGGCTGGATGGAGAGACATACGAGGGACGAGTTAAGGGACCACTTCCTCACACGTTGTCTGCTCCTACGGTCTCTCTGTAGAGTAACGAACATCTTTCAATTCTTGGCAAATAAAGTAGCTTCTACGGAGAATGGAAACAGTCAAGAGACTTGTTTTGATAAAGAGTTTACTAGATATCGATGGGTTAAACTGTAAGGTATAGCTGTTTAAGGTGATTGAATAAGAAGTCTGGAGCTTCCTAGGCATGGGACCACTTCTCCATTGTTCTCATACTGTGAGTAAAGTGAAGATCTACCATCTACATGTAACCAGCATAACAAGACATAGAAGGGAACCAGAGAATGGAAGCCAAGAGAGAATGAGACCACTGTTGTTCTTTCATTTCTTTGGTACACAACACAAGCAACCATCTAGTGTGAAAGTGTAACAGCCACTTTCACAAGAGTGAAATGGACTTCATTACCAGAGCAATCGCGCTCAGCTCCTGGAATATTTGGTAAACAATGAGGAATGGTTAGGGCCGACCCCGTACAACATGAATTCCGCCGGTTTAAATCGTTACCCTCAGAAGCGAAGTCGGCAGAACGCAGGTTCACGGAGGCGGATCTCCCTGCACCGGCCGATCAGGCCGGAGAGGACGCTGCACAGCGATTTCTAAGGCTTCAATCTCAACTCAACCGTAGTCAGAACCATTTTTACAAAACTAGAGAAAGTTCCCCGTCCTGGGTGTGTCCCCTCCCCCTCCGGCCTTACGTCCTGTGTTGCCGGGTAGGCTCCGGTTCCCCGCAACCCCGTATGGGACGAGCGGTTCAGAAAATGTGTGTGTGTAGAGAAAGTTCTGGACGGTGGTGAGTCTACTTAGCAGTGGCCGTCATCTCCCAAAAAGCAAGGTGTAACATCATCAATGTGACGATAAACTGTAGAACAACATCCAGGAGGCTGTAGGTCTCTACGTGTCTCAGCTAAACTCGGTGTTCATGAATCTACGTGAAGACAGACACAGCAAAAGTGAGATATTTTGGTGAGAGCTAAGCGTGGAAGCAATGCTCATTAAAAAGAAAATGAGAGACAAAAAACACAAAGGTTAGGGTGAGGAGCTCAGTCACCCGGGACGAGCTCGGAGTAGAGCTGCTGCTCCTCCGCATCGAGAGGAGCCAGCTGAGGTGGCTCGGGCATCTGTTCCGGATGCCTCCCTGGGGAGGTGTTCCGGGCATGTCCCAATGGGAGGAGGCCTCGGGGCAGACCCAGGACACGTTGGAGAGACTATGTCTCCCGGCTGGCCTGGGAACGCCTTGGGGTTTCCCCAGGGGAACTGGAGGAGGTGTGCGGGGAGAGGGAAGTCTGGGGGGCTCTGCTTGGACTACTGCCCCCGGTCCCGGATAAGCGGAGGAAGATGGATGGATGGAAAAAACACAAAGATTATTCTCAGGACTCGTGGAAGATTGTTGTGGTATAAATGTGGTATAATCATTTAGGGGACTAATTATTTTTTCCACATTGGAGTGTTTGGAGATTACCTGGGCTTTCTTCATTAATGGTAATATTTGGGTTGAGATCACATTAAACTCATCGTCAAACAGGCAAATGTATAGAAAATCAAACCAGGGAAATAACTTTTCATTGAAATGTAAAAAGTAAGATTCTCTTGTAAGAAACTGCAATATTCTGTGTATGTGTTCTGTGCATCTGCTAATCTTCCTCATACATGTAAAGCATACACATTTACATAAAGGACTATGCATTCCTGCTGTGCACCAACAATGAGCCCTCTGTGTGTACCAAGGTGTTTCACGAGGAATTTAACAGAAATACAGTATAACTGCAGGGTAATCATGACTATTTGAAAGCGCAGACTTCACAGTTAAATGTTGTGAATTTCTTTTTATGCTCTGCCTGCAGTTTTTAAACTTTTTCTTACTCTTTCAACAACATTCTTTCGTCAGTGGCCCGATTGTAACACTCAGACAAATATTGATTAATGATGGATGGATGGATGAACGCAATGTGAAACAATGTGAAACACAATAGATTTTGCAATAAGTTTGAAATTTAAAGATTGAAACTTGAAGCCAGCTGGTGGTGTTGTGGTTGGAGCAGCTGCCTTAGGCTCCAAAGGTTGCTGGTTTGATCCCTGCCTCTGGCTGTAGCGCCCTTGAGCAAGGTGCTTGCCCTGCAGTTGTTCCAGTACCTTTGCCCAGCTGTGTGGCTGGCTACTTAGTTGTGACCCTGTGATGGACTGATGTCCTGTCCAGGGTGTGCCCACCACTTCAGCCTTGTACTCAGTGTCTGTGAGATAGGCTCTGGCTCACAGCAACCCTACTTGAGACAAGTGGTTCTTGAAATTGGTTGGTTGAACTTTGAAGTGCAAGTATGAAAATAGTCAGAGTAGTGACACACAGGCAATGTGCTCTACGAGGGTAGTGTTTTGTACCCCACGCACTCAAGAAGAGGTATGCCAATCATCACAGTGAAACCCTCAGGGTTGACTCCTCTCACTGCCACTCCAAGCCCAGGGTTCTACTCCAAAGGAATCCTGGTACAGCTCACTTGAGTCAATGGGACTCTGGAAGGGGGTACACGTAATTACACTGACTCACAAACAACCTCAGTGCCTCCAGAGTGTCCCGATTATAGCCAAGGTTTGCCCAAGGACGTGCTTTCATTCTTATTCTGGTACGGGATACAGGTGAGAACCACAGAGGTAAGAGGATGGGCCAGAATGTGCCAGTGCCCTGTCGTGCCTACATGACACCAGGGCACATCGCATGTTCAACAACAATGAAGAGCAAGAGGTGGGATGTGGCAATGTTTGTGACGAATGATTTCAAGGGTCAGAGGAGGGAGTAGAAGGAAGGATGCGCGGAAGTGAATAGCCTGGATGGGTTTGAGAAGACATGGACTCTGCTGAGAGTGACACATCCTCACTCATGTGGTGTCCCGTTGAGAAGCAATAGGAGGTTTGCTTGTGTGGGTTTTTTAGGCAGATGACATCGAACTAATCCTTTTAAACACACTGATCAGGCTTACTTAGAGCCGGGCTAATAGCCATGGCAGTGGCTTTTTTGCAGGGTCCAAACTCCCACATGGTTTGTTGCAGAATTCCCTAAACCACTCTGGAGTAAAACGCATAGCAGGCTCACGCAGTAAACTTGCCTCTTATCTGCTTAGACCAAATTTGTGGGATCATTAGTTTGGATCATCAGCAGTCTCTTTTCTTTGGGTTTGATCAGTGCATACACATCCCAAGGCTGTTCTGTTTGTCCGACGCCAGGAGTTTCTCAGAAGGATATCATAATTGGCTTCATAAAACTCCCCAGACTTTTACTTACTCTGACAGGGGTTGATTGTAATCCACTTGAACATGTTTTTGTTTTATTACTTGCACAAGTGTTTCTTTGGAAATTGAAAGTAAAAAGCAGCAACAGCACTGAATGTGTCTGATGACAGTCGCTGCCCTACATTCGTACCCGTCGTTACATGTGGAAGCCCCGCCTCTACGAACACAGCATTGCACGAATATGCAGGGCAGAAAGAAGAATATTTCTTCCTTTTGTGGTATCTTTCCACCAGCGTACTTGCCTCCCGACCCTGATAATCTCCCAGAAAGCTCTGCCTGTCCGGTCCAGTTTGTTCTGCTGAGGTTAACTGCCCTACACATTCACTCCCTCGTAGTAGTCAGGGCTTCTACCTCCTTTCCATCCTTTCCCGTATTTTGTTCCTCTCACTGCACTTGCTTTATCAGAGGCTTCACCAGCATCAGGAGCCCAAGACTTTCTGAAGAGTGAGTCTGAACTGCATGTCCAAAGGTGTGCTGTTCAGGTTCACCCATAGTTCCACTAATGTATGGGTGTCATGGCGGCACAGCGGCACAGCGAGTAGCGCTGCTGTCCTACAGCACCTGGGTGGTGCAAGAGGATGTGGGTTCGATCTCTGCTCAGCGTGTGTGGAGTTTGCATGTTCTCCCCGTGTCTGCATGGGTTTCCTTTGGGTGCTCTGGTTTCCTCCCACAGTCCAAAGACATGCTTTTCAGGTTTCCTCATAGTGTGTGAGTGACAGAGAGAGAGTGTGTGTTCCACTGATGTATGGATGAGTGACCCACTGTAAGTAGTGTATCTAGCAGTGTAAGTTACCCTGGTGAATAAGGTATGTGGGCTCATAACACTACATTGAGTGTGTTAGAAGTTGCTTTGGAGAAAAGTGTCTGCTATAAATGAATAAAGGTAAATGTAAGTGAGGGGGGTGTGGTGGCGCAGTGGGTTGGACCGGGTCCTGCTCTCCGGTGGGTCTGGGGTTCGAGTCCCGCTTGGGGTGCCTTGCGACGGACTGGTGTCCCGTCCTGGGTGTGTCCCCTCCCCCTCTGGCCTTACGCCCTGTGTTGCTGGGTGAGGCTCCGTGACCCCATATGGGGTAAGCGGTTCAGAAAGTGTGTGTGTGTAAGTGAAACAATAACAAAAAGAGAAAGAATGATCAAAGATGTCATTTTACACATAAGTGTGTTCCTAGTTTAGGTAGCACAGTCTTCACTGCAAACAGACATTTTCCCAACAAGCTTTAGCATGTTTTATCATCCAGCATGGGTGCGCTCACAACTGGGCTCGGAGAACAAGCTACACTTCTACACCAGCTGAACTCCATGCATTAGTTGATTATTTTAAAAAGATGTATTTTCCCTTGCGTTTAGCGCATACAGACACAACTGTTCACCTTTGACCTGCACGATAACTCCGGAATGGCTCCTGCTGCATATTGTGACGTGTTGCCCTTGTGTTGTGCTTTGTGCCCCGTTCCCTTTTTATTTTCATTTTTGAAAGTGCTGAATATTGTGCTAAAGGTTTCACCATCCCCATGATCATAACAACGAAGTGTAGCAGAGATTTGTAAAATATCTGGCTGCTTGCTTTATGTGCCCCCCTTCAAGGTCAACGTCTCGGTCGCCAGCTGGAGTTGATCTTTAATGCTTTGCGTCCTTATATAACTTGTAAGAGTACGGTACCACCTTCCAGAGCCATGTACACTATTGAGTCTAGTTCTTTCTTCACTTCCTCAATTTCCGTCTTCTTCTTTGTGCACACCCAGTGTTACTTACAGCATCATATCTTAGCATAACGATGATGAATGTGATTATGATGATAAATCTTTAGCACATCATTATCAGTGTGATGAAGTAACAAAACTTGAAATAAAAATGTTAAAATATTAAGTTATTATAAAATATGAAATTGAAACAAACAACTTACTGTTTGGCAATGAAGAATACAGAGAGCAGGACTTGTTTTCTATTCCCACACTTAGCATTACTAAATATTAAAATGTTACCGTTGAGGAATATCCCACTGCGTGGATAAATTTTGCACTATTTTGACCACTATCTCTGATAAGTAAAGCAATGAGTGTAAAGTCCACTATATGAAATTTCCATCAAACAAATGTGTGTATCAGGCGAACGTAAAAATGCTGTAAATGTTGTAAGGGGTGTGATTTGGTGGGGCTGAAAATGTCCATTTTTTGTTGCCGGCTGGAGGTCTACCGAGTCAGTGCCGTCTCACCGTGGTACAGCTTTCAGCCCCTGATGCCATGTCTTGCTTTGTTGCAGATGGAGAACATAGGCCTCCTGGGCAGCACCAGCGTGTCCTATGTCGGGGGCAACCTGCTGTCCAACGGGGCTGCTGGAGTCCCTGCTGAGGGCGCCCAGCCCTGTCCTGAAGGACTGTCCAGCCTCCCAGGCACCCAGACTACAGACCTGTACCTCTGAGAGAGCATCTGGCTCGTGATCACTGACAGGGAGTGTGGTATCTTGAATTGCTCAAAGGGTCGGCCTTTCAAATAATAAAAGCGCAAGAACAAAAATTGACCTTTTTTTGTTCTTTCGGTATGTTTGTCTTTTCGTGCGTATGTTGCTGTTTGTTTCCCTGCCATATGATATACTGTACATTAGAAGTGTCTAGGAAGGAGTCTGGTGTCCATGCTGAACTCAGCCCAAAATCTATTCCTTTCTGACAAAAAGTGTTGTGAAAAAATGGTCTCGGCGTGTACCTTGTTTTTACATGAATGCTGAAGAATGGCTCACGGTACCCGTTCCACTATTCAGTGATTAAACCTCAGGTTTGCTGCACACAGCAGTGTTTACTGTGTATGAGTGGGAGTCTTGATTTATGAAGGAGGTTCTTTGAAACAGAGATGGTGTTTCAGGTGGACACGTGGATTTCAGAGATAAAATCTCAGCACTTTTGAGAAAAAACGTTTCGGTAGCAGTTCTTTTACCTTTCTGGAGTTTGTAAAAGAAGACTTTTAGAAGGTGTTCTGAAACTGGTACTTTTAGAAAGAGCCAGGTGCAGCGAGACTCAAAAGCTTTATGGTTTCAACTCCCATGTTACCTTGAGAGAAACAAAGGTGTCTTTCTGAGCTGCATCTGGGTTACAGGTAGGATTTTTCTGCAATGTCTGTGTTTGGTTTTGGTGTTGGAATACGATTCCGAGATGAAGATGTATCTGAATGCTGGGTTTATTGTGATGTCATTAGTGAGTTGTAGAAAGTGGCACAGTAGTTTATGAGAGGAGGGTACGGTGGAGATCAGTGTTAAACAGTAACATCAACAGGGTGGTAGCAGGAGAGATCAGATGAAACTTTTTTCCTCCTACAGTTTGCACTGTGAAAATAAGCAATGATAGTATTGTAAATTACAGTGATGAGACCAACAAGGGGTTATTACTTTTTCTTATAAAGCATATTGAAATTTTTTTTTAATGGTAGCCCAGTTAGTGAGCTGTGTGGTGTGTTCTTCCCATCTGACATAATCACAGCATCTCAAGCGCTGATCCGTAAACCAAACAGTGTGAAACTTATGATCGTGGCTGTATTTTTTTCTTCACTGGGCAGATGACACACATTCTTGAATGTTTTATTTGTGTTGTAAACAAGTAAATTATTTCATCATATGGGTGCTGAATGCTGATTTTACTACTGTTATTACTACTACTGAAGTTGCTCCTGCTTTGATAAAGTCAGACAAATCAGCACAACCACTATCCTGTTTACAGGTTTGCCTCTTTTTTCTTTGGCTTTTTTATATATGTGAAGATGCTTCTTATATCGGAACTAAAACTCATTTAAAATTTAACTAAGGTAAAATATATATTTAAAAGGCAAATTGACAATCAACGAAATTGGAGTTTTAAAAGAACAGGTATGTAAATAGTAAAAGAAGTGATTTTTATTACATTTCTTGAAGCACTATTTAAAAAAAAAAACATGAAGCACAGCTATGTAATACACTCTTTTCACTAGCACTAAAAGTAGCTGTATAGGGTTTTTGTTTTTTATTTTATACCGTATAAAAACCTAAAGTACTGTATTTCATTTCAAAGACATGCTCTGAAAAAAGTTTTGACACTTACAATAAAGAAAAGGTGCCATACTGGTGAAATTCACCTCAGAGAGTTTTATGTTTATTGCAGAGATTTGTCAAAGTTAAACTTTTTTTTTTAAAAAAATCACGTTAAATTTATTTTAATATGCTAACACACTGGAGGTTGTTGTAGATGTTAAAATGAAGGGCGACAGTTTATCCTATGACTGCTTGTTAAAATGTACTCTCTGATTCTCAGAAATAAAGGATTTGTGCAATCACTTTGAATGATGCCGTTTCATGTAATTATGTAATCTGAAATTTTGATGTGTTTATACGGAGGCCGTCACAAGACCAAGATGGTTTTGTTTCTGTAAACTTTTGGATATTTCATTCCTTTTGTGTTTTTGGAGGAACAGAAGTTATTAAAGTGTGCAAATTTACATCTTACCAATTTGTGATTGTTCGATAAAATCTATTCACACATTAGAGATGGCTATTTCTAAACTTTGCTCGTCTTATGTCGGACAGTTTATAAAAGAATCCACTTTCGGAATATCTGCCAGAATCATGATCTCCCATGTTTAATCTTATATCCTGTTAACAGAAATTCTTTAGAAATATTGTAAATCCCAGAATCTTCATCTCCTCTTCATCAGAACTTTGTCTTCTGTTTTAATAACACTGGCTATTCCTGATTCATGGGGGGATGGCGCAGCTGGTTTGGCCAGGGCACGCTGTGTGGAGGGTCTGGAGCTCGAGTCCTGCTTGGAGTGCCTTGCGATGGATTGGCGTCCCATCCTGGGTGTGTCCCCTCCCCCTCCAGCCCTGCGCCCTATGGTACCAGATTAGGGTCCGGTTTGCCGCAACCCGACTTGGGACAAGCGGGTGTAGACATTGTGCGTGTGTGGGTGTTCCTGATTCATTTGTTATTTGGCACATTTCATTAATTTTTCAAAAATATTTTATTGTGATTATTGCTTTAATGACGTTGAACTTGGTAGAGTGCCCTAATGTGTAACAAGCTTTATGGCAAAAAAAATGATTGTTGTTCATACTAACTACATTTCTGTAACCCTCATCAGATACACTGTTATTCAGGTATGTTCTTAGCTTGTTCTCTTGTGGCCTTGTTTGTTGGGTCTCAAAAATGGCTGATGAGGCTGAACTTGGAT
Source organism: Scleropages formosus (assembly GCF_900964775.1). NCBI lineage: Eukaryota > Metazoa > Chordata > Actinopteri > Osteoglossiformes > Osteoglossidae > Scleropages > Scleropages formosus. The sequence continues at coordinate 4,770,287 of NC_041826.1, forward strand.
TCAGTCAATGACAGAGAGCTGCATATATATAAATAAGATGGATTTAGCACTGGAAACCAGAGTTACAATAAAATGGAATTTGAATGTATGCTGCCATTTTTCTCTTTTTCCTTATATGTATCGTGGCTTCTCTCATATAATGAAAGCTCCTTTCCCAAGAATCGGAACTTTAAAAGCAAATGTAATGAATGTTGCCTAATGAGCTTACAAGAACAGAAATTTCTATTCAAAGTACGTGCCTGGAGATGTCAACCACCGCACAAGGCAAACAGCTTCCCCCATTGTATGTTGAATTTTTCCTGCATATCCCAGTGGTCTCATACCCATGTGCCTGCTGTGAAGCAACACAAAAATCTCATGATTGTGTATCAGCTACAATGGTAATGCACCTTAAAGCAAGAAAGATTTAAAGTGCAAAAAACCGCGAAGGCAAAGGAGAGCGTTGCCCTTTTCCGTTTAAATCCTGAAGTGATTTAATGTGTATAAATCTCTTGAAAGGCAGGAATGACACTGTATGATCTCATTTATTATTCTTTCATCACTAATGATACTTTGCAAATAGCTCTGAAGAGCAGGGTTAGCTGAACAGATGAATCGGTATTAAACATACAATAAAAGAGCCGTATAAAACAAAAATTAAAAAAAAAAAACAGCACTTAAAAAATATAATAATAAAAAAAGAAAAACTGAATCCATTTATTATTAATGACTGCTTTTGTAACTCAGTGCTGGGATGGTCCAGAGCCCATTCTGAACATACAGGGCTTGAGGCAGGGTACAACCACATTCATTCACTCACACCGACACACACTAAGGGCAATTCAGAGTCATCAGTCCACCTGAAACACATCTCTGGATTGTGGAAGGGCACTGGAGCACTCAGTGGAGCTACACACAAATACATGTAAATGCAAACTTTGGAAAACTACTCCTGTAATGTCACGTAAATTTGTATATATTTAAAAGAAAAAAATTACTAGGAAGGAGTCATTGATATTCAGATAAACGTTTGTGCGGCTACTCCTGTGATGTACATTGATTCATATGGTGGAGAAAAATTAACGTCTGCATCCAAGTCTCTCTTTCTGCTAATGTAATGCACGCATTTTATTTTTCTATGAGATGTATGTCATCTGGAGAAAAGCACCTGCTAAATTAATAAATGTAAATGTACAAACTATGCCAGATTAGAGCCCACATCCAAGGGCATATCCCAAAACCTGTGTGGCATCTGTTACACCGCCATGACCCCAAGAACAACAGAATAAAATAATAAAACTGAGAAAATAAAAGTAACGTGAATGAAGAAAGGGATGAAGGGGGCATGAAAAAGGAGGACATGTATTATGCAAGCCATTTTGAACGTGTGGGTCTTTAGCCTGGATTTAAAGGTATCCTGAGGAGTTATGATATTGTAGACTTGGGTTTTGAGTTGGCAACGTGCAACAAAAAACTGATACAATGGATTATGAAAATATCCATTTCTTTTCAACGACCTTATTATTCAGTACAATGACACTGTCCCTTTCATGGTCATTCCCCTTCAATGCCTCTTTTTTAAACAACACTAATTCACAGTTACAACTCAGATAGAAGAGAAATACAATGCTTACCTTAAGAGAAGAAACAACCAAAAGTTCCACCCAAGCAGCACTCCACACCATGTTTTTATATTCACTTAAATTCTCTGTCCCGCAAAATGCAGAGGTTCATAGAAAATAATCTGGAGTTGTCCAGTCCAGTGTAATTCACCTGATCCCTTTTGCACAGGAGAATATAAGGATAATCTCACTTCATCCCATTATTTTTTATTATTGCTTGTTTCTCCAACTGGGTGATTTTTAATCAAGTACATTACTCACAGTTACTACAGCTGGAGTGAGATTCGAATCTGGGACCTTTGACTCCTCATAGAAATACACTGTAAACATGTAACTATTAATTAAGTTACTGAAATCATACAAACAGCTGTAAAATGTCCTTACACTGTCATAAATAAAGTGTTAATCTTGCAGTCAAATTAAGTTCATATATTTGTTAGTAATGCTACACAACACTTCTAACAGTGCTTTGCAGAGTGACATAGGTAGTGATTTTGTGAAATTTATTTCTATATTTCATAAGCATCCCTCAGCCAAATTACTAAAGTGTGTCTGTACAGGGTGACCCTTGTCTCACACCACATGTTTGCTGGATAGGCTCTGGACTAATGCAAACCTGCATTGGACAAATGATTATTGATAATGAATGAATAAATGAAAATATAACATTAAAAGACCTGCTATAATTTGTTTTATTACAAAAGCAAAAATATGTTATTTGCATACGTACAAATACCTTTTATTTTGGTGTTTTGATTAATTTTAGGTAGCATGTTTCTCATGGAGAAACCCATTGCTTTTTCTATAAGGAATAGTGGGAATTTGCAGGGTGATTTCACAAAATGGGTTAACCCCATTATGTAAGTGCCATGTCGGGGTTCCGGAAGGAAGTAGTCGGACTCAAGTGCGGAGTACACAGGGCTTTTATGTTGGAAATCCAAAGTCGTTGTCAGAGGGCAGGCAAAGTGTTCCGAGGGGCGAAACTCAGCAAAAGCGGAATCCAAAAAGACGAGATCGGTAAACAGGCGAGAGGTCGGTTATCCAAAATGAGCACAAAGGGACTAGGAGAGGGTACACGAAACAGGGCAAAGGAAGTAGGGCGCAATAGGCTGGGTCAGGAGTCGCTAGTCGGTAGGCTGAACAAGGTTCCGCACTAGCTCCTTGCCTTCCTCAGCCTTTTATGCGTTTGTCCAAGAGTGGCATCAGGTGAGCTTCGGTGTTCCGGCGGAGAGGGCGTGGCAGTAAGCAATGTGTGTATTGTGCTTTCTGAGGTTCATCTGGAACTCAACAGAGGAAGGTGACATTTTCATAAGGCAAAGTGTGTTAGTGGCTGTAGATGATGGACATCCACTCAGGCCTGGGAAGTGGCTGTTGGCCAAGGGCACAGGGGAGTGCAGGGCACCCAGATACAGTCACCACTCACTTGCTCTTCAGTCCAGGGTTGTGAGTCTTGACATCTATCCCAAGGCCGCAGTCCTTTGACTTCTTTTGCTTGTTTATGTCCACAGTGTCGTTCATCCGTGACTAAGTAACCACAGAGACACAAGAGGAAACCAGGCTGTAGTCTTACAGACACATAAAGTCTTTCACTAAGATGTGAAGAGTTTTGACATTGGCTGCTCTTGGATGGAGAGAATGGAGCAGGCTGTGCTGTTCATCCATGAAGTCTTGGCTTTGATGCGTGCACATCCAAGTAAGGTCTCCTCTCCCTATAGATGCTCTTAATCTCGTTCCCCCAGTCCAGCCCCATTCCACACTCATACTTTCTGGACACTTGCTGCACTTGCTCCCATTTTCACAGCAGCCCAGCAGGGGGACAAAACATCTACCACTACCTAAAGTACATGCAGAGAAACATCTTCTCTTGATGGAACTCCATCCTTTCCAGCTTTGATCTTCTTTACCTTTACCTGATCTCGGATCCTTACCAGGTTGGCTTAAGTAGTATCTTAGAAAAAACTGGTGTTTGTTATTACGTCGTTATGGTTAGGTGGTATTTTTCTATTTTGCTAATGAGAAGCCTGAGCATTACTTTCTTCTGCAGTAATGAATTTTCTCTGTAGAGGTGGTGAAGCATATTTGTCCTAATAAACTTATGAATGACCTTATACTTTCTCCAGTGCTTAATTTTGCTGATGTTCATGTGCAAGCCTTCATTCAGCTGTTTCTTCCCATTCTCGATGAGAATCAATACTCGTGCTAAGGTTGGACATGTTGTTTTATCCACAGCCTGTGCTTTTCATGCCCTTTTCTGGTGCAGCTTTTCCTTTTATTACTTGTTCGAAAGCCTTCACAAGGGCACTTGAGTGGCCCACGAAAGCCCCAAAGCGACCCTCAAAGGGAGCAGCACCCTCCACATGTCCTCAAAACAGGCACAACAATGACAGGAAAGGGCACTGATTTCGAAGTGCCTACTGGGAGACGTAGGGCGCCTGCTCTAATAATAGGGTATTTGTTCCCTAGGTAGGGCCTCCCACTAGCACTTCCCTCATCCTCAGAACCTGCATCCAGTCATATCTAGCCACCTGACCCAGCCCACTCCTCTCCAGTGGACAGGGGCTGAGGAAAATAAGAAACAGCTTGTCCAGGTAACTCAAGGAAGGCTGATGGAAGATCTCCTCAAGGAAGGTTGTCAACCCCAAGGCCCTCAATGCTGTTTTAGACCAGCTTGTCCGTTTCTCTCGCAGTCCCTCCCAAAAGCATAAACTAGCCTGAATAACAAGCTGGGTTTATTTCCCCAGCTCTTTATTCTCCACTGCCTCTGTCTGATGTGGGAAGAGATATGTGTTCTCATGTAACTCATACCCCATGGAATTTGCCGGACTTTCTGTGCATTTCGTTCTTTTGTTCTCCCTCTCTTTATCGCTCCCTCTCCCTCTGTAGCCATGTAGTAAATCACTCAGTAAAAACACTTTATTGTACAGAACCTTGATTTTGGGAAATTTCTGAAACTTCTGGGAAATTTTGGCTTCCTTAAATTTATAAAATGAATACATTCTCCGAAGAAAGCTCTCAGAAATTCAGTGGCATGTGTCCATGTTTTGTTAAAAATAAGATTTTCTTTTGGGTTCCCTTTTTTGATTTTTCCCTTTTCTTTTGTTGTCGAGTTATTCAATCTATTCATTATGCATTTTTGTTTGTTGGGTACCAGATGTGATGATTCTTGTGAGGTGTCAGTCAGAACGCAAGTACGGTTTTTAGCAGAAGCAGTGGTTTTGTTGTGTGGGGCGAATCAGAAATCTAGGTCGAAGAGCCAAGCAAAAGTCAGAGCCGCTCTTGCAAACGTTGTCCGTAATCCGAAATTGAGGTCGAAGGTTCAAGCAGCGGTCAAAACCAGAAGAGTCAGGAGCTAGGAGTCAAGAGCCGGGGCAAGAAGTTAGGAGTGCAGTGAGCACTGTTGTCTCGTTGAGATTCCATGAGTACTGCAGGTAAGTCTACGTCTTTTAATGGTTGTGTTAATGAGGTGCAGATATTGGTTAGGTATGTGGAATCAGTTCTGATGACCTTCCCACGTGGTTCACTGTTGTAATCTCCCCAAGGTCATGACACCAGAGTAATTACTCTCTTTCCCAGTTTTTTCTATTTACTTTTTTCTGTCTTTGGGAGCCACTGCCAACCCATGAAGCTTGGTGTAAATTGCTACTGGCTGAGTGATGAGACAAACCTTGGGCTTGAACAACAAATTATAGCTTCTATGAATTCTAGTTTTAGTCTTGACAACCGCATTCATTAGATACATCCACAGAGGTCCTATGTGTCGACATTTGTAAGCCGAAGAGGGGTTGGCAGCAACTGATGTGGGGACCCCCAAAGGTTAATTTTTAAATTTATTTTTCACTCTTTTTTCCTGTCCACTGTTACCAGATGGCTTACTTGTTGTTAAGTATATGTGTCATACTGGTAATTTTGTATTTCAGTAACCTTGTCTAACGTTACAACCTTGTTCAGCACACTGGTAACTCTGGTGAGAAGAGCGCTCTATTAAAATAAGGTGGATCGAATTCAAAAGAATAAGGTTTTTTGGAACTGAAAAAAATACAGACAATCCGAGTCCTCCATGTTGTAACGTCTGGACGAGGAAATGGAAACGGACGTTTTTTACTGGAACGTCCGGCCAAGGATGTAAAATACAATGACCTCAATAACAGGGGTACATACAAGTGCTTAGTGCAAAAGAAGAAATGAAGTTACACAATAAACACAGTACATTGAGACACACAGAGTGTTCTGACAGAAGTAAAGCGCTGATTAAGAATCTGCAAACCACCTACGTGACCTCAGCCCTTTGATAGAGCTGCGAGCACATATGTCATCAGATTTATTGGGACCTGATGTCCTGTTGTCTTGGGTGGCTATTGGGACTTTCACCCCCTGGGGTCATGACACATGTGTCATTTAAAGTGCCAGAAACGAGATAAGGAGGGAGTCGAACTAAGAAGTAGAAGTGAATTTCAGCAAGATGGCCTTGCAAAAATGACATGGCTTTCCTTTATGGTCTGGTGAGAATTGTGATATAGAGCTTAACAGGGGTCTAAGGAACTGGTATTTTTACTATCAGGATATGTCAGTCGTAAACAAGTTAAGATAAATCAAATACAAATGAAAGTGCCGTTTTGCATTGACTATGTTGAGATGAGTTGCCTAGTCACTATAGAAGACATTCTGGACATCTCTTCTGTATGAGTAGTTCAGAACGCTCACCTTTGCAAAAGTTCAAATAAAGCCTCTGCTGAAGCATACGTCTTCATAAATTCCTCAACAATTCCTGGTGCCATGACCCGGATTGCTTTTTAGCAAGGCAGGACCTTGCTCAAGCTGCGGAAAACCGGATGGCTCTTTAATGGCAACATACTGAATAGGAGGAACAGAAACTTTTCTTTAAATTTCCCCAGGGCATGTCTGCTTTTTGCCATACTTTCTCGTTCCACTGCAATGAGGAATCCAAGATGGGTGATTTGGATCTCCCTTTTTAATGCTTGAATGACATATTTTCAGGATCTGCAATAAAACATGTTAAATGTGTTGCATCCTTAAGCTGTCATCAATGTATGTGCCTGTGACGTCACATGGTCCTCTGTGCTCACCCACCTCTTGTCACTTTTTTAGTTAAAAATGGGCACTTTAGGGTTTTCCACTGGGGGTTTTGAATCTGTATGAGTACATTTCTGGCCAGTTTACATACACATGTGCAACATGGTCAATGGAATGAAAAAACAAGGTATTTTCTCAACTTCATTCTCTTTGGTCTTTCAGCTTGCCACATCCTCCCACTGAACGACTTGAAAGAGATGGTAAAAATAATATTAGCAACCTACATTACACCACTCACATAGTGTAGTTGAAAAATGTCAACTCCACCATATGCCACTGTGATTTTCACTGTGAGTAGAAGGAGGTAGCTACAGTATGGAGATCAGTGTTCCATAATAAGGAATTGGTTCAATGATAGCCGTGTTCACATTCACCCAAGGCATGGCTGAAAACGTAGCAGTTAAGAGGCATTAATAGCCTTTGGCGAATGTGTGTAGATAGATCACTGGGAGCCTTCACTGGTACTGATCCACCAACCCACAGAAAAGGTTTAAAATATTCCATAAATGCATGTCTTCATGCTGTGAGAGCCGTTTCCCTAATGGCAAGATAGGTAATGCGCTTGAGTTGGGGATTCATTGGTGAGACCAAACAGTCTTGTGACCTGGATTCAAGGTCTTCTGTAATGCTACAAATCCAAGAGCCCTGAGAGTGACAGATGTCATACAGATGAGCAATTCCCATGCCATTTAGGACAAAGTAGCATCCACTTATGTTTGCCTCTGAATTAGATGATGAATTAGATGATGAAACTGATGAATATCAATAAGAAGGTACCACAAGGGTGGAAGAAATACCCAGAACAACATCAAATATAGCTAAAAACACAAGCAGCCTCAAACAGGAAGGTGTCGGATGATTGCAGATTTGATTTACACATTTACCAATGCTTCATACAGTATCTTTATACCCATAGCTATAACCCAGTAGAATACATACATACATTAGTTATCATAAAAGGTTTTCTGGCATAGAGATAGGCTGAAACTGAATTTGCTCATTTACGTAAAATCCTCCAGAATGGACATCATTTACATATGCAGGTGACCCCTCACTCCAAATTCCCTTGCATGTTTTCAGAGTCCAGTCTCCTTACTGCTCATCTGACAGGGATATTTCTTTGAACCTCGAAACCTAAACAAGTCCTTTTCAGCTATGCCCTTTTTTTTGAGTTACAGAAACTGGTTATTGATCTCTTTCCGTATTTTGCCCCCCTCCTGCAGCCAGTTTTTTTTTCGTTCTTTTTCCATTTATCTTACGCATGATTGATGCCCATTGTACAGATCTTTGTATAAGACGGCCTACACCGGACCCTGTCCACTAACAAACCCGTCGTGCGGCCTGTCGGTTCCAATCGCTTCCGCTCCAGCACACAGACGCTCCCAGTTCACTCTGCCTCCCCGTGCCCATGTTGCTTGCAGAGCTGAGTTTAACAGCCTTTTCCTTTCCATTGCCCATAACAAAGCGCCATGCAGAAGCCTCTACAGCACAACAGCAAAGCCCCAGTTTGATTTCATTGTAAGACCCTGTTTTCAACTAGTACACGCTAGTAGTGATAATGAAAGATTATACAGTTCCAAAGACAAACAGCACTCCTGTGATATATGTCAAACACTCATACCGTATATTCAAACAAATACAGACGCACATGTCTTGACACAGAAGTGTGATCCAGTCAACGACTTATCCAGTACTGCCCCAGCCCTGACAAATGTATGGTATAGCATAGGATGCAACTTTCAGATTAAATGTATATTTGGAGGGGGCAGCGGGTTTGGCCGGGTCCTGCTCTCTGGTGGGTCTGGGGTTCAAGTCCTGCTTGGGGTGCCTTGCGATGGACTGGCATCCCGTCCTGGGTGTGTCCTCTCCCCCTCCAGCCTTGTGCCCTGTGTTGCCGGGTTAGGCTCCGGTTTGCCACAATCCCATTCGGGAAAAGCAGTTTCAGCCAGTGTTTGTGTGTATATATTTGTATGTACATACTGTATACTCAAAATATATGTTTTTTTTAAGCATTCCTTGTTTTTGTGAAGGCCCCTCCGAAGGGCTTCCTCTTCTGACTCCACTGCCTGCATCCGTACCAGAATTCATCCACGAGAGTGGTGCGGAGCCATGAGGTGTCTAGCTATTAAGTGCCCACGTCTGGTCTCTTGAAAGATTTTTTGCATACCTAGTCAAATTTTTATTATCCACTGAGAGACCACAAACGGGGTTTTAAAACCTGGTTTAAAAATGTGTGACTTGCACAGAGCTGCAAATAATGAGGTGCAAAGCTGATCCAATATTTCAACATGGCCTTTTAAATTTTAAATGAGGATCAAAGTAAAAAGAAGAGTATGCACCAAACACAAATTTTGTAATGTCTAAAATGATTAAATCTTCCTTTTCCTTCCTCATCAACACGCACTATACCCATTGTTGTGTTTTGTATCACTCTGAATTGCCTCGGCCTGGGTACACATAAAATTAAATTAAATTAAAAACATAGGTATGCAGGACACCTCAATCTCGCTTGAAGTTTTTTTTTTATTTCTCATGTTCCAAATCTCTTTGCAGTAAACTCTGAAGGTGATTGTGTAAGTTTTAGGCAGAAAAATACTTTCATGAGGGGGCGTTGCTTGGAGGAGGTCAGAGGGCATCATGAGATCACTGGGACGTCACTTATGAGGAATGTAGCACAGCAACTGTAAGGGCTGAGTAATTGTGGGGGTTAAAGATGGACTAATCTTTAAAAAATTCAGCAAAATTGCGTATCCTGCCCACTTCAAGTTTGTACTGAGTATGTCCAGTCTGTTAAATGTGTGTATATGTTTGGTTGATCACAGTTTGGAAGCTCCTCCACATATTTGCTATAAACACAACAGATTTGAATTCCTCTCTGGCAGTATTTTGAAAGCAGCTTTTGGCGTTTTATACTTCCCTATCACCAGCTCATGACGTTTAAGAAATTCCAAGATAGCACAGACAGCAAAACACAGGAAAGAGGACTTCAGTCTTATTTTGGTGGTTATGTGAGGGCCACTATGAAAAGAACTGCCAGCCAGTTTACTCTGAACGCTGAACTCTTCACATTACTCGAGTGCTCGAACCCTGTCATCGGGCAAGGGGAAGAAAACTGGCTGACTGAATGATAGAGTTTATTCTGATCACACCCCTGATAAATAAATCATTTAGATGCATTCTTTTTCTTGCTATTCCTTCATTTAATTAATTGATTGGTTTAATTACGAAACTGATAATTATTCCTGGTCTCTTCTATTACTCCATCGTTACGAAAGCACAAAGTATCACGACCTATAGGGGTAATACCTCTACGGGCCAGAGGAGGCGCCACTCAGTGCCGCCGGCCCAGACCCATGCACCTGTTCACAATGTGGTAGTTGCTGAGGTATAAAAGGAGCAAGCGGCGGAGGATAGACTGTAGATTCTTAATGAGCATTTCTATTGGTGATTTTTTAGTTCCCTGGGTCCTTAGTTTTGTTCCATAGGTGTTTATGTTCTGGTCCTGAGTGCCTGTCCTGTCTACTCCTGCCTCTTGTTCTCCAATGTTCTAGTCTGGTGCTTTGTTACGCCTCCGTGTTCAAGTCCTACTCACAGGTTCACGTTTCACTTTTCACCCTTGCGCGGATACACGTTGCGTCTCCTTGTCCCACGTTCTTTGTTTCACCTCCACCCGGTACTTTACAGTTTGCACTGTGCACTGATAAATACGCTCTGCACGTGGGGTCATTTTACTTTTTGTAAATTTTGTGTAACTCCCATCCGGATGCCGCACAAAGCAGATTTAAATGAACCCATGTCTTAAGCTACAGGATACACTCCACTCTTCTTTCACATAAATCCTTCTTATCGCACCGTTTCAAGAGTAACAGACAAGCTGGAAGCTTTCAGATGATATGGGTGGCAGGGTGTCATGGCGAGTAGCACTGCTGTCTCCCAGCACCTAGGTGGTGCGAAAGGATGTGGGTCCGAACCCCACTCAGTCTGTGTGGCATTTGCGTGTTCTCCCCGTGTCTGCGTGGGTTTCCTCTGGGTGCTCTGGTTTCCTCCCACAGTCCACAGACATGCTGTTCAGGTTCCCTCGTAGTGTGTGTGTCACAGAGAGTGTGTTCCACTGATGTATGGATGAGTGACCCATGGTAAGTAGTGTGAGTCACCTTGGTGAATAAGGTGTGTGGGCTAGTAACACTACGTAGTATCCATTGTAAGTCGCTTTGGAGAAAAGTGTCTGCTAAGCAAATAAATGTAAATGATATCAGATGGCCAGTAAGCCTATGGTGACTTTATCAGATTGAAGCTATTATCATCTACACCCACCTAGTACATTTACAAGTGGTCCCCAATTTTCAGTGATCCGCATCTCCTAGTCTGTCACAGAGAGGTGTGTATTAAATGCATCTTTGACTTGCGATGGGTTTTGTGGAACGTAACCCAATCGTAAATCGGGAACCAGCTGTACATTACATTTATTCATTTAGCAGACATGTTTCTCCAAATCGACTTCCAATGAACTCTGTGTAGTGTTATCAGCCCACGCACCTTATTCACCATGGTGACTTACACTGCTAGGTACACTACTTACAATGGGTCACTCCTCCATACATCAGTGGAACACACTGTCTCTGGCACTCACACAGAGTAGTACACACAGAGATGTGTGTGTTGACCTTGTTGACCAGAGCTGTACACCGACTACCTAGTAGATCCTCCGCAACTAAGGTGTGACATCCTTAATTGGAGTGGCACTGGGTTGCTGTAGACTGAAGGAGTACTCAAGATGTCAAAATGGAATATGTATCATAAATGCATCAGCTAAGTATTTTTCCAACCTTTTCAAGGTACACTGATTGAAAATGAGTTATACATTATGGTAGTAACGAGACCCCTCGTAAACCTCAAACTAAACAAGAGCTTCCTTCAGTCAGGAATGAGCGTGTAGGCGGAGAAGAAGCACTTTAAATAGCTGTGCTCCTCAAATGAATTTACTGAACGGTTTACATGTGTTTCGTTATCTGACACTTTTCTCCAAAGCGACTTAGAATGTTAAGGTACTTATCCATTCATACAGTGTGGTAATTTTTACTGGAGGAGTTTCTGGTAAGTAGCTTGTTCAAGTGCACTACAGCAGTGCCTGGGATTCAAACATGCAACCTTTTGACTTGAAGGAAGTAGCGCTGACTACTACACTACCAGCTGTCCTTGCTGTGGCTGTGTATCCTGTGAGGTTTGTCATGGAAGAGATGCACACAGGCGCAGAATTAAATAGCACTTGAAGTCTTATTTTTTTTTGGCCAAGCCAAGGCTGGGGAAATCCATCATGGAAACCCGAAAATGCTTAGATACGGGTACTGTCGGACTCTTACCGACTAAAACCCCAGCCTGATTGGACAACATTTCGACTGTTTAAAGCACAGTCGCCACATGAAAAATAGGATAAGCCCTTCTTCATTCTGGTGATTACCCCCAAGGGTTTAGGTGATCACCATCATTAGTCTTCATTATGTTTTCTGTACCCTTCCATCCGACATCCAGTCCTAGTCATTCTCCGATTGAAAGCGTCCGTCATCACAACACTTCCCTCCATGGCTTTGACTTCGAGAAAATATGTGTTCTCCTTCGTTAACCCAACCTGTCTATTTAGGAGGCCAAGGCTCTTCTTGCTAAGCGCGCCTCTCCAGTCGAACACTAGTGCTCCTACATGGACCTCCAGTTTACACTGGAACTTGCAGTACTGTAAAAAATTCACCTGTAGAAACCAGCAGGAATCAACAGCCAGATGTTGAAAATATAGGAGTCCTGTACATTTTAAAGGTTCCACATGTTTTTCCCTTAATCTTCTCCCAGCTGCAGGGTTGTTGGTAAAGTTGAACGGCAAGGAACAATCATATCCTCTTGTACATCAGTATGGAAGAGCAGGAATCAGATGATAGATGAGACCTTCTGACTGCTGGGGTCAGCAGCTGGTCCCAGTAAGCCAGTCAGTGCAGATGTACACACCACCCACCCAAGGTAGAGACAGTGGTCCTGGTGAGCACGGAGTGGAGACGGATCAAAAGAAAAGCAGGCCCTTAATGCTCTGCACGTGATAAGCCCGTCTATGGATTTTAGCATGAACACTGAATTAGCTTTTTGTGGGATTTTAAGAGCTGCAAACAGCATTTCTCCCTGCCTTTAAAGTCAGATTTAACATGCCGTGTCTCTTATTGACTTTAAATAAATTTAACAAGGTTTAAAATTTCCTTTCATGATCCGGTAAAAATCGGATTTACTGTTGTGATGGATGGGGTTATGAACAGAGAGATTTTTTTTAACTCCATTTCTGTTCTATTCTTGGCTTTCTGGTTTTAAAAGCGAGCTCAAAAGGGAAATCTTCTCCTTGTTCCACTTGAAATCGGACTGACCCAGACTTGTGTAATGCTTTGCGATTAGTTGACAGCCAGAGGGGAACACCAACAATGTAAAGATGTAAGAGACCCACTCATAATGTTTTGATAGGGCTTCTTAGTGTTCGCTCTTGACTGAGCCCTCAGCGAAGCTCTTGGGATGCAATGTGACTTAAGTGCGGCCTAAGGTCTTGAGGAGAGCGCAGCCTGTGGAAAAGCAAGTCAAGCTGTGCAGGAAGGACAGCATCGAGCTCATGGTCAAAGTCAATCGATCAATAATTAATACATGCCGCAGCACAATGATGTATTGCCATTTCTTGACTGTAGACTTCTGCATTTGCTTTTGAGCACCTTTGGCAAATGTATGAAGAGAACATGAGGGTCACTAAAGTTTGGATGTTGGATTATCTCGTCATATGACAGTATGCAAGGTGCGGTTCTCAGAATGGCTCAGCTGAGAGTAACTTGAAGGTGAACATAATGGTGTCAAGATGAGACCAGCAACCAAGGGTCTCAATCACATTCCAGTGAGGGACAGAGACCTTTGCTGGTTTTCATCCTGTACATTTTCTCTTCTTGGTCCAGTTTCTTTTTAATCATGTGCAAACATGTAGTTTTGGCTTGAAAAACATGCTGATGTATAGAATTTGTTATTGGCTAAAAAGTACCATGGTCAGAAAATATTAAATATTTGCTGTAATTAACTAATTAAATGCGGCTTTTGGAGCAAATGCAAAAACAGAATGTATATGGTTTGTGTCAGTATGGCAAATATTTAATCAGTCTTTCAAGCTAAATTGCAACCTGGCCAAAAGCGTTGTGTGTGTTTTATGCGTTTTATCAATAATTTCCATTTTCAGTTCACACCATTGCTTGCATTTTTGTGGTCTTCGTTTTAGCGATGTTGTAAAGCAGCCTAAAGTGTTTTCTTTTCTTCATTTTGCTTATTGCTGCAACACAGCTTCCCAGTTCTCCTAAAGTTCTCTCAAGTTCAGATGGACCGTTCCCAGGGCCCAGGGAGAATACTAGAAGGCTGTGAATATTTTATAGACGTAAACTAAGTGATACATCAAGTTCTCTCAGAGATTCGCTTTAACTCTCAGTGTGATACACATAAAGTGATTGATGGCAGTGATTTGCGGTCATATTTTTAGTACATGGGCCTCACTGCACTGGGTGGTTAAGCAGGACTTTTACCAGCTTCCTTGGACTCGAGTCAGGTTCAGGGAGGCTCACACACACTCAACATTCTGGAGGACTTTGCCGGATCGCCAAGAAGCCAAGGACACAGGGCGTCAATCCTGGCCCTTAACAGCCTTGTCGGCAAATGTCGTCAAGCCCTTCTGAAGATGGGGAGAGGAGCCAAACACTGTGGCTTGTAAAAATGGAAGTTCTTGCTGTGCAGCATCAGGGGTGGCCTCACTTTTTCACTTTGACAAGCTCTGGGGAGCATTCCCTCTTTGGAGTCTGTTTCCATTAATACTCATGTACGCGACTGCTTGTTCATCAACGCAACAACCAAAAGCAGGATCAGATGCACACAAAGCATCCCAAAGTCTCCCCTTGTCCCTGCTGTCCATTTCTGCAATAAGTCTGCATGTTTAAAGAATTAATACATTCTTTAAGGACAGCACTCATCTCAGACAACGCAGAAAATTCACGAACACTTTGCGGTGTAAAGTTGAATGCAATTACCGCATTTTTGATTCTCATTAAAGTCTTTGGGCGATTCAAGTTTAAGTTAAGTTTGGCAGAAACAGAGTCTCAGATATTTTGTCTTCCTTTACAAAATTGCTATTGTTTTTAGCTGAAGCCTTTGTAAAAGGAGAGTTACATCGTACATTTTGCACACAAACTGCCCTACTAGTACCTATGAGTTTGTCCAGCAGGGTATTCTTAGTACATCAATTCAGGGTGAGTACCTTCATCAACGGTAATATGGCACGAGTTCACACGGCAACAGCACCACCCACTGTGCCACCCACAGTGTTTCGAGGGAAGGAAGGCACAGTCCCACCAAGACTGGAACTCGGATCCCTGAAGACAAGCGCAGCGTGCCTCCTAATGTAACCTTGAATCCTACTAGAAAACTAATGATTTGGGTGACGCATCCGTTTTCCTGGGTTTCTATCCACAGGTAGACGCCCCTTATGAGTACAGGGATAAAAAAATCCAGAATATTGCAATTTATTGCTGCCAAAGCTGAACACATAAGCTGTTCAAACAAGAGGTACAGTGGTTCAGCACACCATGTGTGCAGATCCATACTGAAACACTCCATGTTACTTATGACATCGTGTGCTGCTAAAATATAAGCAAAATGCGGTTCACGCAACAAGACATGATTGCCTTTTATATCTTTTTTTAGTCTCACACTGTATGATAAGTGTACCGTATAGACATACATACATATTTGTTGAAGTCTTTCTTCCTTCAGTTGGCTGGGCACTTTGTTATTCTGTGCTACACTGCAAGTAATGTTCACTATGCTTAACTGCCCTCCTGTTCACACCCATATTAAAATTGTCCTAATTTAGATACGGGAAATATGCTACCAACTACTTCCAAACTGCATACTTCAGCACTTTGCTCGATATCATTGGAAAATGCATTAACGCAAACTGCAATCTTTTTAACTCCGTGGTAAAGCACGGAGGTTCTCGGTTCTGGTTCCGTTGTGGTGGAACGACCTCCCTCTCTCACTCAGAGCTGCTGAATCTCTGTCCACATTTAAAAAGGGTCTTAAAACTCCTCTCTTCCGGGCTCACTTGGTCCATCATCTCTTAAGTTCATGTAAGGTGTAAATGTTCATGCACCATAACTTTAAGATCACGCCCAGAGCAATCCTTTACGCAGCTACTCCTGTAATGTAACTTAAATGTTTATATGTATCTTTAAAAAAATAGTAGGGAGGTGATTAGGAATCATCGATATTCTGAGTTTTATGCAGCTACTCATGTGATGAACATAGGTTCGTATGGTGAAAACTAACTGTGCTTAAGAATCACACATCTGCAACTGAGTCTCTCTTTCTAATGTAATGCACAAATTGTATTTTCGCTGAGATGTACGTCGCTTTAGAGAAAAAAGTCTGCTAAATGAATAAATGTGAATGTAACTCGTTCATAAAAAATTCTGACAGATGAATTAGTCGTTATGGGAAAAATGGTAATAGTGCAAAAAGTCCACAAACCTAAGGTTTCTCCAGACTTAACACACGCCTGTGTCAGTCTCACATGGAGCAAACCGATGTGCTGCAGAAAGAGACGCCCACTTAGAGATTTTTTCAACATCGACATTTACATTTCCAGTCTATAGGAGCTACATAGCTGATGGTTAAACTGGGGGATTTGACTAGAAGGGAAGGGAGTCGCCATTATTTTAGCAAAATGTATGATTTCAAAGATGGTAATGCTATTTCAACCACACTGCGCCTCTAAAAAGCCAATAAAATCCTGACTGCCTTCGGATGTTTTAGCCTCCAACACTTTTCACAGTCAAAGTTGCCCTAAAGAACTCAGTGCTCCACTGTCATAAACAGCAGATCACATCACTTGCAGATTTAGCCATTAACGCCATGTGGTCAGCAATTATTTTTTTGTTGACTTAATTGGCCTTGGCTCTACTTCGGCGGCAGTGGATAACCGCACAGCAGTAAACATCTAATCGTTATCAGATGGTCTCGTTTGTTAGTAAAGGCTGTCCTTTCTTTGGCACCTCTAAAGTGAGCAAACCTTTGGCCATCAGCCCCTGTTTTATGCTTTAGTTGCAACCAAGTCCAAGCTGACCTGCAATGCTGGATACTCTAGAATAAACTTCCTATGATAATTCACCCATCTATATATCAGAGCAATGTAGCATGTACATGCCCACTAAGAGTAATTTAGGGTCACTAAAATCATCTGAAACATGTCTTTGTACTGTGAGAGGAAACCAGAACAGCCATGGAGACCTTGAAAATTGCACAGTCAAACCCACATCCAATCACACATCGTATCACATACATTTCCATAAAACTTGCTTTAACATCGTATGATTTAAGTTCTTTCTTTCTGCAGGTCACTGGAAGATGGTGATACGGGTAAGGAATAGGGCATCTCCTACCACAACCAGGCGATTCTGCCACACACCCATCCCCCAACCGTTAATTCTGTTTCCACACACGCATAAACCCATGGGCATGAAAGCCCACTCTCTAGGACCGATTTTCCCAGAGTGCATCTTAAGTGCAGCTAGATGGGTAAGACATGTAGCAACAACCAGTGAATGAACCAAATGTGAACCCGCTTTTGCTGATGGTCCCTGAACAGAGCAGGTCTTGGTGCATGTGCCAGCAAGAAGGAGAGGTAAGCAATGGATCTGCTTGACCGGACCATGTTCTCTCCTTAATTTGTTGCGGTCGTACCTTCTCGAAGCCTCTCTTCTCACACGCACAGACAGGGAAATCCGAAGAACGGAGAAGAAACAAAATCTTTGTATCCATAGTGACCCATGTAGAATTTGTAGTGCTTCCAACCATTGGAGATGATGTTGAACAAAAGAAAAAAATAAGTACTGTTCCTTTAACACACCCTGTTTCGCTCAGTGCTTTCTTTCCCTTTCAGGAAGGTGGTAAGTTCAAAGGTTTCCGTATTTTGGGGATGATGTCGATCCCACCCCCATGAAAGGGTCTTATCAGATAGCAATGTAGACGCCAGAAACAAAGGCTCTTTGTCCACGGTCACAATTATACCATACACAAAAGGCGAGGGTGGTTTCCACACCTGAAACTTGGCACTCGTACGCAGTAGGTGTCTGGGAGGTTGACACAGGACATGCGCCAACTCTGAAATCTGGTCTTAGTCTGTCTTGAATGCCATGAAAAAAAACTCCTTTCACAGAGTAAATTACTTTTGGCACAACCATTCTTATTTGTTTGTATGTTTTGCACTTCGACATTTAGCAGCCAGTCTACCAAACTGGTGGTTTCTGAAATTTTTGGCACTGGACTGTTCCTCATGTCCATATTATGAGCAGTTAAACCCATGCTGTTGCATGCAATATATTTTTTGCAAGATTTAATTAGACTTTTCTCAGATACAGAAAAATATCTTTTTAAGTAATGAAACAGCAGGTAGTGCAGCTGTTAAGCGCTTAAGTTGCCAGTTGTAGGCCCTTACCCTGCTACTGCTGCTGTGTCCTTCAGCAACTTACTTGCCCACATTCGCACCAGTAAAATACTCCGTAAAATTCAGCTAAATGCTTCAAGTTGCTTTGGATAAAATTGTCAGCTGAGCGACTTCAGCAGTAACCACAGTGTTACAGCTGTTGCCTTTGGATCCGAAGGTTGCAGGTTTGATCCCCATCTCTGGCTGTAGCACCTCTGAGCAAGGAACTTACTCCATTGCTCCAGTAGCGTTACCCAGCTGTTATAAATGTGTAAATAATCGTAGGCCAACTAACATTGTAAGTCACTTGGACAAAAAGATCAGCTAAACAAATTCATGAAAACCGTAAATATTCGAAGCTAAGAAAAAATATAAAAACATATTGTGACATGAAAAGAGCTATTTAAATGCCCCAATTACTCTGTTTGGTTCCAAAGACAGAAGACACACTGAAAGACTGCTTTCCTTCTCTAGTAAACTTTCAGAGATAACGGGCAAAGAAAAAATGTTAAATATCTCTCCTTCGCAGTCGGAGGGAGGAAAACAGCACGTTTAGCTCACTTTCACTCTGTGCTCATATAAACTGTTAACAGAGAGGGTGTTTTCTGCAATAAAAAAGTAATCCTCTTTGCCAAACGGTAAATCTGGAGGAACACAATTCAGAATTTTTGAGGTCAGTACCAAGAAGGGGCCGAGCAGATGTCGCTTTAGAACTGATAATGTGATGGAAGCTCTCAGTCCAGTGCTGCACCAGAGCTCCTAGTAGGGCTTCTGGAAAGCCACAGAACATTCACTCATCATCGAGGGGAAGTATGCATATGCTGAAGCCCCTCATCATCCATTTACCACTGGCTGTAAAACATTGTCATATGCAAGCATGAGCTTTATATTAAGGTGATAAATATTGAAATTACTGGCTGAAACAAACAGCTCAATTCCAATTCATATTATCTTTAGCCAGTTCCCTGTATAGCAAAATTTCTAATGCAGTATATTTATATGTTGTGTTACAAACATTTGAATTACGAATTTTCGAACATACAAATATTTCCAAGTTCTAAATTGCCTTTTCTTCGCTGTTTTATTTTCTAAACGACATAGCAGTTCTGCTTTCAGCCACCAGGGGCAGCAAAATGCACAAACAATAACAAAAACAGTCAGCAGGTGGCTTCTCATAGGACACATAGTCAGCATATTGTTAGTTTATTATTGTTGTATCTAGAAACTACCTAACAAATAAACAGACGTATCTTTCTATTAGTACACTATTCAGACAGCAAATTAAATTTAACCAGTTGCTGTCAAATATGTTAATGTGATGAATCAATCTCTTCCTCGTAGTCAGTTTTGGAAAGTTTACCGTGAGACACACAGTCAGCATTTAAGATGAAGCACTTTTTAATTTGTTCTCCCTATACAATCCTCCATTTCACTGCAACTTACACTCTTTTGTTTCATTTTCCTGTGATTTGCAGAAGAAATACTGCTCTGCTTCATGTGCATAGAGCAGAACTCAGCACTTTGAATAGACACTTGTGAGGCTGATGTATTTTATGTTTCCATTTTAAAGTACAATTAACTTTACTGTTGCTTTACGTTAATATCAGACAGAAATAATAAACTAGGGTCCGTGTTTTATCCCTCAGCACACTTAGTGTTTCCAGAGTACAACACTGAGACCGCATTGTGTGAAAACAGAATAAATAAATAAATCCCACAGTAAATTTTCCAGTTCATTTAGACTTTTTCTGATGTTTTAAATTGCACCTTATTGAATCACATTACATCACAGCTTTTAGTCATTGTGGCGTAGGTAGTGGGTGGACAAACAGTTAATTCCAAGTCAGAAACTGACTTCCAGCTTCAGTTACATTTGGAAGCCAAAGTAGAGGGGCATTAGACAATGTTTTAAAGTGTCAATCTCTGCTCTGGAAGAAATACTTTTAGGGAGCAATGTCTATCTCATCTAGAAAGAGGTCTGACATGGCAACACCAATCTAGAAACACAGGCATTTCAATTCACTTTGGATGATGGGGCGAAGACTTTAAGTAACCTTATTGTCACTGTAAATCTGAAAGATTAACAAAAAATTCCCAGGAAAGATCATTTCATGTACAGTACCAGTGCAAAGTTTGGGTTAATCTGGGTGCCTTGGAAAATACTTCTGCATGATGATCTGAACAGAACTTCCCAGACATTTCTGGGAAGACATGGCACCCTCATTTCATGATCTCGGCACCCTGTGGAACAAAAGGTGCTTTCCAGCAAACATTTGACCGGTGCTGTTCGCACTCAAGGGGGTGCGGTGGTGCAGTGGGTTGGACCACGGTCCTGCTCTCCGGTGGATCTGGGGTTCGACTCCCACTTGGGGTGCCTTGTGACGGACTGGCGTCCTGTCCTGGGTGTGTCCCCTCCCCCTCCGGCCTTATGCCCTGTGTTGCCGGGTAGGCTACGGTTCCCCGCAACCCCGTATGGGAAAAGCGGTTTGGAAAGTGTGTGTGTTTGCGCGTGTTTGCGCACATGATGATGAAACTGAAAAAAGTATCCTGTCACCACTTCAGAAAAGGGATCATTTGTAAACATTTGCCTCTTCAAACTTCTCCACAAATTCTGGTTGTGCTTTTAATCTGAGCACGGTACCTTTATCACGGAAGCAGAGACGGTCACATGCAGGCTCAGCAAATTCGACTGTAAGTACTGCTACTGTAAGTACATCACTCCGATCAATGGGACCGTGCAGCTGAAAAGCACCAGTCAAACGTTTGCTGGAAACCAGCTTTTCTTCAACAGGATGCTGAGTTCATCCGATACATCTCAACCAGACTGCTACGCTCTTCCACATCTGCCTGCTTGGAGGTCCCACATCTGTGTAAATGTTCATGCACCATAACTTTAAGATCGTGCCCGGATATCTCAAAAAAAAAAATTAATTTAAAATTTTTAAAAAAATCATTGCTAGGAAAGCGATCAGGGATCCTGGATATTCGGATAGTTTTATGCAGCTACTTGTGTGATGAACATTGGTGCCATATAGTGGAAAGAAACAAGCTGTACTTCAAGAATCACACCTCTGCAGTTATGTCTCTCTTTCTCCTAAGGTACGGCACAAATTGTATTTCTCTGAGATGTACATCGCTTTGGAGAAAAGTGTCTGCTAAATGAATAAATGTAAATGTAAAAGCTGAAAAAAAATCTCATTTTTTGATTTGAGTGAATGTACCAGTCGAGATAGATTCCTTAACCAGACAATAAAAATATTTTCCTTTGAGTCAAGATGCCACCGCAGTGACCCGTCTCCTCGGCACCGCCCCCGTCCACTTGTCCTGCCCCCTGGGGCTCTGTGTCCTTGCCCTGGCTGTCAGGCTATCCTTTCTGAACCACCACTTTCCCTTGATCCCTTCTAATGCTCTTGGATGTAAAAATGGAAGCTCCTTGGATCTCTATGGAGGAACAGCTTCCTTTCAATCACCCGTTGACTCATCGACTCGATGCAGATGAGCAGATCAAAACGCGCAAAGACGAGAACGCTGTGGACGAACAAAAGAAAAGGAGCCGTGCTGCCTTGCGCTGCTGATATCGCCAAGTTTTTGCAAATTCACATGTGGGGAACAAACAGCATGCTGAACTACAGATATATACTAGCCCAACATGATGCCAAGGGACTAACACACAGGCAACCCACCAATGTGTTGCTTTCACATTTTGCCCTGGCAGTGGGCTAAATACATAAATGAATTCATATTTATGGTGCACCTTCATAAGCAAGAAGGATGACTGTGATTGCATGGCAGTAGATCCCCAATAATGAGTGAACGAGAGCACTTATTCCACACTAACATTCTGCAAACAACCCACCACCCCCTTCATATGAATAAAGAATTGCCATATTGGGTCATCTTTTATTAATTATTTTAAGTGCAGCCTATCTGGGCCAAAAGTTGCTAGCAAAAACATGGGAAGTCACTTGGAATGCAGAGTATCATGGGCAGCTTTCTAAAGCTTATAAACTGAGAAAAGTATTTTTTGGGGCAGTAGAATATGGTATTGGCCCTCACTGAATGATGATATGAAGGAATTCAGTAATCTGGAGTTTGAGTCCTGCTTGGGGTGCCTTGTAGTGGACTGGTGTCCTGTCCAGGGTGTGTCCCCTCCTCCTTCAGCCTTGCACCCTGTGTTGCCAGATAGGCTCTGGCTCGTTGTGACCCTGTTCAGCACAAGCGGTGGTTGATGTTGGTTGGCAGACACTTGAGTGGGTGTAGGTTTCCCTTTTTCCCTCTCTGTGGACATCTTCACCCGTACTTTCCCTCCGTGTGTTTGTCCCCTCATACCAACAGGAGCCAACGGTGTTCATCAGAAACACTTCTGTTCCTTCAGTGTCACTTCGAAGTGTTTCGTTTCACTCTGTTTTTATACGTTGGGCTTCCAAGAACATTTCAATAAACATCTACTGTGGGCTACATGAAGTATTTGCATTATTCCATGTCACTTTGGCCAAAACGAGTTTACAAAGATTGCGCTTGTGCAGGAAAATCTCAGAAAGTCCTACAAGCTGCCCCTCTGAGAATTCTACTTCATGGTATACAATTATACCCCGGTATATAGATTACTCCCAGTATTAGGTACTTTTTTACAGTGTTTGAGGCAGTCTTTTCCCTGGTGATGTATAAGTCATGAGCCACTGAGGCACAGACTTTTAAACAGCATATGATAACCGCTTCATAATTTTGCATTCTTTTTCAAGTTATTCTATTACAGTTTTGAGAAATGTTTTCCTTCTATTTTTCAATGTTTTTTTTTTTTGTTCATATACCTCTACATTTAAGAGGATCTCAAAACTTACCTCTACCCTGATCTCATAAGTGTTTGATAAACATGTATGTTTTTGTTCTGTTTTATCATTTTTAATAACAATTTGTCTAATAATGAAAAAACCTGTATGCAGCTACTCTTATAATATACAGTATATTGGTTTATGCCGTGGTATGTGACAAATGGACTCTACTCTAGAATCACATGTCTGCATCCAAATCTCTCTTTCCGTTGATGTAGATTACTATCTGTATTATTCTCTGATATGCACGTCACTTTAGAGAAAGGCGTCCGCCAAATGAATAAATGTAAATGTAAATATACTCTATGTGTCTTTTATATGTTTACCTGTACTTACTATACAGTAGTTTGGTAAAAAATTAATACATTTCTGCCCTAATTTAGTCTTTATTCATTTCCCTCTTGATTGTGTTTGGTATCTTATCATCCTAATGTTTTGCTTACTGTTTTTTTGAGACTTTCGTTTTTTGGTGGGTGTTTGTGGAAATTCTGGGGAAAGTTCATTCAAGTCCAGGAACGCATCTTTTTTCAGATTTAAAATGATGGTAGAGGACCTCCTGGTTTACATAATCTTGGTCTGCAGACTGTTTTCAGGAACAAGTTAGGTCCTTATAAAGGGGGATACCTGTACAATGATGTGCAGATGAGGAACTTGGAGAATGGGGTGATAATATGTGTGAAACTCCTACCATCTGCTGGTCCAGGATGGAAGTTCATGTGCAGCATTGCCAGTGATACTGCACATGAACTTCCATCCTCGATGAGCAGATGGTAAGCGTTTCACACATGCCAACACACAGCATGGCCACTCAACTGATAGAAAATTCCCAATTAAAGATGGATTGAGAAGGAGATTTTGTGTTGAGTGTTGAGTTTCGGATTTAGAAGAGTTGCTGCTTGCTGTGCGTCTCTAGGCTGTTGGCAGTTTGCGTTGGACTAGCAGAATAGATTTACTTTTTCCTTATTGCTAAACACTGTAGATTTCCTTCTGTCTTGTAGGGCTGGAAAGCCACTTCCTCTCTTATTTGGACCGTGTGATCAAGCCTAGGTTCCATCCCTGGTACGTGTGTGCCGTTTGCACGTTCTCCTCATGTTTGCGTGGGGTTCCTCCCACGGCCCAAAGATGTGTTTCAGGAACCCTGGTAACGCAAATTACCCTTAGGGTGTGTGTGTGTGTGTGTGTGTGTGTGTGTGTGTGTGTGTGTGTGTGTGTGTGTGTGTGTGTGATAGAATTTGGGGTCTAGCCTCCCTAGTGTAGCACCCTGTGCTTCTGGGATAGGCTCTGATCAACCATGACCTTCTCTTGGGATAAGGACGTAGACATGAAAGTGGTTATTGGGTGAGTGAGTGAGTGAGTGAGTGAGTGAGTGAGTGAGTGAGGATACTTTCAATAAAATGTACAGGACATCCAGTCACTATCGCCCCACATCTGTTCGCTTCTTGAACCTGATGTACATGTGTCACAGATGGCTCTCAGGATGCTTTTGTACATTTTCTGTTTGGTGGTTCCTATGGCCGTTAACATGGAACTGTTAACACAGCCTTCCAATGTTTATAAAAATTTATACTAATGTTCTTATGTATCCCTGACTTCCACAATATAGTTCTTTCAGTTTTCCATAGCAAAACACACTCAGACAAATAATGATCGCCTGTGATCACCTACAGTATATTCAACTCACTTCAACGGTGTTTACAGCTTCTGTAGGAATGTATTTCATTCTAATGGTGCAAGTCAGCACCAGTGTGGTATTATGACACAGATGATCATGGAATAAAACAAAGTGCAGATTCAGGAAACAGTGATGAGGAGAATTGCACATGCTAGTGGTTTGAATCAGTGAGCTGTCAGCACTGTTCAGGAGTTCATGGAGATTAATTTAAATTTAATTTGTTCTCAATTTGTTTCCATTGTAAGAAACTGTAATAAAGAAGAAGAAGTTTTAGAACAATTTTTCTTATTATAACTTTAAATTGGTTTTCCACAGAATGAAACCACAAATAAATCGAGATGTCTGCGTTATTAAGCATTTATTTATTTATTGTAACTTTGGGGTAATTGTGACTTCGGAGTTACGAACAAACAAGTTGCAAACACTTTCGTATTCCTAGTTGGGATCCTCACCTGAGAGGTCAGCACACACTGAAAAAAACCGCCAAGGCCAAGCTAAATATTTTAAATTGAATATTTTATTTAGGAGTCTGGAAGTTAAACATTTTGCAGCAATGCATTGATCGTATTTAGGCTTTTGCATCACCTTGAATTTTGATTTATACGTTCACAGTATTGCACAACTCGGAAAATGTGTGGTAGTTAATCAGGTTTATCAAAATTAAATTCATTAAACAAAGTGGTCACCAAGAACTTGAGAAAAGAATTCATTGGAGCAGCACTAGTCACATCAGGGCTCTTGAGCGCTGTGTCCAATCCCAGCAGGGATTTACATCAGTTTACTCAGAAGAACGAATAAAATCTGATGCCGCAATGTCTGTCTGGAGAAAAACCTTTCAGCAATGGAGAATATATCTAGTCATAGTATAGGGGATACTAGGGGGCATGGTGGTGCTCTAAATATCTGATCTTGTTGTCAGTTTTAAAAATTCCTTGTGTATAAACCATTTATGAGCTTATCTATGAATTTATTAATGTAATAATTAATAATAATTAATAATTTATCTATATTTATATATGCATACGCTGTATATATGTGTGTGTGTGTAGGCAATACCTATTTATATATAGTATATTCCCTATTACAGCATAGGCTGTGGACCACATCATTTCATAACTTACCATCTAGGTTTTACATTTGCAAAGGTTTGAAAGGCAGTAATAATATTACAGCAACACAACCATATGCCCAACCGAGTGTTGGTTGATGAAGAGCCTTGCCCTTTCGTCCCTTTCCTCTCAGGTGCAGTAGTGTCATCAACACACTAAGAAACGTTAGAACATCAGTCGGAGGCGCTGGCAGTGTCCTGCTCCTTCACACCTGCACCAATATTGGGCTGCAGGGCATCCCTACTGTTACTCGTACCTGTGTCCATGACACCCGTCTCTGAGAATCTAAGGAAGACTTTGTACATGTTTTTTCCCTCTTCATTTACGGCCTACGGTGTCCAGCACCGTGGGTCTCCTTGGACAATGGCGTCAGCTAAACACTACTGAACAATCACTGCCATTTCCTTCGGAGGAAATTTTTTTTATGTAAATAATATTCTGTTTCTTAGCTGTTCCATCAAGCTTGGTTTACACAATCTATTTTTTTTTTTATGTAGGACCATGGTCCTGGAGGAACGTTGTTTCGTTTCACTGTACCAGCCGTGTATGGTTGAAATGACAAGAAAGCGACTTGACATATATTTAATGTGGTTTGGATGTTGAACATTTGGGCTTGGTTCAAAATTAAAATCAAATTAAAAAAAATAAATGCAGGAGCTTCCTTGTTATGCTCTGTATTTCATTGTTTATTCTTCATACTTTGTCCCGATTATAAGAAAAGACATCATTGCTGTCTTCAGATAAATATTTGATAGATGCATCCATCCATCCATCCATCCACCTCCACTTATCTGGGACCGGGTCGTGGGGGCAACAGTCCAAGCAGAGCCCCCCAGACTTCCCTCTCCCCGCAAACCTCCTCCAGCTCCTCTGGGGGAACCCCAAGGCGTTCCCAGGCCAGCTGGGAGACGTAGTCTCTCCAACGTGTCCTGGGTCTGCCCCGAGGCCTCCTCCCAGTGGGACAAGCCCGGAACACCTCCCCAGGGAGGCGTCCAGGAGGCATCCGGAACAGATGCCCGAGCCACCTCAACTGGCTCCTCTCGATGCGGAGGAGCAGCGGCTGTACTCTGAGCTCCTCCCGGGTGACTGAGCTCCTCACCCTATCCCTAACGGTGCGCCCAGCCACTCTGCGGAGGAAACTCATTTCTGCCGCTTGTATCCGCGATCTCATTCTTTCGGTCATGATCCAGAGTTCATGACCATAGGTGAGGGTAGGAACGTAGATCGACCGGTAAATTGAGAGCTTCGCCTTACGACTCAGCTCCTTCTTCACCACAACAGACCGGTACAATGACCGCATTACCGCGGACGCCGCACCGATCCGTCTGTCAACCTGGCGCTCCATTTTTCCCTCACTCGTGAACAAGACCCCGAGATACTTAAACTCCTCCACTTGAGGGAGGAGCTCCCCCCTAACCCGGAGGGGGCAATCCACCTTTTTCCGACTGAGGACCATGGTCTCGGATTTGGAGGTGCTGATTCTCATCCCCGCCGCTTCGCACTCGGCTGCAAACCTCCCCAGTGCACGCTACAAGTCTTGACTTGATGAAGCCAGCAGGACCACATCGTCCGCAGAAAGCAGAGACGAGATCCTGCGGCCACCAAAACAGACACTCTCCATTCCCTGGCTGCGCCTAGAAATTCTGTCCATGAAGATAATGAACAGAATCGGTGACAAAGGGCAGCCCTGGCGGAATCCAGCATGCACCGGGAACAGGTCTGACTTACTGCCGGCAATGCAAACCAAGCTCCTGCTCCGGTCATACAGGGAACGAACAGCCCATAGCAACGAGCCTCGAACCCCATAATCCCGAAGTACCTCTCACAGGATGCCACGAGGGACACGGTCGAATGCCTTCTCCAAGTGCACAAAACACATATGGACTGGTTGGGCAAACTCCCATGAACCCTCCAACACCCTAGTGAGGGTATAGAGCTGGTCCAGTGCCAGTTCCACGGCCAGGGCGAAAACCGCATTGCTCCTCCTGGATCCGAGGTTCGACTATCAGTCGGATTCTCCTCTCCAGTACCCCAGCATAGACTTTCCCAGGGAGGCTAAGGAGTGTGATCCCCCTATAGTTGGAACACAATCTCCGGTCCCCCTTCTTAAAAAGAGGGACCACCACCCCGGTCTGCCAGTCCAGAGGCACCGTTCCCGAACTCCACGCGATGCTGCAGAGGCGTGTCAGCCAAGACAGCCCCACAACATCCAGAGACTTGAGAAACTCGGGGCGGATCTCATCCACCCCCGGAGCCTTGCCACCGAGGAGTTTTTTGACTACCTCAGCAACTTCAGCCAGGGTAATGGACGAGTCCCCCTCCGAGTCCCCGGCCTCAGCTTCCTCTACGGAAGGCGTGTCGGAGGGATTGAGGAGATCCTCAAAGTACTCTTTCCACCCCCCGAGGACATGCTCAGTTGAGGTCAGCAGCGCACCACTTCCATTGTAAACAGTGCTGGCGGAACACCGCTTCCCCCCTCTGAGTCGCCGGACAGTTTGCCAGAATCTCTTTGAGGCCGACTGAAAGTCTTCCTCCATGGCCTCACCGAACTCCTCCCAAGCCCGAGTTTTTGCCGCGGTGACTGCCAGAGCCGCATTCCGTCTGGCCCGCCGGTACCCGTCAGCTGCTTCAGGAGTCCCGTGAGCCAGCCAGGCCCGATAGAACTCCTTCTTCAGCTTGACGGCATCCCTTACCTCCAGTGTCCACCACCGTGTTCGGGGATTGCCGCCGTGACAGGCGCTGGAGACTTTATGGCCGCAGCTCCGAACCGCCGCCCCGACAATGGAGGTGTGGAGCATAGTCCATTCGGACTCAATGTCCCCCACCTCCCTCGGGACCTGGTTGAAGCTCTGTCGGAGGTGGGAGTTGAAGACCTCTCTGACAGGGGCCTCCGCCAAACGTTCCCAACAGACCCTCACTATGCGTTTGGGCCTGCCAGGTCTGTCCAGCTTTTTCCCCCGCCATCGAATCCAACTCACCACCAGGTGGTGATCAGTTGACAGCTCAGCCCCTCTCTTCACCTGAGTGTCCAAGACATACGGCTGAAGATCAGAAGAAACGACTACAAAGTCGATCATCGACCTCCGACCTAGGGTGTCCTGGTGCCAAGTGCACTGATGGACACCCTTATGCATGAACATGGTGTTCGTTATGGACAAACCGTGACTAGCGCAGAAATCCAATTCACCGCTCAGGTTCAGATCAGGGAGGCCGTTCCACCCAATCACGCCCCTCCAGGTGTCACTGTTGCTGCCCACATGGGCATTAAAGTCCCCCAGTAGAACGACAGGGTCCCCAGTGGGAGCGCTTTCCAGCACGCCCCTCAGGGACTCTAAAACGGCCGGGTACTCTGCACTGCCACTAGGCGCATAAGCACAAACGACAGTGAGAGACCGTTCCCTGACCCGAAGGCGCAGGGAGACTCCAACACATGGTGGCTGAACTGGGGGGCTATTAATAAGCCCACACCCGCCCGCTGCCTCTCACCCTGGGCAACGCCGGAATAGTGGAGAGTCCACCCTTGATCGAGAAGAGTGGTCCCAGAACCCAAGCTGTGAGTGGAAGTGAGCCCGACTATATCTAGACGGTATCTCTCAACCTCCTGCACTAGCTCAGGCTCCTTCCCCACCAGTGAGGTGACATTCCAAGTCCCAAAAGCCAGAGTTGACGCCCGAGGTTTGGGTCGGCCGGGCACTCGGCCCCGACCACCGCCCAAATCACAACGCACTGGTCCCTTACGTCCTCTCCGGCAGGTGGTGAGCCCACCAAAGAGCGGCTCCACGTCTTGGCTTCGGGCTGAGCCCGGCCAGGCCCCCTGGGCGTAGACCTGGCCAGCAGGCCTGGCTCCAGGGTGGGGCCCCGGTGACCCCATACCGGGCGGGGTGAACGAGATCCTTGATTTAACAGTCATAAGGGGATTTTGAACCGCACTTTGTCTCGTCTGTCACCCAGGACCTGTTTGCCTTGGGAGACCCTACCAGGGGCATATAGCCCCAGGCAACATAGCTCCTGAGATCATTCAGGCGCTCAAACCCCTCCACCACGTTAAGGTGGCGGTTCGCGGAGGGGTTAATAGATACATCTTAACAATATTAAAGCTGTAAAAATATTTCAGTGCGTTTTCATTTGTTTTAATTTATTCACCTTCCCTAATTTCCTGGTTTATTTAATCCTAATTATATAAATTTTGCAGGACACTTGCCGATTCATCCTCCATAGTATTCGTAGAATCCGGCCCTACCTCACAATTGACTCTGCCCAACTACATATTCAGACCATGGTGACATCCTATCTGGACCAGTGCAACTCTCTCGTGTGGCCTTCCCACTAATGCCATCAAACCTCTGCAGCTTCTGCAGAATGCTGCTGCACGAGTTGTGTTCGATTTGCCAAAGCACTCCCATGTATGTCCTCTACTCTGCACTGGCTTCCTATAGCTGCCCGAATCAAATTCAAAACCCTGGTTATTGTCTACAAATGCATCAGTAGAACTGCAGCAGTAGAACTGCTCCCAGCTATTTACAAGACTTGATCAACTGATACGCCCCAGCCAGATCCCTTCGCTGGTCTACTTCTGCTCGCTTGGTGGTCCCGCGCACGAAAGGTAAAGTACGGAGGTTCTCGGTTCTGCTTCCATTGTGGTGGAACGACCTTCCCCTGTCAATCAGAACTGCTGAAACTCTGTCTACATTCAAGAAGGGTCTGAAAACTGACCTTTTCCAGATTCAGTTCGCCCAAGATTTCTCCAGCTCACATACGGTGTAAATGTTCATGTACTGTAAGTTCATGAGCATCCCCAGATAAGCCTTTATTCAGCCTGAGGCATTGTTTTGCTTGTTTGTGTGTCTTATAATATTTTTTTTTTAAAAATGGTAGGAGGGTATCAGGATTTGTCTATCCTGTGTCTTATGCACCTGCTCGAACAATGAACCTCGGTGCAGCAAGTGGTAGGGAACAAACTAGGTTTACTTGAGAGTCACATGTCTGCAGCCATGTCTCTTTCTCTTAATGTAGTGCATAAACTGTACTTTTGCTGAGATCTACATCGCTTTGGACAAAAGCATCTGCTAAATGAATAAATGTAAATGTAAATGTACTTTCAGGTTTAGCTATCTTGCCTTTCTCCAGAAAGAAGTAAAAGTATATTTTATATCTTATCTCAGTATCTGGCCTTTTTGCTGCACCTTACATGTAGATCTATAGAAATCACAAGAACTTGATCCAGTTATTTAGGTGAAGCTATTTCTTTTTTGGGGGGGTGCGGTGGCACAGTGGGTTGGACCACGGTCCTGCTCTGCGGTGGGTCTGGGGTTCAAGTCCCGCTTGGGGTGCCTTGCGACGGACTGGCGTCCCATCCTGGGTGTGTCCCCTCCTCCTCTGGCCTTACGCCCTGTGTTGCCGGGTAGGCTCCGGTTCCCCGCGACCCCGTATGGGACAAGCGGTTCTGAAAATGTGTGTGTGTGTGTGTATTTCTTTTTTGGGGGGTTGTGGTGCAGTGGCACAGTGGGTTTGACTGGATCCTCCTCTCCAGTGGGTCTGGGGTTTGAGTCCTGCTGGGGGTGCCTTGTGACAGACTGGTGTCCCATCCTGGGTGTGTCCCCTCCCCCTCCAGCCTTGTGCCCTGTGTTGCTGGGTTAGGCTCCGGTTTGCTGCGACCCTGTATGGGACAAGAGGTTTCAGATGGTGTGTGTGACAGAGATGTCTTTTGTTCAAATCACTTAAGGTATTAAGACAGTGAGATAAACAAGTATTTCTGGCTTCATGCAAACCAATTAACAACATTTTTGCATCATAACTTCTCACAAAAACCTTGGTAAACACAAGTTTTAAACTGGAAGTCACTTTACAATTATTAATTTACCTTTCGTTGTTTTAAACATGTATTTCACTATTTATTCGTACCTGGCGGAGGTCATGGTGCTTAATTTCTTCAAAAAACTTAAATATTTTCTTAAACATCTTAAATAGTTTTTATATACCTGAATATCTCTTTGCTAAATCAGACTCGTGTCCCATCTAGCACTCAGCCCTCGTACCCGACCGCCTAGTGGCTCCAGGATGGGCTCCGGACTCCTGCCACCCTGGAAAAGACAGACGGTTAATGAAAGTAATTGTCACTGAATGGCAGGAAATTTCTTTACAATGCTTATATCCTCAATCATATTCTTCATGCATGAAGAATTTATTTTTGTTGGCAGACCACTTCCATTCCCTCCCGGCATAAGAAAACATCCATTTACTTTTGCATCAGCATTTTACCGGAATCCATAATCACACTTTTCATGTGTATCATCACTATGTTATTCCACCTGCACCTTTTCATCTGCGTTTCCGCACGACCCGTATTGCCTCGTGCACCTTTATACGTGTGTTTTCTCACACTCTTTGTTTGTTCAAGTCTTGGGAAATATTTTCTTCTGTTTTGCACAAAGGCCTTCGGAAAGTGCATGTTCGTAGTTCCCGTGGTGCAGTTCATTAAATTAGCACGAGACACCAGCATGGGGGGTGTTGTGGCATGGTGGGGTCTGCCACAACCTGCTCTCTGGTGGGTCTGGGGTTTGAGTCCCGCTTGGTGTGCCTTGCGATGGACTGGTGTCCTGTCCTGGGTGTGTCCCCTCCCCCTCCAGCCTTATGCCCTGTGTTGCTGGGTTAGGCTCCAGTTCATTGTGACCCTGTTTGGGACAACTGCTTTTAGACTGTGTGTGCAACACCAGTACAGGCTCTAAAAATGCCCTTTGACAGACAGTACAATGTCTGATGTGTACCTCTTTTGTTCTGACAGTCACATGGTCACATGATACAGGGCAGCCCAGCATACACCCTTTCACTGATCCCATGTCATGTTACTCATACAGATATGTCAATAGACTCTGGGTGCACTTTAACACACACACACACTGTCTGAACCACTTGTCCCCATACAGGGTCACAGGGAGCCAGAGCCTAACCCAGCAACACAGGACGTAAGGCTGAAGGGGGAGGGGACACATCCAGTACAGGACGCCAGACTGTCGGGAAGCACCCCAAGCAGGACTCGAACCCCAAACCCACCAGAAAGCAGGACCCGGTCCAACCCACTACGTCACCGCACCCCCGGTGCACTTTAACTTGAAATGAAAAGTTGCAAGAAAAGTGTGCCTTTACATTTCTAATTAAAATTATTATAAATGTGTTTCTTAAAACACGGGATAGATGAATCCTGATAACCTTCTTAAAATTTTTTTTTTTTTTATGAGGTACACAAGCATTCACGTACAATGCAGGAGTAGCGGCTGTGTAAAGGCTTATCTGGAGATGATCATGAAGTTAGGGTGCATGAACATTTACACCACACATGAGCTGGAGAGATCTTGGGAGAAATGGGTACAGTAAAGGTGAGTTTTCAGACCCTTCTTCAATGTAGACAGAGTTTCAGCAGTTCTGAGTGAGAGGGGGAGGTCATTCCACCACAACGGAGCCAGAACCGAGAACCTCCGTACTTTACCTTTCGTGTGTGGGACCACCAAGCGAGCAGAAGTAGACGAGCAAAGGGATCTGGTTGGGTTTAGAGGTTGATCAAGACCTGTAAATAGCTGAGAGCAGTTCTATTGATGCATTTGTAGACAATAACCAGGGTTTTGAATTTGATTCGGGCAGCTATAGGAAGCCAGTGCGGAGAAATGAGTAGAGGAGATACGTGGGAACTCTTTGGCAAATCAAACACAACTCGTGCAGCAGCATTTTGTAAAAGCTGCACAGGTTTGATGAAAGAGTGAGCAGCTTCGGATTCCTGGGTGTTCGCATTACTGAAGATCTCACATGGTCTCACAACACAAAACATCTGGTGAAGAAATTACATCAGCATCTGCACTTCTTGAGAAGGCTGAGGAAATTTGCCACGCCAAGCCAAATCCTCAGAAGCTTCTATAGGCGTGCAATCGAAAGTGTCCTCACCCGCTCTATCACAGTGTGGTTTGGAAGCTGCACAGGACAGGATCGTAAGGCGCTACAGCGAGTGGTGAAAGCTGCTCATACCATCTCGGGAACATCCTTACCATCACTGGAGAGCCTATACCAGGCCAGAACCACCAGGAGAGCCACTAACATCATCAAGGACAACAGTCATCCCCAGCACAGCCTTTTCACACCCTTACCATCAGGTAGACGCTACAGGAGTGTTAAAGCCAGAACTTCAAGACTAAAAAACTGTTTTTACCCACAGGCCATCAGGCTTGTGAACAACACCCATCCACTGCTTCTCCACCCATCACAGCAAACACAGTTCACCCTCTGAACCTGAGAGGTGTCAACTACCCCCTATCCCTCCCACACACATACACATCCACAACGCCAATAACGTCAGAGACCACAGACTACCTCCGCATACCTTGCTTACGCAAATACACACCCCTCCTCAACTGCGAATAAACCCAATCTACCTCTCCAGGACTTTGCACATGTACAACTTCCACGTTTACATTGCACACTGCACACTTTACTTACTTACTTACTTATGCCTACTACCCCTCTTGGGGCATAGGCTGTCAACAAGGGCTCTCCAGGCATCTCTGTCCTGGGCCAGTTTTTCCAGTTTTCCCCAGGTTTGGCCCATCCTCTTGGCTTCTGCATCCAGGTGGCGTCGCCATGTGTTTTTTGGCCGGCCTCGCTTCCTCTTGCCTTGGGGGTTCCACGTGAGGGCTCTTCTTGTAGTGTTTGAAGCTGGCTTTTGTAGAGTATGGCCGATCCATCACCAGCGTCTTTGCAGGATATCATCTTCTCCTGGTTGTTGTCCTGATTTCTGCCATAGCTCTTGGTTGCTGATGATCACGGGACGGTGGATCCTGAGAAGCTGTCGCAAACAGTTGTTGATGACATTCTGTATCTTTTTTGTGGTGGTGACGGTGGTCCTCCAGGTCTCTGCTCCGTAAAGTAGGACTGACTTTACGTTGGAGTTGAAAATTCGGGTCTTAGTCTTAACTGTCAGAACTCTGGACCCTCACACGTTCTTCAGTTGCAGGAAAGCTGCCCTTGCCTTGCCTATTCTGACTCTGACGTCAACATCTGTCCCACCCTGCTTGTCGATTATGCTGCCTAGGTAGGAGACGCTGTCCACCTCTTCTAACACTTCACCGTCAAGTGTGATTGGAGAGTCCTTGCCTGCATTGACCCTCAGTATCTTGCTCTTCCCTCTGTGGATGATGAGACCTACTCGTGCTGAGTTCTCTGCCACAGTGCTGGTCTTCTCCTGCATTTGTTGGTGGGTATGTGAGAGAAGGGCGAGGTCATCTGCAAAATCCAAGTCATCCAACTGTTCCCAAGGTGTCCATTGGATCCCAAGTCGCTTCTCGGCTGTGGAGGTCTTCATCACCCAATCAATCACAAGCAGGAACAAAAATGGTGACAGGAGACATCCTTGTCTAACTCCTGTTCGCACCTGGAAAGCGCTAGTGAGCTGCTTACCATGCACCACCCTGCAGGTCATCCCGTCGTAGGAGTTCCTGATGATGTTGGTAAACTTCTCTGGTATTCCGTAATGTCTCATCAGCTTCCACAGGGTGTCTCTGTCTACACTGTCAAAGGCTTTCTCATAGTCAATGAAGTTTATGTAGAGTGGTGAGTTCCATTCTATTGACCGCTCCAATATAATACGCAGCGTGGCTATTTGATCTGTGCAGGATCGCTCTTTCCGGAATCCTGCCTGCTGGTCTCGGAGCTGTTGGTCAACTGTGTCCTTCATTCTGTTGAGGAGGATCGTATTAAACACCTTACCTGGAACCGACAAGAGTGTTGCCTCTATAGTTGGAGCAGCTGCTGAGGTCGCCTTTCTTTGGTAGCTTGATGAGGTATCCCTCCTTCCATTCTGTTGGGACAAGTTCTTCCTCCCAGATTTTCTTGAAAAGGGGGTATAGCATCTCCACTGTGGTTTCGATGTCAGCTTTCAATGCCTCTGCTAGAATGTTGTCAGGTCCAGCTGCCTTGCCAATTTTCGGCAGTTTGATGGCCTTACGGATCTCCTCCCTGGTGGGCTCCCTGCAATCGATAGGCAGGTCTACAGCAGCTGGCTGGATGTCTGGTGGGTCCTGAGGGGCTGGTCTATTAAGCAGCTCTTCAAAGTGTTCTACCCATCTTTTCTTCTGTCCCTCATCTCCAGTGATGGTCCTTCCCTCCTTGTCCTTTACAGGCCTTTCTAGTTTGTTGAACTTTCCAGACAGCTTTTTTGTAGTGGTGTATAGATCTTTCATATTCCCTTGTCGAGCTGCTTCTTCAGCCTCAGTAGACAGAGAGTCAAAGTATTTCTTTTTGTCAATCTTGATGCTCCTCTTTGTACTTTTGTTGGCCTCCCTGTATACTTCCTGTGCTCTGGCTTTCTCGGCCCGTGTACGGCTGTTGTTAAGAGTTATCCTCTTTTCCTTCCTTTCCTGTATCTTCTTCATGGTCTCTACTGAAATCCACTCCTTGTGGTTGTGTTTCCTGAGGTCTAGTACTTCCTGGCATGTTGTTATCATTGCCTCCTTCACTGCCTTCCATCTCACATCAATAGTCTCCTCATCCAGAAGCTCCTGCAGAGCCTGGAACTTGTTGGTGAGGGTTAATCTGTATTCCTCTAACTTTGTCGCCTCCTTGAGAAGGGCGGTGTTGTATCTCTGGCGCTGGTTTGTCTCTCCTGTCCATGTCTTCTTTAGCTTGAGCCTGAGGCGAGCCACAAGGAGGTGATGGTCTGAGGCAACATCTGCTTCTCGCTTGGCGCGTACGTCCTGCAGGGATCTCCGGAACCTCCTTGTGATGCACACATAGTCTATCTGGTTCTCTGTAGATAGATCCGGTGAAACTCAGGTTGCCTTATGAATCCTTCGATGAGGGAAGATGCTTCTGCCAATGACCAGGTTGCTTGTGGCACATAGGTTGACAAATCTTTCTCCATTGTCATTCATCTCACCTAGTCCTTGCTGCCCCGTAATCTCCTCATAGCCCCTATTGTCGCTGCCAATCTTGGCATTGAGGTCTCCCATGACAATGGTGACATCTCTTCCTGGCAAACTCTGGATGACGGTCTGCAGTCTGTCGTAGAATTCCTCCTTCTGCTCTTTATCACTGTCATTAGTTGGGGCGTAACACTGCACCACATTCATGTTAATCCTTCTCATCTTAGTTCTAAAGGTTGCTGTGATGATGTGTGGTCCATGGGCCTCCCATCCGGTGAGAGCTCTCTGGGCTGTCTTATTTAACATCAGAGCCACACCTAGGTGTGGGGGGCGTTGTCTTCCTCGTGTCCTGAAAACAGCAGCATTTCTCCCGATGATAGCCTCTTCTGGCCTGAGCCAGTCCACCGTGACTCGCTGATTCCCAAGATGGCAAGTCTGTAGGCCCTCATTTCTGCGGCCACCTGTGCCGCCTTTCCAGCTTCGTACATGGTCCTCACATTCCACGTCCCGATGTTAAGGGTGGCCTTGGTTGAAAGGATGGTGATCGGCTGAGCAGCTTCCAGATGCTTCTGGCTTTCACCACTCCGCGTCATAAGACTTCGAGCTGGAAGTCCATCTTCGCCCAAGGCCGAGATGTCTGAGATGTCTTGAGTACTTGTTGGCGTTTCTGTAGCGGTGTGGGTTTTTTACGGGATGGGGTCCTCCTTTATCCGGGCTTGGGACCAGCAGGGGACCCCGAAGGAATCCCTCGGCGGAGTTGCACTGCACACTTTATATATGTATATAACATTGTTTCTTGGATTTTTGCACTAATAGTAATTTTTGTAAATTTGTGATTTACACCTTGTGTTTTTCTTTCCTTGTGTTTTTTATTTTTCTTTCCTTATGTCCTTGTAATTTATGTCATAGGCTGCTGAGAGGATTCACAGAGTAAGAATTTCATTGTATGGTGTAACGAACTGTTTACTGTACACATGACAATAAACTCTTGAATCTTGAAAATGGCAGTAGCTGGATGGCCACACAGGAGAGAGTTGCAGTATCCAGACAGGATGTCACCAGGGCCTGGACAAGTAGTTGGGCAGAGTCAGATCCTACAAATATTATGCAGGATGTATCTGCAGAACCAGGTCATGGCTTTGATGTGCTGAGAGAAGGACAGACTTGAGTTAATTGTCACCCCCAGACTCTTTGTCCAGGTTGATCAATAAACACACTGTCTGAAGCCATTTGTCCCAAGCAGGGTCACAGCAAACCAGAGCCTAACCCGGCAACACAGGGCACAAGGCTGAAGGGGGAGGGGACACACCCAGGATGGGACACCAGTTCATCGCAAGGCACCCCGAGCAGGACTCGAACCCCAGACCCTTCAGAGAGCAAGACCCAGCCAAACCCACTGCACCACCGTGCCCCCGATGTAATGCTGTGTTTTAATACATATTGTTATAGGAGTAAAATTAAGAACGCAGGTGGGAAGTTCCCAAATACATTAACGATAAGATAAAAAGGTAAGATGAATATAAAATTTAGTTGAAACATTCCTTCTGCTTTGCACATTCCTCGCTGCCTGTTCCCGCACAGTATCTCTTTGCTGTTTAATACCGACGACTTGTGTGTTTTCCAGATAAAGTGTCAATTTATTTCGTACGGCTCAGCTTTTCACATTTCATATCTGTTCATTCCAGATGTCTTTACATGTCAATCAAAAAGAACTGCCAACAAAAAATGAAAATGTGCAAGACTCCTATAGCTCTGATTGTCACGTTGATTCACAAAAATGTATATCTCCTCTATACATTTTATATGTTTAAGCCCCTTACAGACAAAGTAGGGAGCAACAACCCCAGAGCTACAGCATGTGGAGATGACTGTGCCCAATGAGGTACGATGGGCCTTACTTCCATCAAAAACATGGTGAAGTGAAAACCTGAAATATTGAAACTGACTCTTAAAATCTTTATTTATTTTCCATGTGTATCTAGAAGTTTCTCAGTCCTCATGTCATCATCTCTCTTTATACACTCCAGTTTGAATTTTCCCCGCGATGTTTTTCCTTCTTCACCTTGACACAGTTCCCTCCAGCCACACGGTTTGCCAGAGAGGCAGCAATGAGCCAAGAGCACTTGCCGCGGAAGTGTGAAAATAGGGCGGAACTCCGAAAGATGCCAGAAGAGCAGCGTTCATCATGCAGTAGAACTCATATGAAAACGAGCGATGATCATGAAGGAAAAGCACATGACACTTCTGTCAAACAGCTCTTGGCTGCTGTTTTTTATTCTTCGTACTTTTTGTGTGAAGTTGCTTGCTCTCCTGAGCTTAAACCGGCTGCCACCTGGTGCTGCTATTTCTACAGAAGATGAATAAGATTCATAAATTTAATCCTGAATCATGAGAGTCACAAGGATGTTATAATGTGATGGTAAAACACGGTGGAAGGGTTACTGTCTTCCTGAGCAGAGTTCGATAAACTGTAACCCTTCAATTAATTTTGCTTTACTAAATTCAAGGATGTCAAGCAGCATTTCAATCTTTTTCTTCCTTTTAAATATGAAAGTATCCAGGTGGTGGAAGGATGGTTTAGGAAGTAGAAATTTATGTTAAAATTAAGATGATATGTAGCTCATCACATTTCTTCACGTAGCAGACACTTTTACACAAAATGTCAAGGTTACAATTTGTTTACCCACTTATACAGTTGAGGAGTTGAGGGTAAGTACCTTGCTCAAGGGTACAACAGCTGGAGGTAGGAATCAAACATGCAACCTGGGGGGTCCAAAGGCAGCAGCTCTAAACACTGCACTACCAGCTGTCCCTCTTTGACTGAATGACACTCAGATTCAGAAAACATCCAGGGCGTATCTCTCGCTCACAGCGATACCGTGGTACTGCGCATATGCTCAAGTATACTTACTAAGGGCTTCAGGAGGACACCTGGGCTTCCTCCATGAATCTTTACGCTACTGAGATCAGCGGTGGAAATGTAGGGTTCCCCCCCCCCCCTCCCCCTTTGGTCAGACATTAAATTTCATTTATTGTCATTTTTGTGTTGGGTTTTCACCAAAACAAGTTGACCATTAAACTGAATGACTATTTGAGCGTTGAACATCTGTTCCCTTCATCGGGTCGCTCGCAATGCGGATCGTGTCATCGTCCCTGTGTAATCCAAGGAACGGATTAGAACCTCATCAGGGTGTCTTCTTTTCTCGAAAAATATTCTCGTGCTGCGGCTTGCAGATACGTCGCTTTATCTCTGTCGGATGTTGTGTGCCATAATTCTTCCCATGGTGGCAATGTTTACACTATGCCCTGCATGCAGGGTCACTTCTATATTCTTGGCTTTGCGCGGATCTGCATGGACAGAACTCATATAGGGAGCTTAATCCACCCTTTAGGTTGCTGTTTTTGATTTGGACCCAACACCAGCCGGGGCAAGGAGGGCAGGTGAGTGTTTCTTCAGTTCCTTCTTCCTGCTGTAGTTAGTGCTGAGGCTGGTGTCTGAACCTGCTCGAACTCTTCATGCAATGCAGTTGCATGGTTTCTGTCTCGGATTGCACATGAATAGGACTGGAAAATGATCTGTTTCAATGATCTCAGGACAGAATTAAATAGGGGTGCTCAAAAATTGTCCTGATTTTCTTAACCAATTTTTGGGGTTAGGAGTTTCATCTACTAGGAGTGTAGAATAGCCAACGGTCCTCATATGCATTTATTAATTTAGCAGATGCTTTTCTCCAAAGTGACTTCAAATCAACTCTGTGTAGTGTTATGAGCCCCCACACATTATTCACCACGGTGACTTACACTGCTAGGTACACTACTTACAATGGGTCACTCATCCATACATCAGTGGAACACACACACGCACACGCACACACACACACACACACACACACACACACACACACACACACACACACACACACTATGGGTGCTGAGCAGCATGTCTTTGGACTGTGGGAGGAAACCAGAGCACCCAAAGACTTACACTGCTAGATACACTACTTACAATGGGTAACTCCTCTATACATGAGTGGGACACACTCTTGCTGTCACTCACACACTATGGGGGGAAACCTGAACAGCTTGTCTTTGGACTGTGGGAGGAAACCAGAGCCCTTGGAAGAAACCCATGCAGACATAGGGTCAACATGCAGACTCCACACAGACTGAGTGGGGATCTTACCCCTGTCCTCTCGCACCACCCAGGTGCTGTGGGACAGTAGCGCTACCCGCTGTGCCACCGTGCCACCCACCCATGGAGTCTACATCATGTCAATGGAATCTTAAACATGACAGCAAGTTCAGTTCTCACTGATATTTATACGTTGGATTCCCGTGTTATGAATGGTCAGGTTATGAATTTTCAAAATTGAAAGCATTTCCCAAGTTATCTATCAATTTATTGTTTTAATTTTGTTTTGTTCACATCTATTCGAGAACATTTCAGTGAGTTGCAGGGTGAAATACGCCCAAACCGAACAAGGAAAATAGTGTGGAACCGCCTTAATTCAATCCACTTCCACGGTGTTTATATCAGGTTTTCTTGAGTCTTGATGATCAATAACAAGATGATTTTGAGTTGAATCAGTCGTGAATTGACATTGTACTGGATATTGTGGAGACAGCACATTGTCCATCGTTTTAAATTGGCTTTAATCTCAACAGATCAAAGTTAAAATGTTAAAGGCTTTTGTAAGGTTTTACAAGGTATTTTTCATGTATTATTACTATAACCAGGACTTTTACAGAACCTAACCTGTAAAGAAACCCTCAGTTTTATTAAAGCTTTTATTGATTGTGCATATTAATAAAGTTGAAAGCGGCCAGAAACTGACAAACGCTGGACGTGTTTTTATTATTGATCGATTAGCAAATAGGAATGAAGAGGAGGTTGTGGAAATGTATCTGGAGACAGCTGGTAGGATGGCTGTTAAAGCTTCTGCCTTTGTACCCCTCTGGTTGCAGGTTCGAATCCCCTCTCCAGTTATAGTACCCTTGAGCAAGGTACCTACCCTAAATTGCTCCAGTAAAAATACCCAGCTGTATAAATGAGTAAATGATTGTAAATAGGTTAACATTGTAAGTCACTTTGGAGAAAAGCATCAGCTAAATGAATAAATGTAATATACATATGTAGAGAGACAGATCAATAGATGTTGCTGTTCTCAGAATCAAGGTCAGGGTCTAGTGTTGTCTAGAACAGCTTGTTGAAACCCTAAGCCTTCTCTTCCCTGGAGAGCCAATGTAACCTGATAATAGGGTGTCAGGTACATGGATGGGTAACCAGGTGCTGCAGTCTGCATTGATGGGATGTTTACTTTGCGCAAGGGCACAGACCTGCTGAGGACATTTCCAGTGAAAAGCAGTCCTGCGATGTGTCACTGGGTCGCCAGCAAAGAGCAGCACAAGCCTGGCTGTGCTAAAAAATATTGCAGTGAAGTAAACAATGCTACTGTGCTTGAGGGTTAGCTGTCATCATGTCATGTGGGATGTCACTGAGTGTAGGGTTTCATGCAATGGTGGCACAGTGGTGCAGTGAGTAGCACTGCTGTCTCACAGCACCTGGGAGGTGTGAGAGGATGTGGGTTTGATCCCCACTTAGTGTGTGTGGAGTTTCCATGTTCTCCCTGTGTCTGTGTGTTTTGTCCGGGTGCTCTGGTTTCCTCCCACACTCCAAAGACATGCTGTTCAAGTTCTCCATAGTGTGTGAGTGACAGAGAGGGTGTGTGTGTTCCACTGATGTATGGATGACTGACCCAGTGTAAGTAGTGTATCTAGCAGTGTAAGTTACCCTGGTGAATAAGAAGTGTGGGCTGATAACACTACATAGAGTTCATTGGAAGTCACTTTGGAGGAAAGTGTCTGCTAAATAAATGCAATAGTGTTACTCTTGCGAAATACTCCTCTGAGGCAACTGGAGGATCAGCAACATCAAACACTGGTAGTATTTTCCCTACAGCTCCATCTTTAACAATAACATTAATTATTTATAGCCGTTAAATCAGCCGCTTCACACATTTTGCGGTGGCTGCAAGTTTGCGGGTTCCGTTTTTTAAAATCCACCGTGGTCTTGCTGCCACAGCAATGCTTCGGTTGACAGCAGGCTGCGCAAATTAAACATTTCCGCTTGCATATTGTGTCTATAATAAAGCACAAGTCAGTCGCCGGGACTCTGATCTCCTTTC
The DNA here is from genome assembly GCF_900964775.1 of Scleropages formosus. Lineage (NCBI taxonomy): Eukaryota > Metazoa > Chordata > Actinopteri > Osteoglossiformes > Osteoglossidae > Scleropages > Scleropages formosus. The sequence goes on from NC_041826.1 coordinate 4,813,205, forward strand.
TGTCTTTACATTTTATATTTTTATTGTTATTACAACAAATATTGTAAATTGCCTTTCCTCATTTTAATATGTATATCAAGGATGAGGACTATCTAATGTCCCCAGGTTGCCCAAAGGCTTTCTGGCTCTCTTTGTCCTGCACGAATGTAAATTATTGACCAGTCCTGCTTTCTGCTGGTCTCTCTCCTGTCAACAGCCATCCTGTGCACAATAACAGCATCCCTCCCTCCTTCCCTCGCTGTGCCCTGTGCTTCCTGCCTCAGCCTGGCTCCCGGGGTCACTGCGCGTCGGCCTCATCCCCACCAGGTTCTTCCTCCTCTTCCTCCTCACTCACAGGTCAGAGAAATGGCCATAATTCTCTTTGGGTGCTGAAGCTGAGCCTCTCCAGGGATCAGCCTGTGGGTACCGATGACATCATGGATCTTTCTTAGGTATCTATCCATTTTTATTTCTTTAAAGCTCTTCTTTCTTTCCATTCTGAGTCCCCTTGGACACCTCTTCACTTTTCCACCGTTTACTTATTTATTTATTAACTAGTACCTCTCAGCTCGAATACTTTCCCTGCTATACTGTTAACGCCGTTAATGCACATATTCGCTTTTTCTTCGGTTTGGCCTCCGTCGATCACTTTGCGAGCAGTCCAACGCTGAAAAATATCTCCGCTTCATTTAACTTTCACAGGTCTCTTCGAAAAGAGCAGAAATGAAGTTTTCAATGTGGCTTCTCCCTGTTGTGATGGTGGTACATTCTAAGTCAGCTTCATATACCAGCCTGTGCGGGAAAGGCTGTACCTGCCTGGGGGAGTTCAGGTTTGTGAACTGCTCCGATGCCCTCTTCGGCCATCTCCCCAGGAACGTGCCCCCTTTCGCCGAACACCTGGACCTGTCCCTCAACCAGCTGGGTCACATCCCCGCCGGCTACTTCCACCCCCTCCGCAGGATCAGGGTGCTCCTCCTGAACGGCAACAACATCAGCGCTCTTGCTGATGGCACCTTCTACTCCCTGCAGAGCCTCCAGAGGCTGGACCTGAGCCGCAACAGGATCTCCATCCTGAGTGCTGGCTTTTCTCTGGGCCTAGGCTCCCTGAAGGAGCTGCTGCTGGGGCAGAACCGGCTCACGGGCTTGGAAAGCGGAAGCTTCCTCTACCTGGATGGCCTGAGGAGGCTCGACCTGAGCGCCAACGCCATCCGAACCATCCACGTGCGCGCCTTCGGCGGAATGACAGCCCTGCGCAGGCTGCACCTGCAGGACAACCGGCTCGAGTTCCTGGGCGGTGGCATTTTCTCCACACTGCGCTCACTGGAGGTGCTCGACCTGCGGGGAAACCTCATCGACGCTACCGAGGGAGGGGTCTTCACGCCCCTCGCTAGCCTGGCCACGCTAGACCTAGCCCACAACCGCCTCAGCTCCATCCGCTTCAGGACCCTGTTGAGCATCCCCAGCTACAGCACCCACATCCTGCTGGGAGGAAACCGATGGCACTGCGACTGCGACCTGCAGAGGGTGTTTCGCAAGCTGCGCAGCGTACAGAGGCTCTTCCTGGACGACTACGCCACCCTGAGCTGCGCAGAGCCTCCCGAGCTGCAGGGCTACCGGCTCGAGGAGGTCGACTCACAGCTCTGCGTCGCGGAGACGGTCACCGTGCTCATCATCACTGTCACCGTGGTAATCACCGTGGTGGCTGCCGTCGTCATGGCGGAGAAGAACAGGAAGAAGCGAACGGGCGTGCACTGGAGCGAGGAAAGCGACACCCCCTATGATCCCCAGGGCTAGCGATCAGTTCCCGGTGACTGAAAATACCATCAATTTGTCCCTTGCTCACATTCCTAAAGTTTTGCTGATCCCAAATTAACAAAAGAGAGTCCTTTTCCTTCTTTGTTTTTAATGAGAACATCAGGATCGCAGTGACATACAGCAACAAAGAAAGGCAACAACACGGAGTAATATTGGAAGTGGAAATCAAGTGCTGTAAATTACAGTGTTTGGCCTGTGCCTCCTCGCTGGTGGGTCTGGGGTTTGAGACCCGCATGGGGTGCCTTGCGATGGACTGGCGTCCCGTCCTGGGTGTGTCCCGTCCCCCTCCAGCCTTGTGCCGTGTCATCCCGGGTTAGGCTGTGGTTCGCCATGACCCTGCTTCGACTAAGTGGTTTCAGTCACTGTGTGTGTGTGTGTGTGTGTGTGTGTGTGTGTGTGTGTGTGTGTGTGTTCACATTCAGATCACATTATAATTTTAAAGAAAGTTAATCCCTAGGACCCACCCACACTTTCTGAACCACTTGTCCCATACAGGGTCATGGGGAACCAGAGCCTAACCCAGCAACTGAGGGTGTAAGGCTGGAGGGGGAGAGGACACACCCAGGACGGGACGCCAGTCCATCACAAGGCACCCCAAGCAGGACTCAAACCCCAGACCCACCGGAAAGCAGGACCTGGTCCAACCCACTGCGCCACCGCGCGACTGCACCCCCTCTCCCTAGGACCCTCCATATGTAAATAGAAATACAAGTATAGACCACGACTGCAAAATATTGTTCTTTTTAAGAATAAAAATAAATGCATTAAACAAAAAACCGGCAGAGGACTTGGAAATACTCCGGTGGGATTACGAACAGACTGATTTTCCGTTTAAAACAATATTTCACTTGTTCAAAGACTCTATTTACATCCCAAGTGATCATTTTAACTTGGAAGTCAGTTTTGCCGCACTTGTTGCGGTAGAAATACAATTCGTGCTATTTCTACTGTTCTAGGACTGTTTTCACTGTTCTCGCGTTGTGATGTGTGCACCCCAAGTATGGTGGACGGTTTCTATTGCCATGACAGGAGCAAGTAGTCCATCCATCCATCCATCTTCCTCTGCTTTTATCCGGGGCGGGGTCGCGGGGGCAGCAGTCCGAGCAGAGTCCTCCAGACTTCCCTCTCCCCGCACACCTCCTCCAGTTCCTCTGGGGGAACCCCAAGGCGTTCCCAGGCCAGCCGGGAGACATAGTCTCTCCAACGTGTCCTGGGTCTGCCCCGAGGCCTCCTCCCAGTGGGACAAGCCCAGAACACCTCCCCAGGGAGGTGTCCAGGAGGCATCCGGAACAGATGCCCAAACCACCTCAACTGGCTCCTCTCGATGCGGAGGAGCAGCGGCTCTACTCCGAGCTTCTCCCGGGTGACTGAGCTCCTCACCCTATCCCTAAGGGTGCGCCCAGCCACTCTGTGGAGGAAACTCATTTCTGCCGCTTGTATCCGCGATCTCATTCTTTTGGTCATGATCCAGAGTTCATGACCATAGGTGAGGGTAGGAACGTAGATCGACCGGTAAATTGAGAGCTTCGCCTTACGACTCAGCTTCCTCTTCACCACAACAGACCGGTACAATGACCGCATTACTGCGGACGCCACACCGATCCGTCTGTCAACCTGCCGCTCCATTTTTCCCTCACTCGTGAACAAGACCCCGAGATACTTAAACTCCTCCACTTGAGGGAGGAGCTCCCCCCTAACCCGGAGGGGGCAATCCACCTTTTTCCGACTGAGAACCATGGCCTCGGATTTGGAGGTGCTGATTCTCATCCCCGCCGCTTCGCACTCGGCTGCAAACCTCCCCAGTGCACGCTACAAGTCTTGACTTGATGAAGCCAGCAGGACCACATCGTCCGCAGAAAGCAGAGACGAGATCCTGCGGCCACCAAAACAGACACTCTCCATTCCCTGGCTGTGCCTAGAAATTCTGTCCATAAAGATAATGAACAGAATCGGTGATAAAGGGCAGCCCTGGCGGAGTCCAACATGCACCGGGAACAGGTCTGACTTACTGCCGGCAATGCGAACCAAGCTCCTGCTCCGGTCATACAGGGAACGAACAGCCCGTAGCAACGAGCCCCGAACCCCATAATCCCGAAGTACCTCCCACAGGATGCCACGAGGGACACGGTCAAATGCCTTCTCCAGGTCCACAAAACACATATGGACTGGTTGGGCAAACTCCCACGAACCCTCCAACACCCTAGTGAGGGTATAGAGCTGGTCCAGTGTTCCACGGCCAGGGCGAAAACCGCATTGCTCCTTCTGAATCCGAGCTTCGACTATCGGTCGGATTCTCCTCTCCAGTACCCCTGCATAGACTTTCCCAGGGAGGCTAAGGAGTGTGATCCCCCTGTAGTTGGAACACAATCTCCGGTCCCCCTTCTTAAAAGAGGGACCACCACCCCGGTCTGCCAGTCCAGAGGCACCGTTCCCGAACTCCACGCGATGCTGCAGAGGCGTGTCAGCCAAGACAGCCCCACAACATCCAGAGACTTGAGAAACTCGGGGCGGATCTCATCCACCCCCGGAGCCTTGCCACCGAGGAGTTTTTTGACTACCTCAGCAACTTCTGCCAGGGTAATGGACGAGTCCCCCTCTACGGAAGGCATGTCGGAGGGATTGAGGAGATCCTCAAAGTACTCCTTCCACCGCCCGAGAACATCCTCAGCTGAGGTCAGCAGTGCACCACTTCCACTGTAAACAGTGTTCGTGGAACACCGCTTCCCCCCTCTGAGTCGCCGGACGGTTTGCCAGAATCTCTTTGAGGCTGACCGAAAGTCTTCCTCCATGGCCTCACCGAACTCCTCCCAAGCTCGAGTTTTTGCCGCAGTGACTGCCAGAGCCGCGCTCCGTTTGGCCCGTCGGTACCTGTCAGCTGCTTCAGGAGTCCCATGAGCCAGCCAGGCCTGATAGAACTCCTTCTTCAGCTTGACGGCATCCCTTACTTCCGGTGTCCACCACCGTGTTCAGGGATTGCCGCCGCGACAGGCGCCGGAGACCTTATGGCCGCAGCTCCAAACCGCCGCCCCGACAATGGAGGCGCGGAACATAGTCCATTAGTATGTGGAGGTAGTGTCCCCCACCTCCCTCGGGACCTGGTTGAAGCTCTGCCGGAGGTGGGAGTTGAAGACTTCTCTGACAGGGGCCTCCGCCAAACGTTCCCAACAGACCCTCACTATGCGTTTGGGCCTGCCAGGTCTGTCCAGCTTTTTCCCCCGCCATCGAATCCAACTCACCACCAGGTGGTGATCAGTTGACAGCTCAGCCCCTCTCTTCACCCGAGTGTCCAAGACATATGGCCGAAGGTCAGAAGAAATGACTACAAAGTCGATCATCGACCTCCGACCTAGGGTGTCCTGGTGCCAAGTGCACTGATGGACACCCTTATGCATGAACATGGTGTTCGTTATGGATAAACCGCGACTAGCACAGAAATCCAATAACAACTCACCGCTCGGGTTCAGATCAGGGAGGCCGTTCCTCCCAATCACGCCCCTCCAGGTATCACTGTCGCTGCCCACGTGGGCGTTAAAGTCCCCCAGTAGAACGACAGAGTCCCCAGTGGGAGCGCTTTCCAGCATGCCCCCCAGGGAAAAGACTGGGTACTCTACACTGCCGCTAGGCGCATAAGCACAAACGACAGTGAGAGACCGTTCCCTGACCCGAAGGCGTAGGGAGACGACCCTCTCATTCACCAGGGTAGACTCCAACACATGGCGGCTGAACTGGGGGGCTATTAATAAGCCCACACCTATTCAAGGATGAGGACTATCTAATGTCCCCAGGTTGTCCCACACGCCGCCTCTCACCTTGGGCAACGCCAGAATAGTGGAGAGTCCACCCTTGATCGAGAAGAGTGGTTCCAGAACCCAAGCTGTGAGTGGAAGTGAGCCCGACTATATCTAGATGGTATCTCTCAACTTCCCGCACCAGCTCAGGCTCCTTCCCCGCCAGTGAGGTGACATTCCAAGTCCCAAAAACCAGAGTTGGCGCTTGAGGTTTGGGCGGTGGTCGGCCGGGCACTCGGCCCCGACCACCGCCCAAATCACAATGCACCGGCCCCTTACGTCCTCTCCGGCAGGTGGTGAGCCCACCGAAGAGCGGCTCCACGTCTTGGCTTTGGGCTGAGCCCAGCCAGGCCCCGTGGGCATAGACCTGGCCACCAGGCGCTCGCCTGCGAGCCCCCCCCCCAGGCCTGGCTCCAGGGTGGGGCCCCGGTGACCCCATACCGGGCGGGGTAAACGAAAGCCTTGATTTTTTCTTCATAAGGGGTTTTTGAACCGCGCTTTGTCTCGTCTGTCATCCAGGACCTGTCTGCCATGGGAGACCCTACCAGGGGCATATAGCCCCAGACAACATAGCTCCTGGACTCATTCAGGCACTCAAACCCCTCCACCACGGTAAGGTGGCGGTTCACAGAGGACGAGCAAGTAGTCCATGAGGTCTAATATGGTTCAAACTCTGAAAATGTACCCCTTTCCTGAAAGGGTCACCAGATGTACATATTACACACACTGTGGGGAATGCAAAGTGGCCAATTCCCATGAAACATGTCTTTGGACTTTGGGAGGAAACCAGAGCACCAGACAAAATCCATGCAGAACACAGGATGAACATGTGGGCTCCACATAGACTAAGCTTAATTCAAACCTCCATCCAAACCCAGAGTGCAGGACCTGAGAGGCACCAGGGCTTCTCGCTACACCACTCCTCACTCGTCTTTTGCCGCGGGATGAATGGAACCTCTATCGATGTGCCCAAAGAACAGAAGCGAGTAAAACTCAGCGACACAGAAGAGAGGTGGAGTTCAGAGTTCCCCCTTACCTGCATAATGTGCTCCTGAAAAACCCTTTGTAAGGATCATTCCCACAATTCAAAGACATAATTAGCATTAATTTACAGTAAAAAATATTTATGCATTCCTGAGCCCCAGCTTATTATTTAATGAAATTATTCTTCTTATTTATGCTAAAATACCACAACATATCCCTAAAACAGACACAATTACTTCAGTAATGTGACATAACAAGGCAGATTCTCTTCATGAATCAATCTAACATTGTATGACTGTCTACCTGCTCTCGTTCAGCTCTTTTAGTAGTTATTAAGGCTCACAAATAAAACAGACGTATACTGTATGTTTGATTCCTGCTCAGTGTGTGTGTGTGTGTGGTTTGTTTGTTGTCCTTGTGTTTGTTCCTCTGGCTGCAGCTCTATAAGTGCTGTACAGAACCGTACAGAGCAAGTGGGAGCTGGGGCTTCACTCAAGTGCTGTGATTTACCAATTGGCCTACAGTCCTATGGCTCCCCTGTGGGCACATGCTTGGATGGATGGATGGATGGATGGATGGATAGATGGATGGTTGGTTGGATGGATGGATGGATGGATGGATGGATGGATGGATGGATGGATGGATGGATGGGCTTAACATAAGCGTTCCATACTATAAAAAAACCTTGAAAGAGCTCGCTGTATATTTCACATGAAAAACCAACTTTAAATTGTTTTTACGGCTTTCCTTCCTGACCAGACATTATACTTACAGTACAAACTTGCAAGTGGCTTCTTTTATTGCTCAGCAACATTTGAGATCATTTTAATGTTGAGTACTTTATCTGTGCAAATCATTATTTATTAAATATTTAGTCAAAATGCTGCCCTGTCCTGGTTTTGCTTGGAAATGAAAAGGATTAAAATGCTGCACCACCATGCCCATTCCCACGATATCAGTTTTTTTTTTAAATATCTCGAAAAATTCTAAATATCTCAGAAACTTCTAAATATCTCCAAAAATATCCGGATATTTGTATCTAAGCCTAGCGCTAAGCGGATGGAGCTCAGGGAAACGACTGCGTTCTCAGACACTAGGGGGCGCTATTGAAAGACAGTCACTGGGAACTGAGTCCGGCTCTGCTAGGGGGAAGAGGTACTGCACTGTACCTGCTTTGTGGTGGATTTCAAAGCCTCAAACAGCAGCTTCTGGGTTTCACAAGTGAACCATTCATATAAAGTGACTGTTATATCAAAAGCAGCTCCTGAGGACCAGAGCACTTTTTTTCCCATCGTAACGTACCCTGGAAAAGCAAAAGTGCTGCTCGCACAGTCACACGTTCGGACGTTTGATTTCGAAATTAAGCTTGAGCTTTCATACCACATACATTATCTGACATTCTTTGACTTGTCCGAAATGCTGAAACAAAAACACAAAAGAGGCCAAAGAGCTCTTCGTATAATTGAACATATGAAATAATGTTGAATACATAACTGGTGGTGGCGTGGAAGCGCAGTGGCTTGAACCGGGTCCTGCTTTCCGGTGGGTCTGGCGTTTGAATCCCGCTTGGGGTGCCTTGTGATGGACTGGCCTCCTGTCCTGGGTGTGTCCCCTCCCCCTCCAGCCTTATGCCCTGTGTTGCCAGGTTAGGCTCTGGCTCCCTGCGACCCCATATGGGACTAGCATTTCAGACAGTGTGTGTGTGTATGTGTGTGTGTGTGTGTGTGTGTGTGTGTGTGCATAACTGGTGCCTGGTGCACAGACTATTGTGTCACAATGCTGCTGGTTACAATGACATTGCGTTATGAACTTAAAGTACTACAGTAAGCATTTGAAGCATCCAGAAGTCACCCTGCGGACATGTGCAAATACCGATTTTTTCTTGCAGCCCAAAAATGTAACCCAGGAGGAGGGCAAGAACAAGAATAACAAGAAGATCGAGAGTCTGATCGCAGTCGTCTAAACCATTAAAGGCCAGTCTTGTTGGTGGAAATGGTCGCAAGAGGAATAGAAATTATGGAATAGACACTGTAGAATGGGAATGGAAAGAACATACACTCGTCGATGCTGTGCTCGCATTTGCTGCTGTGACACAGAAGCACCAAGAGAGCTGCGGTTTCCTGTTGCCGGAGGAAACTTTGCGTGTTCGCATACAGCTCGTTTGGGGCTCGACGTGTTTCACTGCAAGGCGGCGTGCCGGGCGCACGCACGCTGGAGGGAGCGCGGAAACGAGTCCCAGTGAAGCAGTGCACGTGAAAGCCGAGGCCACCAGTGTGTGTGTCTGGGGGGGGGTTGCTGTTCTGAGCACTGGATCAGCAGAGGACAGCGACGCACCGCTCCTCAAAGTCAGCCCAGCCAGAGATCCGGGGGACACCCAGCTCAGGATCCCTGCCCGAAGCAGCCTGGTGGTGCAGCTGAGATCTTTCGAAAGAGCAGTGAGGCGGAGCCGCTGCCCTCCACGCGAACGGGTCAGGGTGCGGCAAAGTGGAAGGGAGACTCCAAAAAACAAGGTGTTACACTGAATAAAGTGGGCGAGGCCGGCAGACAGGCTCGTCGGCGTAGGTTCGCGTCCTGCGGAAGCTCACAGATTCTGGTCATAGAAGCAGCAGTAAACACCAAACTGTTCTATTTGTGTCCTTCCTGCTGCTGACTTTTTGCACAATCATAATCTATATTGCCTGAATATGATAAGAGCTGCCCATACTGGTGTACGCCAGCGGTACACGAGGACAACGGTAAAAGTCGTCAGAGACATAAGGTACGACGCATGGTGGCACAGTGAGTAGCGTTACTGTCCCACAGCACCTGGGTGGTGTGAGAGGATGTGGGTTTGATCCCTGCTCAGTATGTGTGGAGTTTGCCTGTTCTCCCCATGTCTGTGTGGGCTTCCTCTGGGTGCTCTGGTTTCCTCCCACAGTCCAAAGACATGCTGTTCAGGTTCACTGTGTGTGTGTGTGTGTGTGTGTGTGTGTGTGTGTGTGTATGTGTGTGTGTGTGTGTGTGTGTGTGTGTGTGTGTGTGTGTGTTCCACTGATGTATGGGTGAGTGACCCCTTATAAGTAGTGTATCTAGCAGTGTAAGTCTTTGGGTGCTCTGGTTTCCTCCCACACTCCAAAGACATGATGTGCAGGTTTCCAATGGTGTGTGAGTGACAGAGAGTGTGTGTTCCACTGATGTATGGATGAGTGACCCAGTTAAGTAGTGTACCTAGCAGGTCAAGTCACTGTGGTGAATAAGGTGTGTGGGCTCATAACACCACATAGAGCTCATTGGTAATCGCTTTGAAGAAAAGTGTCTGCTAAATAAATACATGTAAGATGTTACTCCAGTCCTACATAAGGTCCATATGTGTCTGACAGCTGAGCCCTTCATAGAGTCACTTATGCACTCGGTGTCTCGCTCTCCTCAGGCCAGTAGACTGCAAGCGCGCTGCATCTAACTGACATTTCCTTCAAAGCAGACAGGGCGCTTCCTCTATGCTTTCAGACACGGCATCTTGGGACGGAACTCTCACGCTCATGATTCACTTCTCACAATCGCACATGACACACACACGGGCGCTGGTTTCTGTGCTTCGTTTCGCTTGCGCTTCAGTTTATTTCCATCGGTTTATTGCGGTGAGCTCTGCATACGAGTCAGCGGGGAGCTCCGTTTGGTCTTTTTCTCGCTCTTTAATGTGCACTTATTTCTCGTACTGTACATCTCTGGGTGAAGTGCAGCTTCTTTGTTGATTCAGGGAAAGGGGGCTGGATAGGGGTGGGGGGCTTTAATGGCAAAGCTGAGCCACTCCTGCTTAGCCCGAATGGGTCCCTCTCCACTCGATGGGCTTTTAGATCCAATCTCCCCCGCGAAGCTTCATAAACATCGATGCCTGAGCGCGGAAATAAATGAGCGCAACTAAGGACACGAGCAGCTGTCATCCGTATGTCGAGTGTGCGACGCTCTCGGGTCCCGTCGGAATACGTACTTTAACCATTCTCCAAAAACAGTGAGCTTGGGTGTGTTTTACTTACAATCTGACACAACCTGAAAGGCCCAGAACCAACTGGTTACATCCATTCCTAAATGTGGTCAAACCTGTTAATGTGCTGCTTTTTTCCTTTTACCCATATAAGCATTTATGCTGCACCATGTGAAACATATTCTCATCTGTTTTACTGACGGATGTCATTAAATGTAAAAATTTTACGGTGAAAATGATGTCACTACAGGAGGGTTTGGCGAAAACCTTCTGAAAGGTGTGTTAGTCAATAAAAGATGGGGTGTGCAGGCTGGATAAATCTGAGTGAAACGCACAGAGAGCAGGTCACGGGAACGGAAAGCTGCCGAAGGCTGGACTGTGTCGTTACAGCGTTATGCTCTAGATGCAGCAAAAAGGGCTTACTGCGGTAAAAGGCAGCACAGTGCCTTAACTGATGAGCGACCCAGTGTAAGTAATGTATCTAGCAATGTAAGTCTTTGGGTGCTCTGGTTTCCTCCCACACTCCAAAGACACACTGTTCACCCATAGTGTGTGAGTGACAGAGAGAGTGTGCTCCACTGATTTATGGATGAGTGACCCAGTGTAAGGAGTGTATCTAGCAGTGTAAGTTACCTTGGTGAATAAGGTGTGTGGGCTCATAACACTACGTAGAGTTCGCTGGAAGTCGCTTTGGACAAAAGCGTCTGCTGAATGAGTAAATGTAATATAACCGGTGTTGTGGGGGTGTGAATCCAAGTCTAAATGCTGCATCACGTTTGCCTGGTTTCCCCCGTGTTCATGTGGGTTTCCTCTAAGTATGCGGGCTTCCCTGCGTGGTCCAGCCATCCTGAGCGTGCATTTGTGTGTGAAACAGAGGAAGGGACCTGTCCCTGGTGTTCGCCGCCTTAATCTAGTGCTTTCAGGAACTGGCTCTGAACTGCCGTTGCCCTGGTTAAACTGGTACATTGCTGGAAAGCTCAGAGAAAGAGCTGGAATGATGGCGTAGAATCCGGCAGGGCAGGATGTATACTTTAATTTTCATTCCTCCCTGTTCCTACACCGCAGTTTCCTAGGCATAACCACACACACACACACACACACACTGTCTGAACCACTTATCCCATACAGGGTCATGGGGAGCCGGAGCCTAACCTGGCAACACAGGGCGTAAGGCTGGAGGGGGAGGGGACACACCCAAGACAGGGCACCAGTCCACCACAAGGCACCCCAAGTGGGACTCGAACCCCAGCGGGGCGCCGGAGAGCAGGACCCGGTTCAACCCACTGCACCACCATAATAATAAAAATCAATTAAGAATTCCTAAAACCCGAACCACGGAAGAATGGTTCGCGACGTATCTGTTACTTGCAGTCATCGCCTTGTTTCGTACATTTCTTTTCTTTTGGATTAGTATCTTATTTCCATGAAGAAGCAGTAAGAATTACGTCTTCAGCACCAGATGCATTACAGTAAAACGCACTGGCAACAGGCAAAGGCCTTTTAGTGACACATATATGATCGCTGCTATAACGTATAGTTATCTAGGACCAGTGAATTGATGAATTCAGTAATTCAATGACTTTTTTTTTTATTTATCTTGAGTTCTCTACTCTTCAGTGAAAGCGGTTTACTAAAAACAATAATCGAGCTATAGTGGATTGGGAAGCCAGCTGCTAATGGATGACCCCTCCCCCTCCAACCCCCCCCCCATCAGGGCCCAGGAGGATGTGTACTGCCTTCTGTCTTTATCTAATTAGAGTTAATTGGAAGTCGCTTTGGAGAAAAGTGTCTGCTGAATAAATAAATACAGCTGGATAACCTCACTGGACCAAGTACCTTCACAAGGGTACTATGGCCAGAGTTGGGGATCAAACTTGCAACCTTTGGATTCAAAGGCAGTAGGTCTAACCACTACCAGCTGTCCCTTTACTGTCTCCTTCTTAGTGTTATCAGCCCACACACCTTATTCAGCAGGGTAACTTACACTGCTAGATACACTACTTACAGTGGGTCACTCATCCATACATCAGTGGAACACACTCTCTCTGTTACTCACATTATGGGGAACCTGAACAGAATGTATTTGGACTGTGGGAGGAAACCAGAGCACCCAGAGACAGGGAGTAAAGGCAAACTCCACACAGATCAAGTGGGGATCGAACCCATGACCTCTTGCACCACCCAGGCATTATGAGAAAGCAGGGCTACTCACTGTGCTACAGTGCTCCCCCCCAGGTAATTGTATCATTAACACTGTAAGTTGCTTTGGAGAACAGCATCAGATAAATGAAGTTGCTCTTAGGGTACAGCTAGTAGTGTTGTGATTAGCATTGTTCACTTTTGGACCCAAAGGTTGCAGGTTCAAATCTCCCCTCCAGCTGTAGTACCCTTGAGCGAGGTATTTACTCTGAATCGCCCCAGTAAAACTATGCTGCTGGGTAAATAAGTGTAAAAGGATGAGCTAAATTAGAAAATGTGAAGTGGACCCTGGAGGAGCAGAAGAACTCCCAGATTTAAAACCCCTTCATGAATTTCAGCACCAAATGGCGCAATAAAGATGCAAAAAAAATTCTAAGAAACAAACGCAAAGGTGCTGACAGGTGGCCCCTTTCGGGAACCTGCCCTTACACTGAGCTGAAAGTAGCAGCGCGCACAGGTGGCCCCGGGTGCGACGCGTGACGTCAGCAGAAAGTGGAGCGATGCGGCGCTTCGCCGCGGAAACGAAGTGTGAGAAGCGGCGCAGTGAGTTTCTGGAGGCAACAAGTCGATCGGCGCCGTTCCGTCCAGCAGCGCGCGCGCGGGCGCGCACACGCACACGGAGGGAGAGCACACGATGTGGAAAGAGCAGCCCAGGTGATCGGTGTCCACGTGGAGCCCCGAGAGGAGCGCGCGCCTAGTTCAGGTGAGCGGTGATGCTGCGTTCGCTTCGCTTCGCTTCGCCACGCGCCGTGCAGATCGATCGCGCGCAAAACTCGGCCGCACCGCTCCCACATCAGTTCGAAACCCTTCGCAACACTCGCGCTCCGGTTCCCTCGCGTTCCTTCCAGTGTTTGGAAGCCGAGACTCGAGAGGAGAAACGACGAGTCACGAGCTGTCGACCCCCCCCCTCCTCCTCCTCCAGCGCCGCGCGCCTTCGCGCTCTGCGTCCCCATTGGACACAGTGAACCAAAATAACAGTCTGTAATAGAAATAATAATGAGGAGAAGAAGAGGATCAGCCGTGAGCTGCTTCATTGCTGCAGTGCTGTTGTTACGAGTGCGCGCCTTGGGTCCGAAGGAGATTATTTATTTTTGCGCGCGGGTGGCTCTGACCGGTGACCCTGAGCGCACGGGAGCGGGCGGCGCCACACTTCCGTAAAGTGTCACTCGCGCAGCGTCTCGTAGCGCCTTCCCTTGCCAAGCACATCCCCTGTTCCAGCTGTGGGAGTTCATGGGAAGAACAGATGTTAAAGAAGAGCAGTCCGTGGGCTGCACCCGAGAGGTGAAAATCACCATGATCACCATGCTGTTAGAGTTAAAGTTCCCTTATAGTGTATTCCAGTATGCTCCAAATATTTCCATGTGCCTGTCTGCACCCAGGGGGTGCGGTGGCGCGGTGGCGCGGTGGGTTGGACCACAGTTCTGCTCTCCAGTGGGTCTGGGGTTTGAGTCCCGCTTGGGGTGCCTTGCAATGGATTGGTGTCCCGTCCTGAGTGTGTCCCCTCCAGCTTTGGGCCCTGTTACTGGGTTAGGCTCCAGTTTGCCCTGAATGGCTTCAGCCAGCGTGTGTGTGTCTGCACCCTCGTTTTCGCTTTTTCGCAGTGCACTTCGGCACAGGGATGGGATAGGATGGTGTGGTGTGGGAAGAAACAGGAGCAGTCTGATGAAAAAAGCGCAGGACTGGACAAGAAGCCGTGGGAAAAGGAAAGGACGTTGCTGCGGTAGAGGGATTCTCTCACCCTCCTTGCATAAACGCGTGTGTGTGACATTGAAAAAAATACACAAAATAAGCAGCGATCAATTCTGAAAGTGTTAAATCAACCCGGGGATCACACAGGATCATCTAGACTCCTAAAATGCATTCGTTGCCGAGTTTTGCCGTGCAGGATATAATTAGATGACGAGGGAAACGGAAAGACGGGGTACGAGGGAGAAAACCGCACCGATCAAGGGCTGGGCTGGAAAACACACAGCAAGGCAGGATGGGACACGACTGAACATTTGTACGGGATTTCAGCCAGACTGGAAAAAAATGACAGGACGGGGTGTGATAGGGTTGAAGCCCTCCCTGTGGTATCCAGTGGTGAAGCTCTGTAAACCCCTTGTGCAACAAAATGATGTCATTCAGGTGAGGAAACACCGCGTGGTTCTGAGCGAACTTCGGTTGTCCCGGCGGTTCCGCGCGCACCGGATTTCCACCCGCTCTTTGTTTCTCGAGCCGCGTGTACAATAGCGTTCCCTCGGCCCAACAGCCGAAATCACGTCTGTGATGTGATGTCATGCAGAGTTCTCCGCGCCGCCGTTTATCGAGACGGCGTCATCAAGGCCACCGCAACCATCAAATGGATGGGAACTAAGCTGCTGGCCATCAAAGTAAACCTGTGTGAAAAAACACACACATCAATGAGGCATAAATAATATATGACATACAGTACATACGATGAATTTTACCCTTTATCTCAGTTTGCAGGAGCCTATATCCCTCTTATCCCCCATCGTTGTGGTTTGCAATAATTACTATTGTGGATAAAAATATTTTCCCTCTATTAGCGAGAGAGAAATACACTGAGTTTTACCATAGTATTTCCCTGTTAAAATATTACATATACAGTAATTGTCCTTTTTTGTCGGTTTGGTTATATACTTTTCCTATGTATGTATATAGTATTGTAATCATTTTCATGTCATTGTGTTGAAAGGGTGTAATTAAAAGAACTAAGGTTGGGTTTGGAGGAGGGTGTGGTGGTGCAGCCGGTTTGACCGGGTCCTGTATGCCGGTGGGTCTGGGGTTCAAGTCCCACTTGGGGTGCTTTGCAATGGACTGGCGTCCCATCCTGGGTGTGTCTCCTCCCCCTCCATCCCTGTGCCTTGTGTTGCTGGGTTAGGCTCTGGCTTGCCATGACCCCACTTGGGACAAGCAGAGTGTGTGTGTGTGTGTGTGTATATATGATGTTTTTAGATGGGATTTTTGTTGGTTTCTCATTGCAAATTTTTGTATTTTGTGTTTTTCCCCGTAGCGTCACGTAAATAAACAAACAAACCAATAAACGAGCGAACTTCGTGAAAATGTTCAACATCGCTACTGCAATAAAGTCCATGTATTCCCCGCTAATTTCTTTATGCGTAACGCCAGCCTTTAACGTAAGTTTCGACACGTTTGTCCAGCCTAATTTCACTTGCGGTGAACTTCACGGAACGTGGTATAAACACGCGGTCGACCCCCTCCCGTCGCCCTCGATGTAACTTCCTTTGCTTTCCTCCCTAGAGATGGCGAGCAGCGACAGAGTGTTCATCCTGACGGACGACGAGACGGATCAGCGGTGGAGGCGTGTCCACGATGAATCTGTTAACGGCCATTCCTCGGAGCAGGACACGGGTCCATCCTGTCCCGCGTCGGCCCCGGAGGGTCCTTCCGCCGACCCGCGGACGTCCGCTCCTCCCTCACAACCCAGGATGAGCTGCATGGACCGGATCTGCCTCGCAATTGACCCGCATCTCCTCATCTCCAAGATCTTCTACTTCTTCTTCTACTCAGCCTATGGCTCCCTGCACCCGCTCCTGCCAGTCTATTACAAGCAGCTGGGGCTGACAGCCACCCAGAGCGGCCTGCTGGTGGGCATCCGCTACTTCATCGAGTTCTGCAGCGCTCCCTTCTGGGGGGTGATCGTCGACCGCTTCAGGAAGGGCAAAGCCGTGCTGCTGTTCTCTGTGCTTTGCTGGCTCGTGTTCAACTGCGGCATCGGCTTTGTGAAACCGGCCGACATCACCTGCGTGGAACGGGACCCCGCGGGGGGCCCTCAGAACTTCACCCAGCCGAACACGTCGGTGTCGCACTCTAGGGCTCTTAGAAGCGCGGCCGCGGCTTTCTTCGCCGCCGATGCTGCGGGTGGATATAGGCTGCGGGGCCGCTACGCAAGAAGCGCCGGGGCCAGTTCTACCGAGACTCCTTCCACCCTGGATAACGCATCTAGTCCAGCTACCTCCACTGCCTCCAGCGCTCCCGCACCGTCCGGCACCACCGCCACTCCCAGTCAGTACACAATAAAGTACAACATGCAGCAGGTGGAGACCATCTTCCTGCTCATTCTGCTGATCATCATTATCGGCGAGTTCTTCAGCGCCCCCGCGGTGACCATCGTGGACACGGTCACCCTGCAGTACCTGGGCCGGCAACGGGACCGCTACGGCCTGCAGAGGATGTGGGGCTCGCTGGGCTGGGGCCTGGCGATGCTCTCGGTGGGCATCTGGATCGACCACACGCACATCCAGCCCTACATCGCGGGTGCCGATTGCAGCGACACCGAATTCAAGGACTACCGCATCGCCTTCATCGTTTTTGGGGTCCTGATGGGGGTTGCTTTGATCGTGGCCACGCAGTTCTCCATCGACCACAGGTTCGGCCACACGGAGAACAGGGAGGAGGCCCAGTCTCCGCAGACGGAGGGCGGCTCCACCTCGGGAAGGAGCTCTGAGGAGATCTCGCTCCCTCCGGGCGCCACGCGGCAGGAATTCCGCTTCGGGGACCTCATCGGCATTTTGTGCAGCGTCCGGTGCGGCACGGTGCTCTTCGTAGCCTGGTTCATGGGATTTGGCTACGGATTCGTCTTCACCTTCCTTTACTGGTACCTGCAGACCCTGAACGGGACCACCACCCTCTTCGGCATCTGCTCAGTGCTGAGCCACGTCTCGGAAGTGGCGGCCTACTTCACCAGCCACAAGCTCATCGAGCTGGTGGGCCACATCAGGTACGAGAGCTTCGCCTCGACTCGGGAAGAGGGAGGCGTAGGTGCTGCGTAGCGTGTTTTTGCGTAACGGAGATTCCGCGGTGCTGCTGGTCAAGAGCCGATCGGTTTCGTCTTCCCCGTCATTTGATTTGCGTCTGAGAAGAAAGCACGCGGTACGTGAGACGGGGCGAGACCCTTCGCTGCGGAGCGACTTCGTGCTTTTCTTTAAAGGGGAATAAACGTGGAGCGCGGCTGCCCGCTGTAGAGGTTCACCTTCAGGAACCTTTTCCATATTTAAACAACGGCGTTCCAGCAGCCTGTTAATCATTCTTTTGATGCCAGCTGTTGATTTTGTCCAGAAGCAGCTCAGTGTTTGACCTGTTTCTACTTCTGGGTATTTTACTGGATGAAAATCAGGGTAAGTATTTAACCCAAGGGTTCTACAGCAGTAGCAGGGTGCGGGGTGCGAATGGGCAACCTTAACCTTAAGCGCTACGGGACGTGTTGCGCTGCTGGTTTAATTTCTCACCCTGGTTCAAGGGAACACGGGGGCCACGATCGCAGTGCTAAGGCAGCACCTTGACCGTGTTCACGGTGACAGTAAACACTCACCTGTATTAATGTCTCGAGTGTAGCCTTGCGATCTGCTTTACAGAACCCTCTGTTAAACATCTTGGTTCTTTAAATTCTTTGAATATGCCCATATCAGTGCTCTCAACATCTGTGTGGAGGAGAAGCATATTTAATGATAGGCTACTCCTTTTTCATTGGGGGGGGGGGCACAGGGGGTTGGACCGGTTCCTGTTTTCCAATGGGTCTTGGGTTCGAGTCCCGCTTGGGGTGCCTTGCAATGGACTGGGGCCCCGTCCTGGGTGTGTCCCCTCCCCCCTCCATCCTTGCGCCATGTGTTGCCGGGTTAGGCTCTGGTTCACCACGACCCCGCATGGGACAAGCGGTTTCAGATGGTGTGTGTTTGAGTGTGTTAGTCCTTTTCAAATACCCGTGCATCTCATGTAATGGGTTTACTTCCTTCTCTGAAAGCAGCCCTTTAGGCATGATCCTGCTGCGAGGCTATCGAATTTCGATTGGTAATGAAAAAAAGTTTCTGGACTAACAATATTTAATGTGAGATTAATTAAAATACCAAAATGAATGGAAATCTTACACATGGCAATGAAACATCAACATATTTTATATGTAACAAAAATCATTATTTTCAGCTTCTCTTTTAATGTTAGCTCTTCATTTACATATTTATTATTGATAACTGCTTCTCCAGCGCAGGGTCTATCTAGGAGGCAGGGATTTACATTTATTGATTTATTCAGCAAACATTTTTTTTCCCAAAGCAACTTCCAACAAACTCTATGTAGTGTTATGAGCCCACACACCTTATTCATCAAGATGACTTACACTGCTAGATACACTACTTACAAGGGGTCACTCACCCCTACATCAGTGGAACACACACACACTTTCCCTGTCGCTCAAACACACATACACACACACACACACACACACACTATGAGTGAACCTGAACAGCATGTCTTTGGACTGTGGGAGGAAACCAGAGCACCCAGAGGAAACCCACACAGACATGGGGAGAACAGGCAAACTCCACACAGACTGAGCAGGGATCAAACCCACATCCTCTCACACCACCCAGGTGCTGTGGGACAGTAGCACTACTCGCTGTGCCACTGTGCATCGTACCTTACGGCTCTGACGAGTTTTACCATTGTCCTCGTGTACCGCTGGCGTACACCAGTATGGGCAGCTCTTATCATATTCAGGCAATATAGATTATGATTGTGCAAAAAGTCAGCAGCAGGAAGGACACAAATAGAACAGTTTGGTGTTTACTGCTGCCTGTGACCACAGTGTGGGAGGAAACCAGAGCACCCAGAGGAAATCCACACAGACACAGGGAGAACATGCAAACTCCACACAGACTGAGTGGGGATCAAACCCACATCCTCTGGCACCACCCAGGCGCTGTGAGACAGCAGTGCTACAACTGTGCCACCGTGCTACTGTGCTCTCCAAGGGAATACCCTCGATGGAGACATTTCCATAGCCGCAGCTGTGGCCGTATTACATGTCACGGGGCTCCGTTACGTGTGGGTTGTGTTCGTGCGTACGTTCAAATATTTGAAAATGGCCCCAAAAAAAATGCAGCGTCACTTAACATATTTAAATATGATCCATTTGGAATAAGACATACGGTAACGTCGGAACGTACGCCACTTAATTTGGAGTCGTCGTAGGATCCGCAAAAGACGTTTCCCTGTCGGATGGGTGTGTATCAGCGAAGCAGGCGCTGGAATCCTGGGCAGGATAATCCCTTGGGAGCAGTCCTGGTTGCTTATTCATAGCCCTTCCATTTTGCATAATAGCTCCCCTCCCTGTTGGGACTGGATAGGCGCCACTGCACCGCGCTACTGGACTGTGCCAGAAGCGCTCATTAACACCCACAATTCCTTGCTAATCAGTATGCGGTGTCCCGGAAGACGGCGATGGGCCGCGTGGGTTCAGAGGTCACGTGCCGAGGAGCACGGACGTGGGCCTCACACGTTCCAGCACGTCGAGGTGACCCGCGGACGCCTTCCTGGGGGCACGCGTGGGCGCCTCGCTGCCTCGAAACGGCACAATTTGTTAAACAAAAGGCGCAGTCTGGACACACAAAAGGGAGCCTGTAGATCTGCCATCTTTTCCCGATACGTTCTGTCATCGGCTGACATTTACTAATTCGGATGCCTCTCTTCAGCAGACACGATGAGTCAGTCCGACGGGAGCCGGGCAGCCAAATGTTTCCATCTCTGATGAGACCTGGAGACGTTTCATGATTCAAAAATGTGTTTAAAGACTCACCGGGCACCGAAAAAAAACGTTGAACCGAGCACAGCTATTCTCCAGGGGCTGCTCGCGGAGCACGAATAATGACAAGGCAGCGCCGCGCGCGTGTTCTCCACGCCGTTTCACCGACGCCGCCATCTCCGTCGGTGCCTCTTCCGTCTCCCGTCGCTGCTTGTTCCTCCCTCGTCCGGCACGTACGCGCGATCGCGTTCGGCGACCTCAGCGTTGCTTTTGCACTTAAGTATCCGCACGCCTGTATGCTGGTGAACTGCAGAAGTTTACTCGTAGGCGTGACGCGTGGGGTTTCTCGGAGCGTTCGAGGCCAACGCCGACTGGCAGAGCTCTCTTGTATCCATGTGAAACGCTGTGATTTACTTTACTCGCTGAGCTGTCACTTTCCTCCAAAGGGACTTACAACATTTACACATCTGGGTAATTTTGCTGGAGCATTTTGGGGTAAATCCCTGACTCGAGGGTACGACATCCGGAGGCGGGGATCAAACCCGCGACCTTTGCTTCCGACGGCAGCGGCCCCTACCGCTGTCCTGCGCGGCACGGGAGCCGCGTCCAGGGCAGCATCGCCGCCGAATCTTTTTCCGTCTTTAACAAGCGCTCTCCCATCCCCTTGACCCTCATCCATCTGCCTAAGAAGCACTTAGGCTCCGCGGGGAAAATTGTGTAATTCTCATTCTGCGAGTCTTTTTAAGGAAGGAGAAGCGGTCCGATGGAGGACTAGCAACACATGTCGAGCTGATCCTCGGCGATTTGGAAAGCGTTTCTGGAAGGGCTGCGCTCCGCCCCATCTCGTCTTTTCTGTAGCGCGTCGCCTATTTTCAGCAATGCCTTGTCTTGTCGTTGGAGTTTAGGTGCCTCTAGACCCCCAGAGCATCGTAACGTTATGCCCACCCGCCCCCAGTCCAGCTGGTTGCTTTTCCTGGGCCTTCTGTCATTGATCATCAAGCTATTGAAACCTAGTGGAATGGGCACCGAGAGCCACCATACTGTCTGGGCAGCGTCATTCCTCACAAGTGCTTCCACCTATTGCGTCTCATGTAAAGTGATTCATCATTGTTATGAAGCTCAGCGATGATGTACATTTCCAAGCTGTTTTAATTAGGTACGGCGACGCAAAAAACCCCCGGGTTCCCAGGCACTGATTTTAGGATCGGTTATCGAAGCCATAGCGACTGCGTGTGTGCCAGCGTAAACAAGCGCCGTACCTGTTCGTTTCACGATCTGGTTACGTTTAAGTTTACCGGACACTTTTCTCCAGAGCGACGTACATCTCGGAGAAGAATAGAAGAAGGGCGTTAACGTCGACAGAAGGGTAGATTTGGATGGGGACGCCGGAGTGCAGTACATTTGTTACGTGCCATCATGTGAAGCAGTATACATCACACGAGTCGGTGCATACACACACACACACACACACTGTCTGAAACCACTTGTCCCAAGCGGGGTCACGACAAGCCGGAGCCTAACCCGGCAACACAGGGTGCAGGGCTGGAGGGGGAGGGGACACACCCAGGACAGGACGCCAGTCCATCGCAAGGCACCCCAAGCAGGACTTAAACCTCAGACCCGCCAGAGAGCAAGACCCGGCCAAACCTGCTGCATCACCGCACCCCTCTATGGTGCATATATGTTTTTTAAAATATTTTTAAACATTATTAGACAGGTAACATTGTACAATTTTATCGGGCACATAGCAGATCATATTTACATTCACTCTCCAAAGTGACATGCGATGATTACTGGGTTGCCAGGTAGGTAGGAACCAGGTAGTGCATCCCTTTACCCAAGGCAGCGCACAGTGGTCATACACACAGTAACACACTATGAATGATTCAAAACTCATGACATAACATGTGTTTGGACTGTGGGTGGAAACCAGAGCACCTCCGGATGAGGCAGTGCGAAGGAAAGGGATTGCGTTTTGCCTTTGAAAGGTTTCATCTGTGATTTGTTGGGGATCTCGGCCGGTCTGCAACAAGAGCACCGGGCTGTCTGCATAGTCCTGAGCTGCTTTGCATGAGACGCTGCTGATAACACCTGAAGTTCTCCCCTCTGTTCTCTCCTCCCGCTGCAGGGTGCTGTACATCGGCTTGGCGTGCAACACGGCGCGCTATCTCTACATCTCCTACCTGGAGAACGCTTGGGTCGTTCTTCCCATGGAAGTGCTTCAAGGTCAGTTCCCCCACCCGCTTGCGTTGACTTCCAAACATGCGGTCGCCGAGATACGAAACCTCGGGACGGTGCGGCGCCGGAGCTCGCTGCGCTGCACTCAAGGACAGGAAAGACACGCTCGCTTATCGAGCAAAACGCACACGTCAGCTTTCAGGCTCAAGTGTTTTCACCACACACACGCTTGGTAGATGAGTCAGCAGTACTGAAGCCAGTTACAGCGGATGAGTGACGGTTGCTGTGGGGCTCCTCTATTATCTGTGCCATCTGCAGCGGTCCCGGCCATTTGGTCCGGGATCGGGGCCGTGGCAGAGGGTTCCGAGAACAGGTCTGATGGCTTTTTAAGGCTGTGTCGAGCGTGAACCGCGAGGCTGGTCCTGCTTTTGTGCCACACCCCCATGTAATGTGATACCATGATGCCTGGACCCTCTCACAGCTTCTTCCACTTGTAGGGCCTACTGTAAATACCCAGTTCTGCATTTGCCCTTCCAATGAGCAGAGAGCTGGGCTTGGATTGGACCCCTTTAACATCGGTGCTTCCACACTGAGAAACGCCCTCTCTACAAGACACGCGGTGTCCGGGGCCGGTTTCAGACTGTGTTTTTTTTTTTTACCATGTGCTCCTTGCGCAAGGTGACTGCAGCGGTGTGTTGTGGGCCACCTCTCCGAAACTGGCTCTTCCAGGAACTGCTTGGCCCTCTGATGTTTGCGTGGAGAACAAGAACTATTCTTCAGGGTAGCCTGACAAGCCTTTCCTGTCCTCTCCAGTGACACCCACACAATGACATGTCACAATAAACTGTTTTTTTTTTTTTTTATATTATTATTATTATTCTTTGCCCCACCCGTGTATTCACTAAGTGCTTAAAATCACAGTCCCCAGTACTGGAACACATTATTATTAGGACATTTACCTGATACATGTTACCAAGGCAACATACAGTCTTAAACAACCTACATTTATTTATCCATTTATGCAGCTGGAGTAATTTGGGGTAAGTACCTTGCTCAAGGGTACTACAGCTGAGATTCGAACCTGCAACCCTTGGGTCTAATAGCAGCACATGTAACCACTATGCTATCAGCTTCACCGGATTAACAGTTTTAGTCATTTGTCATTTCGCTGTTGCTTCTTCCCGTGTTTTTTTGGACGTAGAACTACGTGTTTCTCCGCACTAGGTAGGGAGGGCGTAACTTGGGAATCGACCGTCACGTAAAAACGCAACCCCCTCTCGCCGCTGCTGCTCGCAGATGAAAGGACACAGAGGGATAGCGCATATGCCGTTGGATAGAGGAAGGAACCCCGCATCAAACGAGATATGAACGGCCGCTGCCGGTTGAGCCCGAGCGAGCTGGCTTCGTTGCGAACATGTCCCACGTTTGGCTCGTTATGGAGTTGACGCGCGTTGCGTTAGACGTCGTCGTGTTCGAACCGCGTCGTAGCGTTGACGTCAGCGCCTCGGTTCGTAGCTGGAGAGCCCTGCTATCGGAGACGTATCGCGTCGGCAGGAAAACCTTCATTTGGACCGAGGTAGGGGGCCCGAAGACGGATCATCGAATTAAGCCTTTCAAAGATGCCCAAGAAACACGACGCAAAGTACGTTCGCGACCGACGAGCTGCGCTTAGGGGACGAGCCGAGGCCTCCGGGACTCGAAAGACACCAGCCAAGGCACCGGCTCTATGCGCCTGAATTTTTTATTTATTAAATACAGCTGGGTTATTTATCGTGGAGCAATTAAATGTAGGTACTTTGCTAAACGGTATTTAAGGGAATCAAATTCAGGCCCTTCTACTACAAGGTGACAGCTCTAACCACTACGCTACCTGCAGTCCTCACATATATTATCATTATCATTATTATTATTACTATTTAAATTATGGCCCTGTCCAGGGTGACTTGCACTCTGAGGTTTTTAAATTACATACGAGCTTCTAGGAGTTTAAGGGGCACAGGACAGCAATAGCGAGACAAGATGACGCGAGACGGGGTATTTTACTTTGCTCCAGGGTGAGCCTAGGAATAAACACAGCTACGAGATCGGCGTGATAAAATGAAAGTGCTGAAAAGGTCACCTTTTGACCGAGAGCGCGGCGAGACCGACGCGTTACATAAAGCCCTCGGGGGACCGGAGAGCCGGTGCCGATCGGTCCCGAGGTATCGTGAGAAGAAGCGGATCTTCAGAAGGTGGGGAATAATCAGGGTTTGGGCGAGGCGTCGGCGTCACCAGCGTGCTGTACGCTCGCCCCGCGCGAAAGAAAAGCGTCCGTCGGGACCGGGCTCTTCCCACGTGTCACAAGCGCCGCTTTGGCCGTGTGTTCTTGTGTTCCCAGGTTTGACGCACGCGTCAGTGTGGGCGGCTTGCATCTCCTACCTCGCCGCCACGGTGCCCCCTGCCCTCCGTACCTCCGCCCAGGGCTTACTACAGGGCCTACACCTGGGGCTGGGCCGGGGCTGCGGGGCCATGGTGGGCGGAGTCTTCGTCACCTACTTTGGTACGGATACCTCTTCTACGTACTCTCTTTTCCCGCATAACTCCTACGTTTGTCTCTTCTATTTATCTCCCCTGTGATGTTAACGCCCCCTCGCGTGTTCAGGTAATGGCCAGTTGTACTTGCAAAGTGTCATCAGAACACCTTGAGGGGCAGGAGGAGGGGTCGTCCCAAGGTCATATTTACGCAGAGGTGGCAGAACGAAGGCCGTTTGCCTGGCGGCCCTTTCACTTATCTTATTGTGTGCCTCGAACCCGAGCCGCTTTGTGTCGGTAACGACTAGGTTCTCCTCTTCCTTTGTGAGTGAGGCTGTTACTCATGGCTTTAATTCACTGCCATTGTTTCGCCGGTGACGTCCTTAAAGCCGGAACGTCATACCGGGAAAGGTGTGTGAAAGTACTGTAAATAGCTCTTTGATCCGCCTTCACGCTCGGAGATACTATGGGGACCTGTGTGGATTAATACACTGAAAAGATCATGAACACACACACACACACACACACACACACACACACACACACACACACACACACACAGAGTCTGAAACCACTTGTCCCGAGCGGGGTCACGGCAAACCGGAGCCCAACTCGGCCACACGGGGCACAAGGCTGGAGGGGGAGGGGACACACCCAGGACGGGACCCCAGTCTGTTGCAAGGCACCCCAAGAGGGACTCGACCCCCAGACCCACCAGGGAGCGGGACCCGGCCAAGCCCGCTACGACCCCGCGCCCCCTGAAACGATTATTGATTATTAATTATTACTTATTGATTTTTCCACTTTAGCCCATGTGCTGTTGCCAGCTTTGTGTATTTATGTATTGATTGCCTGTAATTCCTTCCTTATATGATCCTTTCACAAAAAAGGTGGTTCATACAACTACAAAAATTGTATCAATAACTGAATACCGTCACTTCAAATACTAATGTACTTCAATGGCAAAGTTCATCCTTTGTGTCACAAATTGATAACTCCACCCCTGGAGTGTCTCAGACCATTTTTGTGTCTGTTCGTATAAAAATGTATAATTTAATATGCTTGAACTACATCTGTTTCACACAGTAAGCCCATCCATCATGAAAATCTTATTAATTTCATAAATACAATTCTTAATACTACGATACTTAGTAGGTACTTTAAGTTTTTAGGAGACGCTTAATATACTTATACATTTTTTGGAAATTTATTACTGAAATGTTAACCATTATTAATGAAATGGTAAATTCATGTAGTTTTCAGGGCATTTTTGATGGAAAAGTCAAAATTTACACTCTGCAAAGAGCCAAGGTGTAAAAAAACTACTCCATTAAGTAAATACAAGTATACATTAGTGTGCTGAAATGGGACTGATGAAGCATGAGCAGTAAATCAGTCACGTTTTAATGTAAGGATGCGCGACAAGTCCTGTAGCTCCCTGCGTGTCACCTTGTTCCAGGTGAGGCGGCCACCTTCAGAGGACTTGGAATGGCCTCCCTCGTCATCCTCATCATCTTCGCCTTCATCCAGTGTCTCGCAGGGCAGGGCGAAAGCGAGGGTATGGTCTCCCCCCGATGCTATTACTCACAGTCAGACTCCAAGAACACTTCCAGAAGGTTAAAAAAACTAGACAAATGAGACGTGATTGTCAAATTGGCAGTTTTGCCATAAGGTCATACAATGTTCTCCAGTGACTCCAATAACTCAGTTATGCCCTTTATTTCCAGAGAACAGCATGTTGGCAGATAGCATTCCTGCTCCGTCCTTCCCCGTTCCCATAGCGACTATCGATGCGTCCCCACAGCAACCGCCCATGAAGACAAGACACCAGCAGGAACAGGAGGACCCCAACAAGTCTGCCTGGGTGCTGTCTGCCTCTCCGTGGGTCAGCATGGCATTTACCCTCTGTCAAATTCGGGAGGCCATCAAGAGGGCAAAGAGAAGCCCCCCGACGGACATGCAATCGCCTCAGGTAACTTGTCAGCTGGTTTGTCCACATGTCTCAGGGAACCGGGTGTCTTAGGTGGCTAGAGGAGCGACAAGATCTGCGATGGTAGCGGGTCTCAGCAGACAGTGCCGTGTTACAGCAGCCAGATATCCTGTGAAACTACCTCTCATGTAGCTCTAGCGACTGTAGCACAAGTTGTAAACTTCTCCTTTCATTCCTCTCCTTCTGTGAAGAAAGGTGAAGAAGGGTTTTCCCAGTCTGATATTTTTATTCTGCGTGACAGTTCGTTTTGTACGTAAAAGAAAGGCTTTTTAAACGTTCATCATCTCTGCTTGACTTTCATGAGGGTACAAGTCACTGGCATGAAATATTCCTTGTGAAGCTGCTAGTCCTTATAAGTGCCATAAATCTTTTTTGTACATGCATAACTCATTTAATGTGAAAATCGCAGAGTGAAAATGATCGCCTTTAATATGTTCATTTTCATTAAACTCCTTGTGCATCAGAGGGTGGTGGGTGTGAATAAGGGCCGATTGTACGTGATCTGCATTACGTGGCGAGTTCTGCCCCTTCCAGCTACCGTTGACGTTATTTTGTGCCATAATCCACGGAGGTGTGATGGTGTTTCTCCACACCGGTAGGGAACAGATGAGGTGGCCTCCTCCGAGCCTCCAACAGAGGAGACGGCGCACTCGCATCCAGAACAACAATGCGGCACTCCGCAACAGCAGACATCCGCCGACAAGCCAACTGGACAGCTCAACAAGGAGCCCACAGGTGAAACGGACAGGCGTGGGGTCCCAAGGAGACCCTCTGCAACACCCCAAGTGGGCCACAACCCAGCTGTGGAGAACCAGGCACCATTACCAGGGAATTTTGACACCCTCCCGAAACTGTCCCCAAATAACCCTTTCTACCAGTAATGGACAATACCTGTAACATGGTGCTGGAAAGTTACAAGAGCTATATTGCTGTTTATACCCATGCGCCATAATCTCCCATTCTGACACAAACTGATTTCAGAGAGACTGAAGTTGTTTACATGCATTATAAAAAAATAAATGTGGGGGAGGAATAAAAAACTAATGATATCGAGAACTAAAGATTTTTATTAAAACAACACGTTTCACAAAACCCTGAATGTCAAAGAGGTCTGAATTTTTATGATCACAACTAAAGAGCACAGTGTATCAAAGTACGAGAGAATTTTTTAAAATTTCATTACATTTAAAAATTTCTGCCTAAAGACTAAAAAAATAAATAAACTTGAAGGCCTCAAGAGTAAATAAGTAGTTAGGTGAGAATGAATGTGGGCGATTCTTCTACGTAGGACCCATCTCTTAACATCTGTGCCATCCATCCATAGTATATTGAGTATTCAAGCAGGAACAGGAAAATTCCTGTCGTCCCGGACCATCGTGCGGCTTCAGTTTAGGAGTGGTTTTCACATGAACAGGGAAGCGCACAAACAGGTAGTTCAATCACTCACTACTAGCTGAGGTAGCACACACACCAATAAACGGTTTAGTCTTACGGAGAGGAATGAACACCTGCTAAAGTACGATACAGAGGATGGTCCACTGCTTTCATATTGCTCAAGCTGAACGTTGGAGGGCAGCACTTCTCAGGATCTCACCGAAGTACATCTGACAAGTCAGAGCTTATTATCAGGCAGGGAACAGTATGAGTGCCCTCCAGGCACCTGAAATATGAGAGATTTGGAAGAACCGTGCAGACGAAAAACAGCGGCAGCACACCCCGCGTCACAGCCGTCAGGTAAAGCCATTGTTTGCTGCTGAGTAGCGCGTTTCACTGTCCTTCCGAAAGGACACAAAACATGTATGTGTTTTTAAATGCTAAGAAGTGGGAGGATAAATATAAGCACAGCTATACGGCAGAATAGAAAATGCATCATTAAGAATGCCTCTCAGACACGATTAACTAAAATGTTCCAGAAACCCAGCTGGATTTCAGATTTAAAAAAGATGCATTTCATTCCTCGCCTCCCTGCGTCAGCACACTGTCTGTTTCTTCTTTATGAGCGCTGACTCTCCATGTCACTTATGCATAAATGGCACAAACATTAAAACGGTCACGGCAGCTTTGGGTTTGAACCCAATTACCAGGGCTCTTTAGGTAAAGTGAGATGGGTGTGCTCAGAAGAGCTCCATGTCCTCTGTCACCTCTGCCCCAGGAGGTGGTGTGTAGGGGGTGGGTGGGTAGGGGCAGATGGGCGGGCTGAATGTCGGTGGCGGAAGAGCCAAGAGGCCGGGCTGCAGTGGCAGGGGGCCGGAGACAGGGCTTGCAGCGGGGGGGCTCGGGTCGCTGCAGTCCAGCTCATCCTCACTAATGTCATCTCCGGACCCCAGCATTGAAAACGCTCTGCTGGGAACGGGCGCCCCCCGGTGGTCTGAGGAGAAGATCATGTCTCCGAAGTAAGAGCCTCCTAGTCCGTATTCATTGTCGTGGCTCTGGGATTCCCCGGGACTGACATGGGAGCCCCCTCGCAGAAACTCTGCAAACCTGAACACACAGCGCAGAACACACTGGAATGAAAAAGGCAAACAGCTCAGCTTCTCTATCAAATACCATGAACACAAGATTGGGAGTTGGGGGTTGACATTATACACACTGCTCAATAATAACCATGGAATTGGAACGATCACATGTAAACCTTCATTTTTACAAATGAAAAGGGCAGATGGAACCGGTGCAAATACAGTCATAAAGAAGGCATGTCTCCAAGTTTTCTCTCCCAGTTATAAATTAGTGGGCTTTTTCCAGAAACACAACTCCTTGTGTGTTGGTGATTTTGTGGAGCAAATAAAGCAAACTACCAAAAACAGAGGCACCTTTTTCAGGATACCAAAAGGCAAATTTAAAGTTCTGGATCTGCCACCCTCCGTATGCGAAAGCGGTGGCTGGGTTGGTGCTGCACTGCTTGCTCCTCGTGTCCTCAACCCCACCCCACTACACTGTGAAGACGTACCTCTGGGGGGAGCGGAGTCTCAGCACAGTGTCCCAGGCTGGGAAGTCGGGCCTGTTACAGTGGCACCTAAGCTCCTCCAGCGAGGCCTTGGTGTGGATCTCCCCTTGTTCCCGGTATTCCTCCTCCGTCAGCAGGCGAACCTGTGGTCGACGACGACGGAACAAACCCAGGACTGATCCAAAGAGACGGCCCGTTTGTCTGGAACAGCAGGTCAGAGGGACAGAATGAACATGGAGCACCATCACACAAAGAGCTACAGAAGGGAATTCTCATTTGTTGCAAATAGTCACTTTTTGACTCAAAGCTCAGAGGTTGTCTAGGAAATCAAAATCTGTCCTGATATTGAGTCAGTTTTTTGTACACAAATTAGGGCTTTACTATGAGAGTCCTTTAAGTATTTTAAAAAACTACTCATTCTGAAAATCTGCACAGCTTACAACTGTAAAATGTTTAGCCTCCTTGAGACTTAAACCTTTGCAAGATAAGCCAAGTTCCTACAACACCAGTTCCTAACCCTTAGGTGTCCCTGAACTGGACAAACACCAGCACTACCTGCAGATCCCCCAAAAGAGTCTCCAGATGAAGGAGAGGCACTTCATCCCCACAAGGGTGCCGATCAGCGCGCAGGCAGCTGGAGGGTACGTCATGCCGTAGGACATCAGACCCAAAGCTACTGCCTGCACGGTCCAAGTCAGCACTACTAGCGTACGCTTGTCCATCACAGGGCCGCGCCAGTAGCAAACTAAGAAACTGATAAAGCCTGATGCCAGCACGTAACCTGTGGAGGGAACACAAACAGAGATGGCATTATTTAAATAAAATAAAAAAAAAACAACCAAAAACAGGCACAAATTCCACCTTCGGACAGGAAACTCAACAGTGGAAACATTGTTTATTCACAGGATTTCTCTTGTGCTCATTTCAATCATAATCTTGAGGCAACTGAGGCTCCAGCAAAGAAATCAATGCTCCAGCCTCACTAACATGTCTTACATGACACTCCTGCAGTCTTCCCATTTTCGCTTGTATACGGCGAGTGCTTTAGATGAGAAAATTGATTCTGCGTGTGCCGAGTCTATCAAGCAGTCAAGAGTCAGTCGCTTCAGTGCTGGAACACTTGGCCTTCCTAATATCTCATGTGGTACAAAAGCAATACACCGAAAGGGCAGGGCAGGAATTAATTTCATAACTCATTAGACAGGCATCCTGAACAGCTAATTATGCTGTTACGGTAACTATATGTAAAGTAATGCAGCCTGAAGTAGTGTGCTTCAGTGTAATTATGCTCCGTTCAGCCTTATTTAAATAAAACCGCAGGAAAAAAAGAGGGAGCCGAGTTACTGAATCCCTACATTCTTCAGTTCGGATAGAAACATTCCTGTACGTTTACAAATAAATATTTAATAGCAAACACATACACAGCAGAAACATACACAATTACTTCCAAATTATTCACACACATCCCATCCCATCCCACCCCCCCCCCCCCCAATATTACCTAATTTTGTTGCATTCCAGCATCAAGTTAGATAGGATTCTTCTACTCATACATAAGTACATTTCATTTCTAAATTATGGAGAGAATATTTTTATGTTTTTACAGTGATACTAACAAATACATGGAAATTACTTCAGTATTCTCCCTCCTTGGGTGATTTGGAAAATAAAGCATGGTGCAACCCAGACACAAAAAGATCAGACATTCCTCTGGGGTGAAGATATCACACAACCCAGTAGTACCAGCACTTACCCAGTAATCCCTTCCAGTAGAGCAACACCACCTCCTCCCAGTGAGTCAGGAGCTGCTGGAAGCCCAGGTAAGTAAGGCTGGAGCAAGAGGCAACCAGCACCAGAAACAGTCCCCTCTGTTAGGAGGAAGAGCACAGGGGAGTATCCTTGGTACAGTGGCACAGGTGGGACAGGAAACACCGGCGTGTTCAGTGTGGGTGGGCCCTTGTAGCATGGGGTCCCTCACACTCCATAGTGGGGAAGAGCACTGGTTCGACTGCAGCCCAGCACACTTTCTCAGAAAGGCTGCACCCAGCATGAGCAGCATGCGCCGTCACGTCACACAGCGTACACAACGTAGGGTGGCGGAGCGAGGCCTGGTAGGTGAACCCTTCTTTTTGGCCACCTGGGTTTCGTGTGAAAATCAGTGTAACATTCTTCCGGAGAAGATGTAAATGCAAGCCAGAGCTGCAAGCGTACTTAAGACTCGCATCGTGAATGTGGCAGAATGCGGCATTTAATCCCTGCGATACGCAGACGTTTATAACAAGGTACTAAAGGGACTTGAACAGTGAAATTTTGTTCACCCTTTACCTGAGGTATGAAACTCTTCAACACGAGCACTATGAACACTAATATAGACACCATCCCCAGGGACACTCCCACGATGTAGTAAAACAGAGTACTCCTACAAAAAAAGAAAAAGTCATAAAATAAAAAGAATCTGAAAATAATTGTTCGGTATAAATCTGCGAGAAATTATCAAGGAGTTCCCCAACAGAGGTGGAACTAAATGGCACCAATTTTTTTTTAATATTAGATATTAAATGCAGAATATCAAACATTACAAATGGACATTAGCCAGTTCTGATGCTGACTTAGAGAAACATGCCAGTGGTGTTGTTAATAAGCAGCTGTTACCTGCATAAGGTCCCAGCAAAGATGAAGAGGAGGAGTCCGCCAGCAAACAGACCAAAACGCAGTCTGTTCAGCTCTGAAAACATTAAATACATAAGCCTTCATTTCACCTCCTTCAAATAAGTAGTGTCACGCTTTGTACAGCACGGTAGGTTGTGCTGTCATTAAGGACACTTAGGAGCTTCAACCCGAAATGTTCCAATAAAATGCCCAACAGTTTATGCTCCCCTGCCATGTTTACAGTAAATCCCATTCACAGACAAATGTATGCTAAGAAACTAAATAATCTTACTTTTCCCAGTTACATGCAAGGTGTATCTCGTATTGGGCCTGGCTTGGACGTGGAAGCAGACGTCCTCGTCCACCAGAGGAATATGGACGCCATTCTCACTCGACGCGCTGGGGGCCCATGCCTGACTCACTAGGCACTGCAGTAGCACAGCCAAGCGGTCGGGCGTGTAACAGCTCCCCTCCCCAATCGGGTACACGATGCGTGCGCTGTCATCACCGGTCACGCGCACCTGGGCCGAGCAAGAGACACACAATTAAAGTGTAAACAAACTATGACACCATGTAAAAAGCCCCTGCAATGTATGTCAAGAGCACATAAGTTAGGATGAAGCTACACTTAAAATACAGTATCTGGACATGTGCAGTCTGTGAAGCCACCGGTGTAACGTTATATATGTGTCATCTGCACTATGTGACCCTTGTTTAATCAAAACCGGATGTTATTTTTCTGAAACAAATTATTTATGCGACTTGTCATTTGGAGTTCTATATGTAATAAAACAAAAACAGAAGGAGGGACATGCAGAAAAGCTCGGCAAAAAGGTAGGTATACTCAGGTACAAAGAAAGTAAACTAACAAAATGTGATTTGCAGGACACAGTATGGACAGCCTTCTCATGTATTTATGTCATGTAAGCATAACAGCAAAACAGTTTAGAATGCATCAATATTCAAATCTGTGCCTGATCATCTCCTCTGTCTGAATTCATGTAATTCATCTCTTAATGACAGCAAGGCAAACAGGTTGAGCTCTGGCCCATCACACTACCATTATTGTGCTCCATATTTGGCATACATTTTTCTTTTTTGGCAGCAGGAAGTGTTAGATTGCATTAATTGCATTAAATGCACTAAATGGAAGTGTCACTAGTTGTGACCAAAAAAGTTATGATTTATACTCATGAATTGGGAGAAGATTCCATTTAGAATTCAACTTATTTTGTGTAGAATGCAGGGGGGGGTTGGGGGGCGTGGTAGCACAGCGAGTTTGACTGGGGTCTGCTCTGTGGTAGGTCTGGGGTTCGAGTCCTGCTTGGGGTGCCTTGTCACAAACTGGCGTCCCGTCCACGGTGTGGCCCTTTGGCCTTGCGCCCTGCATTGCCGGGTAGGCTCCAGTTTGCCGCAACCCTGCTTGGGACAAGCGGTTTCAGACTGTGTGTGTTTTACAATGCTCTTCTGACTAGAGTGACTCAGAGCGCTGGACAGAGTCCCCAAGAACGATCCAGTGTTACAGGGTGTGATAATCAGTAGTCCTTGTTTGTTAAATATAAGGATAAGCCTGGTGGCAGCTGAGGAGAGGAAAACAAAACAACTCCCAACTACTAAGAAAGATAAACCTCCATGGTCCAAGTACTGGTGGCTGCCCACCTGCCAGGGGTATACAAATGTGGAGATGGGGACATCTGTGGACATGTCTTGTAGAAAAAGACCCACACAACTATCAACACTGACCTATAGCCTATGGCAGCACAATTTATTCCCCAAGGCTGCTGATCCTGTGGGTCATGGAACTGCAAGACTACCCTTAACAAGCCTAATACATGCATCTGTGCCCCTTTTTTGAGAGCCAAGGTTTTCTCCTTGCTATGAAGTCTTTTCAGTGAAAAAGAACACTTGCTGCAGTTCAGGAAGCTTGCAGATCCCTAAACGCGGACTTGGAGTTCTTTAGAGCATCCCGTAATTTGCTTAGTACTGTGTGCAGTATCTGAAAAGGACATACACTTCTAGATAGTCATAGTCTTCTAATTTGTCTCACGTCAAACTGATGGATTCCAATGGTTTCCTATGTTTTTATAACAATCTAAGTACTAATGAGCATCTGTATCTGTTCCACAAGTCCTTCAAAAGCGATTTATCACACCATAGTGAGTTTCACCAACAATTATAACACAGTTCTTTCTTTTATGCACGAGAGGAAATCATGTGAGCCTTCTTCTGACCGTACACTAACTTCTAGGGGTAAGACTACATTGATTTGTACCCCTTCTTTATACATTAGCGTGCTGCCCTGACTTTGCCCTGGAAAACTACCCTTCAACTCAATCTCTTCGTAAAACACTCTTACCCACCTAATTATAATTACCTCACCAAACTTATTTATTTTGGGAGTTCACTTATTTTTGAATAGGCACCGACCCTTTTCCTCCACTACGTGTATCGACTGCTGTAATAAGCAGCGATTTGGGTTAAACGAGAATCCGCTGGCACAAATGTCACATTTATAGAACCGCAGTGGAAGAAGTCACACTTTCACGCAGTACTGAAAGCCTACTGTTACACACAGCGCATACTGATTTATAAAATCAGTATGTGTCAATTAATAAACTCCAAGTATATTTGG
Organism: Scleropages formosus; assembly: GCF_900964775.1. Classification (NCBI taxonomy): domain Eukaryota; kingdom Metazoa; phylum Chordata; class Actinopteri; order Osteoglossiformes; family Osteoglossidae; genus Scleropages; species Scleropages formosus. The sequence goes on from NC_041826.1 coordinate 4,848,375, forward strand.
AAACAATCCAGTATAATTAAAGTGTCAAAAAGTTTGCCAGTTTTGAACTAATCAAATATAAAAATAAAATCTGCAAAGCACATCAGGAGCGCTTTTTCCCCGAAGGTAATGAAGCCAAGTTCAGAGCACAAATCCCACTACACTCAACCCTTACACAAGAGGGTCCCCTACAACAAAAAAAACTGCTACGTCTTATGAAAATATCGACCATTTTTCCATACAATGGGCTTGTTATTCAGTACGCTGGCATTTCTGCCGATTACAAGGTCATTGTCTTCCACAGTGGGCATTTCATTCCGCATAATGTCTTGTATCAGACACCTTGGGACAGAGATACACACCCAATGTCCCAAACCTAAAATGCTTTGCCCCCTGTAGTCAAAACCTGCTCGGTTTGACTGTACCGCAGATACTAAAAAACAGCTAGAAATAATATTTCTCGCAAACATTATAAAATATGTTGGCATCGCCAATGTCATGCGTAAAATAAAAGGCATTTTATTTGAATTTAGGCGACTGCGACATGTTGGGTTAAGCGAGAGGCGGACAAAGTGTACACACCTGTTGTTAAATCACCCCCCTTTGGTGCAGGAGGAGAGGAAGAGGGGGCGAGAACCAAGGAGAAAGTTGCCCCATGAAACCTCCAGCGCGAATCCAGGGAAGACGATGAGGACGACCCTCACAAGCACCTTTGTAAATAAATGCACTATTCTGACTTTCGCCCTCGAGCGTGTTCTTCCTCCAGAGGTCATGAGTGCAACCCCGACCTTTTCACGTTATGTCCTTCGCATCAAGAATCCGAAATACCAGTAACACAGGTTGATTTCACAGAACGAAGAGCTCAGCTCAAATACGAGGTTCGTCTCTTACTCGTCACAGCAATATGACATTTTCCTAACAACGTGTTTAATTAATTGTTCTGTTTTATTCTAGGAATGTGACGGAATACAAGTTTGAATGGTGTTCGCTTACACATTCAGAGAATCTTGAGCAAAAATTTCTTCCGCTTCTATTTTCTTACATACAAACCAGTTTTTCCCCCTCCTGCAGGCTGGTTACTCTTACTTCTATGGCAGAGAAATGTGTTTTATTATTATTATGGGTTACGCCAGAAGTTCTCTCCACGTTTGTGTTAACTTTTTTCTGCTAGAAAAGTTAACATTTCATCTCCTTGACAATTCAAAGGAATTCTCCAATGTCTGGAACTTATTATATAATTACAAGTAATACGTAATATATTATTATATTTGTAATATATTATTCTGAAAATTGTGGAACTTTTGACGTAGCGCTACATGAACAGACCTACAAAATATCACAGCCTTTGGCCCTTGAGTTTGTGGGGTGGCATGGTGGTGCAGCGAGTAGCGCTGATATCTCACAGCATCTGGGTGGTGCGGGAGAACGTGGGTTCGATCCCCATTCAGTCTGCGGGGAGTCTGCATGTTCTCCAGGTGCTCTGGTTTCCTCCCACAGTCCAAAGACATGCTCTTTCAAGTGAACTGGCCGCTTTAATCTGCGTGTGAAAGTGTATGAGAGCGTGTTGCTCTGGTATAGAGTCGCTGACTGCAGGTAGTGTATCTAGAAGCGTAAGTCAGCTGGAGTGAAAAGCTGGTGTCAGCAAAATACTACATAGCATTTGCTACATATTGCTTTGGAGAAAAATGCCAGCTAAAATAAGTGTTTAAATGTTTTATATCTGTGGAAGAACTTGCAGTGACCCAGTGCTACTGTGTTAACAAGCGAGTAAATAAGTGAGGTTCCGTTTAGCGGGGCCTATGGTGACAAGTGCAGCTACCAAGGAGGGAGTGTCCGCCTTGTCCAGCCAGGTACCTGAAACGTGGACCAGAAATCTTTCCATTTAATGACTGTGCCGGAGCTGTAGCAGAAGCAGCGTCCTCCAAAGTGCGTGCTCTCTTCATTCTCCCGGAGCTGAGTGCAGTCTGCAAGGCAGTGAGGAGACGGGAGACAGGCGGTGAGACCGGAGCGGACAGACAGGAGTACAATGACAGAATATGAGACAGGAGCAGAAACAAACGAGAGGACATAGAGACGGTGAGACAGAGGTGAAAAGACAAGTGGACATTCAGACAGAGATGGACAGAAAGACAGTGAGACAGGAGTGAAAAAACAAATGGACACAGACATTCAGTCAGGAATAGTCAGACAGACAGTGAGACAAGTGGACATACAGACTGGAATAGTCACAGACAGACAAACAGAAAGATATGAGGGAAAGACAAGTTGACATACAGACAAACAAAGACATGAGTGGAAAGACAAGTGGACACACAGACAGGAATGGACACACAGAGGAGTGGACTGACTGAGGTAGTTGGTTGGGGGGTCACGTGAGCACTCCGCACACGCACAGAAACAGTCACACATCCGCAAGTGTGTCTAGTTCGCCAAGTTAGTTAGTTAAAAAGGTAGGTAGGTTTCCTAGCAAAAAGAAAGAAAGGAGATGACATTTCGCTCCTCCTTGTGTCCGCTGCGCTACTCGACTGCGGTCGTCGACGCGCGAACGAACGGCGGTCCACAGACAGTTAGTGCGGCGCCAACGGACACTAGTCCCTGCGGAAGTGCTTCTGAGCTCGACTAAATTAGCAGCACACTTACTTCTGCACAAATTTACCTGCGTAGGAATAACTCTGGCTACCTTGTGCGCACACGCAGAGGAGCACGGACACTTGTAAAATGAGTAAAAACAAGGTTTCGGGCGCACCGCTCCTCATTATCGCGGATCGATATCCAGTTTCAAAGCGAAAGACTCGCGGGGCCGCTCTAGGCCTGAGCAATGGATCCTCCGAGTGGCCGCTAACATCCCCTGGGCTCCACGTGTTCGCCTGTTGGTTACACTACCCCTTTAAAACCCTATTATCCAAATTTCAATCAAATTAGGATACCCAGAAGTAAGAGAGCCAGTCAGTTTCACCTGATGGAACATGATCGCTCTCGACTATTTTGGTCTTAAAATCAAAAACCGAAAGTAGGCGCAAGTTTGACCCTAAAGTTCAAATGTGAAGGAAGGTGTCGTTTTCATCTGTAGTTAAACAGTCGTGTGTGCGCTGTACTGTTATTAAAGTAACGGGGAATTTACAGATATATGAGAATTTTTTTTTTGTTTGTTTCTGGGAGACATAAAAAAAATGTGCTGATGAGTTGCCCGACTTTGTTTTAATATGTGTGGAGCCCCCTTGTGGAAACCCCAAACACTACCTCACGTGGGCCTCGTGCGCGCCAGCTGTTGCGTGCACAGCTGTGCACTGTTTCGCCCTTCAAAGTGGCGCTTCGGTTGTCCTGAATGTGTTCGAGTGCGGGTATGCGATTCCGATCTCCACTCCTGTTATAGCACGTAGCTTAAGGTACTTACCCTGAATTACCCAACTGTATCGATGGGGAAGTCACTGCTTAGTATATTTATTTATTTAGCAGACACTTTTCTCCAAAGCAACTTCCAATGAACTCTATGTATAGTATTACCAGCCCACGCACCTTATTCACCACGGTGACTTACACTGCTAGATACACTACTTACATTGGGTCACTCATCCATACATCAGTGGAACACACACACTCTCTGTCACTCACACACTATGGGTGAAAAGCATGTGTTTGGAGTGTGGGAGGAAACCAGAGCACCCAAAGACTTACACTGCTAGATACATTACTTACAGTGGGTCACTCATCCATACATCAGTGGAACACACACTCTCTCTGTCACTCACACATTATGGGTGAACCTGAACAGCATGTGTTTGGAGTGTGGGAGGAAACCAGAGCACCCAGAGGAAACTCCACACAGACTGAGCAGGGATCAAACCCACATTCTCTCACACCACCCAACTGCTGTGAGACAGCAGCGCTACTCGCTGTGCCACCCTATTAAATATATTCATATTTACACTGAAGAGATGCTTTTCTCCAAAGCAACTCACAATGTTAAGATACGTACACTTATTTACCTATTTATACAGCTTGGTATTATTACTAGGGCAATTTAGGGTAACAACCTTGCTGAATGGTACTACAGCTGGAGGTGGGATTCGAACCTGCAACCTCTGGATCCGAAGGCAGCAGCCGCCCCTCATATATAAACATCACATTGCAAACCAAGAAGGGCATCAGTGACACACACACACACACACACACACACACACACACACACACACACACACACACACACACACACACACACACACACACACACACACACTCTCTTTCAGAACCGCTCATCCCATACGGGGTCACGGGGAACCGGAGCCCACCCGGTAACAGAGGGCGTAAGGCCGGAGGGGGAAGGGACACACCCAGGACAGGACGCCAGTCCATCGCAAGGCACCCCAAGCGGGACTTGAACCCCAGACCCACCAGAGAGCAGGACTGTGGTCCAACCCACTACACCACCGCACCCCCCAATGCATCAGTGATACAAATGTGAAAATCCTTGGCAGCCTAAACGAGGGATGATGACATGGACCGCCGGTGGACCTGTCACCTCTGCCTTGAACCGATGCTGACTTCCTCTCATCTGGCAGGCGCTCTCTTCCACACATCCTCCGAATTTGAACAACGGCAGCTGGATCGCTCCTTTCGTCCCGCTAAGCGTCCTTATAATGTCATTTATTTCCCAGCCGTTGCACAGATACTGAGTGTTAGTTTTGATTATTTAATCGCACACTTGCGCTAACTTATTGTAAGTGGGATAAGCGACACCTGTGCTTCTGCGCGTGTGCTTTCGGCGTCTCGCTACCCACTGTCATGCATCCGACCGGAGAAGGAATGACTCAACCGTACCTTCGAACGGCACGCTGAGTAATTCTCCTCGAACGGAGCAAATGCGGTGCCGCACGTCCTATCACGATTCGCCCTGAAACTATTTGAAATGAGACAGGGGGGGGTAGGGTGGGGTGGGGTGCAACCCTTTCCTTCAGAAACAACCTAATTGCTGTACCTTTTAGCATCCCGGCATGACAGCCCGTGTCAGATCTGAACGGTGAAGTCAAAAGTAGGCCGTGGTAAAATGCCGCTGGAGCTGAGTGGCGCACATAAGAAGGTGACAAAGCAGCCGGAGCCTATAGGCATCCTGTCAGCCCTGTTGTTTCATCTTAAATAGGCCCTCCGGGTGCTCGGCTGTCTCACGGTAACGTCTCCGATGGAGTACGGGTGGCGACGCCCTTCGGAGAATTTACAGTCTGCGTGTGCATGAGTGCGCGCGCGCGTGTGTTCTTTTGTTTTTTTTTGCATCGTAACTAAGACGCATCGCGCAGATGAGCAATGCAGTCACGGTGCTGCAAGCTCTGATGCCAACCCCCACCCCCACCCCATCCACGTTCTGCCCACGAGGAGCCTATATTCTGGTGGCACCCGAGCGCTCCCGGGTCGCTCGAAGGGCGAGCGCAGGCACGGCGCGGACTTCGAGAAAGCACCGCTCCGGACGAGGCCCGTGCAAATGTCAGCGGCGCTCGCGCTCGGCGCTCTCGAGCGGAAGGGGATTTTTGCTGTGGGTGTGCACAGCAGGTGGCCGCGTCCTGGTTTCTCCAGGATGCTGCGACGGCAGCGGCTTTTCCTGACAGGCATGCCCACGCCAGGCCGAGGGCCACCATCACATACGTGGTGCGGAGTCTGCCTCTGACTAACTAACTCTCTCTCTCTCTCTCTCTCTCTCCCTCCCCCGGCGCGTGTGCGCCGAATCTCTCGCCAATAAGGCGCGCCGAGGAAACTACCTGCGTGTAGGAGACGTTCAATCCCGATCAGAGTTCGGAGAAAAACTGACCATTTTGGCGGCAAAAGGGGAAGACCGTTTGGCCTTTGCCGCCGCCGCGCGCTTTTCTCGGTGTCGCAGCTGTCCGAGGCACCAGGCTGCTGTGAAGGCGCAGTCACAGGGGAAAACGATCATGGAAAAAAAAAGTCAAGCGACGGTTGAAAAAAAAAAAAAAAAAAAAAAAGGCTTTGCGGCTTTTTTCTTTTTTTTTTGAGCTCTTTTGAACCCTTCAGAAAGCCCCTTACTGAGCTCGGCTGTGAGTTTCCACCAGCTAATGATGGCAACCACCTGGCTGCGGCCTCCAGGACGCCGAGCCTCATCCCGTCCCTCCCTCCGAGCGTCTGTTCACGTTTCCTCAAACCCCTTCTCACGAGAAACCCTTCCTGTTTTGGTTGCGGGAGCCGATATCGTGGCGGCCGAGGAAATGGATGCGGAACCCAGAAGCCGACGCTCGTTCCGCTGAACGCGGAGGGCCTCTGCTCTCGCACACTCGGGGAAAGGCGCTCGCTCCGAATTGCGGCTCTTTCTGGAAATGCCGTCGCAGTTTCAGTCTGCTCTAATCCTCTTACAAATGTCTATTTTACATATTGCGCCTGCTGAGCCAGCGAAGACATGCGGGGCGTTTGGATCGGCGATCGGACGGTCTTTCCTTCGCTGGGGGTCCGAGCCGTGGGCTCCGTTCGTGTGGATGAAGGGCAGCGTTGACACAAGGGATGGATGTTCCGCCGCAGGAATCCGCTATGTGCGAGCTGAACCGCCATCGGCGGACCCGTACGGGACTCCCACGCACTTGCAGAGCGGAGGCAAGGGGGCCGCCGTGGTCGTGGCGGTCCGGGAGAGGCGTGGCCTACGGTCCTCGGCATCTCCTGGACCTCGACGCCCTTTCCACCCTCCCCCAACGAGAAGATCCACACAACCGTGCCGATACCCGAGGGAGCCGAGCCTGCGAGATCGACCTTCTGCCTGCACAATAAGGCATTAACCTTTGCCCAGAAATGCGAATGAGCACGTAATTGCATCTGCGTGCCATATTTCCAGTACAGTAGGAGTGAAATGGCTCCCTTGAAGAGCGAGATGGAAGATGCGTACGGGCAAACATGACTGTGCTGTAACCTGCACTTTTGTAATGTGGATCTAATGGGGCTTCCTGCTAGGCTAATGAAATTGCCTGATTGATTGACGCACGGGAGAGGGATAGAAAATCACCCGTGGCTCAATCCGTTGGAGGGTAGGCGTGCGAGCGGGGGGGGGGGGGGGGGTGCAGATCCTCGGCGGAGCATGTTTTTAATTGCTCTCTGGTAAACATCAAAAACGGAGCTCAGCTGATTTCACGCGAGGAATGTTTCGCCGCGCACCGTGAAGGCAGCGGATTCCGTTTGCGAATTTCCTCCTCTTTACCGTTTCGTGTTCTTTCTGTGTGTTCTGCCCTTTTTTTTTTTCCACGCCATCCTAGCGTTACACCTTTTTTGTGTCCCGTGTTTTATTTCGTGCTTCTTTATCCCTCAATAAGCCTCCTAGCAGCGCTGTGGATTCAGAGGGTTTATATATTAATTTATAAGAGCCCTAAATAAAATGATGCTTTATGTTCCCTCCCCCTGTACTCTTGATTAAGATTTTTCACAAGAATCATTCCGCTAGAAGAATCACACGCACACCTTGTCCCACATGGGGTTGCAGGGAGCCAGAGCCTAACCCGGCAACACAGGGCACGAAGCTGGAGGGGGAGGGGACGCACCCAGGACGGGACGCCAGTCTATTGCAAGGCACCCCAATCAGGAATTGAACCCGAGACCCACCGGAGAGCAGGAGCCGGTCCAACCCACTGCACCACCGCACCCCCCCAAAACATCCAAATGTATAAACGAGTAAAATGGGTAAAACTGTCGATTCCTTGGCTGAAAGTGTCATTTAAATATCCAATAATAATATAATGCCCTCTTGTCATGATAATTGCAGTGTCTTCAGTTTTTTTTTGTCAAATAGATGTACACTACAATGGATTTTTAAAGGCATGAAAATCCAGTGCCAATGCAGTCAAGTCTTCCACGTGTTGACGGAGCGAGTGCCGAACGGGTGAGGGGTCCCGTGCTACTGTGCCACCCCGAACTCTATGTCGTGTTGCCAGCCCACACACCGTATTCACTAAGGTGACTTACACTGCTAGATACACTACTTACAATGGGTCATTCATCCATACGTCACTGGAACACACCCTCTTTCGCACACCAGGTTTGAAGCCGAACAGCATGTCTTTGGAGTGTGGGAGGAAACCAGAGCACCCGGAGGAAACCCACACAGATATGGGGAGAACATACAAGCTCTACACAGACTGAGTGGGGATTGAGCCCACATCCTCTCGCATCACCCAGGCCCTCTGAGACAACAGCGCTACTCTCTGTGCCACCGTGCCGGGGCCATTTGTGCCTCTTCCAGATTGAGATGTAACGTCTGGCCTGCAGTGCAGTCCTGCCTCCTCATCTACCACCTTCCAGTAGGAAATAGGATTTGCGCTTTGAGCTAAATACTGGAGGTACCACCTTGCGAAAAGGGTGCACACTCGCTGGTTTCACTGGTTTAAAGCAGCGCTCCTGAGCTTCAGTATACGGTGTGCGTTTAAATTTAGTACCATATTTCAGAACTCTCCGGGCTTCTTAGTGTTCTCGGACAGGGACTGCGAGGATGTCTGAAACCTGCAGCTTGCGCACCTCCATCCACAGGGAAAATAAGTCGTCGAGTATTTTACAAGCCTCTGTGCGCTGAGTAATTTGCCAGCTGTACATTCCATAGTAAATCCGGTTAAATCTATCGACTTGAAACTTTAAGGATGTTGCCCAAGTCCCATTCTCACGGCACCGAAGTTAAAAAGGTCTAAAAATCACTTTTAGATGTCGACTCCTATAAATATTTGACACTCTGCTACAAGTCCTCCCATTTTACATGGGTAACCGAGACTGACGTGAGAATAAAAAAAAGCGCTTTCCCTTCGAGAAATCGTTCAGCAGGTCCATCATGACAAATTATATTCCCCTATAATAAAAATTAACGTTTTATTTGTCTTTTTTTTCAGGTGTGTTCCGCTCGGATGTGTTCTTGGTCCCGTTCATATGTTCACCCATAAGGGATTCGTGGTCCTGGTGTTAATATCTCCCTCTCCCTCTCTCTCTCTCTCTCTCTCTCTCTCTCTCTCCCTCTCTCTCTCGAGGGCTGTCGAATGTGTGGGCCGACTTTTGACAGACGTGAGCCGCGGCTCTGTTTCAGTTACACCGCCACACACTGCCAAGGTGTTCTTTTTGTGTTCTTCTTGCATTCTTTTTGCGGTCTTAAGCGTACCGTGTTCTTTCCACTGAGCCGCCGCACAGCAGCGCAGTGCTTTTCAAAGGTGCCCTCAGCGCTTCCCTCTTACACCCTTTCCTCTTACGCCACTCTGGAACTTTTTCATTCGTTTCACTTTTTTCTTTGCTTCTTGGACCAAAAAAAAAAAAAAAAAATTAATATGATGAGCGTATGTCTAAATAAGCGATCAAACAGAAAAGGGGTGTGAGTCAGAGGCTGATTTGGTTTCGCTGAATGTCATTACGAAAAAGCAGCACGTTCCTTTCATTGAAGCATAATAGATATTAGGGAGACGTACAGAAAGACAGCTGGTCCTACTTCGAAGTACGTTGTGAAGCGACGGATGAGACGGTGAGGTTTTCCGTTTAAAAAACGCGACGGAAGCTGAAGCGCTTACATTCGTATCTCGTGCTCCGTGGCTCTTTCTTGCCGTGAAACACACCGCTAACCTTCTTCGGATGAAATAATGACCGTTTCGTACTGCGGACGATCACGGCAAGGGTTGAGAAGAGCTTTTTTTTTTTTTTTTGACCAGTTTTCCAGGGAAGAAGCGTTTTCCATCATTTTCCGCTCAAGTTTTTTTTTTTGTGAAATATTTATTTCCATGTGCGATTGTCTAAGGTGAAGCACTCCTGCGGTTTGTGGATGTTTTTATAAAACAGGATGGCTTGGAGGGGCCGGGCCGGGCCGGGGCGCGGGGGCGAGGGCAGGCTGTGGCCATGGATTCTTCCCGGTCGCCCACACTCGCAGCCCTGTAATTGCCTGTAATGGAGCCACGGAGGTCGGCGGAGGTGGTCTGAGAGCCACAGCAGGCCCAGGGACACTAATGGCCATGTGGAGGCCGTATGTGTGTGTGTGTGTGTCTGTGCGTGTGTGTGTGTGTGTAAGACTCACAAAGAACGCGTGGCCAGACACGATCTGGCCGCGTGCATCCCCCCCACACACTGAACTTGATCTCCGGTGTTGTTTCAGTTACCATCCACGCAAACCCCCCCCCCAGACCGTATGTTTACGTTCCACGTGGAGTCCGCACACAGCAGACTGCGCCCGAACCCATGTGCGTAAACCTGCTTTCCCTGGGTGTCCAAATCTACTCGTCGATCTTGCGCGTCAAAGCCGATTCACGCGAAGGATGCGATGCTATGTTGTGTTTCCCGCACTTTTGATTTTTTTTTCCCCCAATGAAGTTTGTGGAACGATTTAAAACACACACACACACAGAGTCTGAAACCGCTTGTCCCATGGAGGGCCACAGGGAGGCTGGAGGGGGAGGGGACGCACCCAGGACAGGACACCACTCCATTGCAAGGCACCGCAAGTAGACTCGAACCCCAGACCTACCGCAGAGCAGGCACAGGCCAAACCCGCTGTGCCACCCCACCCCCCACAGTTCAATTTTTTTTTTAAAATTTACATAAAATCCGACATTTCCTCCGAAACCGTGTTCGCGTTTTCCTGCAGTTGCCACGTCTCGATGGAACTTGATGGGTTCGGCTGGAGGTGGGAACACAGTCCATACTGGCTGCGAGGCTCACCGCACAGGGTACCGAGAGCGAGCGCGTGTGTCGAAAAGGGGAAGTTTCAGAAAAGCCCGCCGAAATGCGGCAGCGACACGCCGTTCGCTCCCGCAGCGCCAGGGACCAACCTGTGACCTCAGCGGGGCGGACGGCCGGGGCCACGCTCTGTCGGACGAGCTCGGATTGACACCGTGAGGCAGTTCCAAGTCGCGGCCCCTATCTCCGCATACCAGACACCCCCCCCCCGCCCACGCAGGAACACACCCACGCACCCAGCTCTGCCCACGCTTGCACACACATGCTCTCGCAGACACAAGCAGCTCACGCATTCACATGCGTCCCGAAGCACACATAACCAGATGTTCACCCACACGCCGTTTTTTTTTTTTGCACACACACACACACACACACCCAGAAATCAGCTCACACGCTCATGCCTGCCCACGCCCGTAAACGCGAACGGACACGCGAACGGACGCAGACGCGAACGGGCCTCGTCCGCAAACGCGCACACGCCTCCCTGGAAGAAATGCACACGCGGTGAAAACAAAGTACGGTTTTAACACGGCTTTTCTCTCCATCGCTCTCTTCCCCTCTCTCTCTGTCTCACACACACACACACACACACACACACACACACACACACTCGCACATACAGCGAGCTGAGCCCTGGCAGCGTGTGGGTGTTGTCGCAGGGAGGGGAGGCGAGGCGAGGCGAGGGGAGGGGAGGGGAGGGGAGGGCTTGGCTGCTTGCGCTCTGAATAACAGGGTGTCTCTGGCAGCTGTGTGCGAGAGGCAGGACTCAGCGCGGCGTGGGCGTCTTCATCACAGGGCGAGGGGCTGTCAGGCCCAGGCGTGGGCTTGCGGTCGAGCTGCACTTCTACTTGGGGAAAGTTGCAGCGCGCTCACATCCCCGCTCGACGCGGACATGTGACGCAAAATCGAGCGGCGGTACGAGAAAAACAGGGAGGCCAGAAAGTTCTGAGCAGAACGCAAAGGTTGTGCCCTCCTCCCTAATCCTTACTACCTCATAACTCAGGCCACCATGCAGGCGTGCGTGACGAATTATGAGGCTTTAACGTATCTCCAGCCCGGTTTTAAGTCGGACGGAGTTATCGATCCCGTTCGTATTCATCCAGATCGAAAAGCGAGGCAAGGATTTACACCTTTTACTTCGTTTTACCTCTACCTGTTCGTTCGCTTTGAGCCTACGTGCTGGGACAGCTGGCGGAGCAGTGCTTAGAGCTGCCGCCTTTGGATCCAACGGCTGAGCTCCCACACCCTCGAACACGGCGCTCACCCGAAAAATTACCCAGCTGCATAAACGGGTAAATAACTATGCATCTTAACACTACGCGTCGCTTTGGAGAAAAGTGTCAGATAAATGCAAACGTTTCCCCGCAATTAGAAAATGATGTCTTATGCCGGGGGGGGGGAGAGGGGGCGCGGTGGCGCAGTGGGTTGGACCACGGTCCTGCTCTCCGGTGGGTCTGGGGTTCGAGTCCCGCTTGGGGTGCCTTGTGATGGACTGGTGTCCCGTCCTGGGTGTGTCCCCTCCCCCTCCGGCCTTACGCCCTGTGTTGCTGGGTAGGCTCCGGTTCCCCGTGACCCTGTATGGGACGAGCGGTTCTGAAAATGTGTGTGTGTGTGTGTTGTGCCACACGTGCACGATGCTTTATGTTCTCGGAATCTCACTGTAACGATGGCTCAGTTTTTTTTTTTTTTGCCGTTCACGCGCACCACGTGCTCCAAGCACGTCGGGGAAGGACGGAAACCATGGAAACGAGGACCTCAGATGTCACGACAGCCCAGGACGTTAAGTCGGTCCATGTCAACAAGGCAGCGGTGAGAACACGGAGTGAACGTTATGTGCGTTGGTTCCGGTGGAGGGATTGCAGGAACAAAGTTATCTCGAGGGAAGGTTCGCGTTCGCTTCATGCGGAGCAGAACGTTTTGGAGCCGAGTATCGCATTTGTGGCGTAACGCTGAGCTGGGGAGGGAACGCCGGAGAAGGCAGCTGCAGATTGAGCGAACGGGGCTCGGCCGGGCGGCGGCGGCGAGGTCAGCGTGAGGTCGAAACGGCGCAGCGGGAGATGGGATGGAGTGAGGGGGAGTGCTGGAAGCGCAGGGCTCTCGGCCGCTGGAGACGAGCTCTTGGCTGCAGGGTCAGAGGAGGAGAACATGATCTGCTTTATTCCCCACTCTCTCCAGAGGAAATGGAGCATTCTCCTTCTGTGAGCCAATTACCATGTTTTTACAACACAGGTACTTACCGGAGAGCCACCTCTGCTTGTTGGAACCGGTCGTTATTCAAATTCTGACATTCTCCGGTCTTTCGATAATGAGGCACGAGGAAGCGTTTCTCCCGTCTCTTTTTACACTCTCCAAAACTGTCTCATCTCCTCCTACCAGAGACTCGGACCTTCCAAGGCCTCCCTCATTCTATCCAAATTAAGTGGAATTTACCTGTAGTCGAGGTACTGTCTTCCAGAAAGTTCTACAGCAGGCCTGTACAAGAGCCGTATGAGAAAAAGCAATCAATCCACCTGAGTACACACACACACACACACACACACACACACACATCATCTGAACTGCTTGTCCCATATGGGGTCTCAGGGAGCCGGAGCCTAACCCGGCAACACATGGCGCAAGGCTGGAGGGGGAGGGGACACACCCAGGAAGGGACGCCAGTCCATCACAAGGCGCCCCAAGCAGGACTCGAACCCCAGACCCACCGGAGAGCAGGACCCAGTCCAACCCACTGTGCCACCGCTCCCCCCTGCACTGAGCAATTCTAACATGTAATATAGTACATATACTTGTAGTACAGCAGTTAGGGTTAGGGTTTGAGATAGGTGACACAGTGGCTCAGAGAGTAGCGCTGCCACCGCATGCCTCCAGGGGTGTTGGGTGTAGGTTCGAATCCAGCCCAGTCTGTGTAGTTTGCATGTTCTCCTTGTGTCTGTGTGGTGCTCTGGTTTCCTCGCACACTCTGAGAACATGCAGTTCAGGTGGACTGGTGATGCTAAATTGGCCTTTGTGTGTGAATGGATGAGTGAGCGTGTGTGTGGCTACCTTGCGATGGACTGGTGTCTCATACAAAGTGTAAACCCCCTCAGCCTTGTGCTCAGTGATTCTGGGACAGGCTCCAGACCCCTGTGACCCTCATCAGGAAAAGTGGTTAAGGAAGTTGGATGGATGGATGGATGGGCAATACAGTAAACTATAAAAAGTGAATAATAAAACTGAAAAAAGTGGGAACAAATTGACTGTCATGGTCCAACAAGGAGCCACCCGGCCGGATTCAAGTGTGGGATTCTTCTTTATGGAGGGCTACGCGAGAGAACAGTCGGGGACAGGCGTGAGTCGGTCGATAGGCGTTCGTTGTCCGAGGAGGCGTTCCGGAGCCGAAGACGGGAGGACGGGAGCAAGGGGTCGAGGAACCGGTGGGGGTCGTGTCCAAGGGCTTAAGAGGAGGGAGCGAGAAGGGGAACAAGGGAGATCACGGAGATATGGCACAGAGTTGCGGATGGTTATAACGCGGTTCCGCGGGCTGCGGTTGTCCGGGTGGCGCTTTTATGCCCGGCCTCCGTCATTTGGTGCAGGTGCCGCGGTCGGTCATCCGGTTGGGGGGGTGACAGTGACACGCTCCTGAACAACCCGTGTGCAGATCCATCTGGCATCACGTTTGAAGGTACAAATGAGCGCCGGGTTTTCCTTTTCTTAACCAATTATACCCCAGCGGCTTAGCGTGTTTCAGTTGTGTCAGCCTGCTTTGTGGAAGCAAACTGCCATCGGTACACATTACAACAGAGTTTAACTGCTGGGGTAAAAGAACTTGATAGAAAATGTTTCCTCGTGGAACTGGAGACTGCGATAAATTAGTTATCCACTGGTTCCTTTCTCTCTCGCCGCTGTCACCCCGAGGTGTATGAGATGTTCAATTTCATTACACATGCAAATCGCTTTTGCCTGCCCTATCATGTCACACTCTTGTCGTCCTCCAGTAGTGCATGCGAGCTTTTATAGCGTATGAATTTGCACATCACTACATATGTATTTGCATTTCAAAAAACTGCGTGCTTCACCCACACTCAACCCGCAGCTGAAGCACCTTCGTGTACCTAAGTGGGTCCAATTTGCTTCAGGGGCCCAGCGCCTCCCGTTAGCCCACAAGGGTCCGATCGAAGTGCGTTCGTCATCGCCCTCTAACACACCTCGCAAGCGAGTGTTTCCTCAGCAGATTGCTGGGTTAGGGTTCAACGGGAACGCGACGCACACACTCACCTGCTTCCATGCTGTGTGGTTGAGTTGGTTCTCAAATCAAAGGGCTGTGTGTGTGTGTGTGTGTGCTATGCATGGGTTCGCACACACTCGATTCATTCATTGATTCATCGTGTACTCGATGTGGATTTGAAACAGAAGGCCCAGTACGTGTCTGCCGTGCATTTAGTCTAGAACTTTTCCCCACTCTCCCTCACTGCTCCGCTCGGCTGCTGTTGGCGTTGAATATAATTCAATTTTGTAGGACAGCATTGCTGCTTGGCAGAAGAATTTTCATCAGAACTTCCAAGACCTCACCTCATGGTTCTTGTTTGCATTCCGCGCTTCGCCGTGACGGGGTTACTCTTCCGCGTCCCGTCCAACTGGCTCTGCGCCGTTCCTTTGGCTTGAGCGAACGTCCGCGGTCTACGTTGCCTGTGATTCGGTGTAAGAATAACTCAGCAGTGCCGCCCGAAGATCCTCATCGGATGCTTGGCTCTGGCAGCCGTTCCCACAGAGCAGCTATAGATAGGAACCGTCGAGACCGTACAGTAAGCAGACTGCGCTTTAATCACTAAAGAAATGTGAGCAATCTTTTCTCCTACTGTACATATTGGGAAGCACCATGTTTTACAGGGTGCACTGTGTAACCTCTCGAAGCACAGACAAGTTGCATCATCACAATGAGACTTTTATATTCTGCTCCAAGGGTCAAACGCACACTCGCTTTTAATTCCCCAATTGTCTGACGCGCCGTTATCTGAATAAAGACTCTCCTATACGTTATTTTTGTACTCGGCTCTATTTTTAGCTCCCTTCGACTATTTGTGCTGCGGTTAAAAGCATCTACTGGCAACATCAAGCAAGCTTTTCCTGTGCCCAAAATAATTGGCACAACCCGAGAGAATCATCCGAACGTTATAAAATGCAGCCCAATAGAAATGTTTCGTGCTCCTTTCGAAAAAAAAGAAAAAAAAAAAAAACTCTGACTCAGGCCGTACCCCTTTAAAAAGCCAGCGGTGATGGCATTTTCGACACGCGTGATGCGTTTGAAGTCGTACGGAGGAGCGTTCGCAGAGGTCTCCGACGCGACGACTTGCGAGAGACACATCACAACCTGCCGCGGTGCAGAGGTTTGTGTGTAAATGCACCGAATATCTGGAAAAAAACAAAAAAAAAGACGGTTAGAGTAACGGGGGAAGGAAACGTTGAATGTGCACATCCTTGTCCAATTGGCAGAAAACGGGATGAACCCAAGATTAGGGAGTAATCGGTGTATGAATTCATTTCCACCGAGAGCATGTCTACAAAAGGCAGTGAGAGTAACGCGTAAAGGGATTAGGCTGCACGCGCCGCAGCAGGGAGGAGGCCGACGCCATGGCTTCCGCATGGCACATCCGGGCCGAGCCTTTGGGGTCGCGTGCGAGAGGCGGAATCGGGGAAAAGACATCATCTCATCTGACGCACTTCTGGCACGGTGAACTCCTGATGGTTCACGGTTCCATCCAATGACTTACGCGTCTCCACTCTGTGGCGGACTTCTACAACACAGGTGACTTCCTCACCAGTTAACCTCCCTGATCCAACTGGCTCGGAGACCTGATTCCAGCCACTTCTTCGCATTGCGCTGTTTTCTTCCTTATCTTGATGATTTGTTCCAAAGCGACTTAGTTTTTCCCCGTTTATACAGCGGTGTATTTTCCACTGAAGCAATTCTAGGTAAGCACCTTGCTCAAGGGTACTACGGCAGCTGCGGGAGTGGGACTTGAGCCAACAGCCTTCTCATTCTGAGTCCATGATACCCATAGCAACCCTTCCCTAGGGGCTCATACTCCTCAGCGGCGGAAACGATCCGATTAAATCTGAGTGTCTGAGAGGTTCCGTCTACGGTGCACTGTAGGAACCCGGATCTCAAGGTGTTTGCCGAGCTTGGCATTTAAACCGAAAACGTTGATGTCACCTCGACTGGTGATAAACGTTTGCGGTCTGAACGCCAAGCTCGGCGAACACCTGGACATCCGGATCAACAACCCGAGCTACGAACACCGTCGATCTTCTCTACCATTTCTAGCACTGTAGGAAGGCCTGATCTCCCGTTCTCCTGGGCAGGATTCACACCAGCAGCTCCGGGGCCACTCTAAAGAGGCGGGTGTCATGCGTCACAGCACAGTGACTGGGGGTGAACTTGTAAAACAGAGCATTTAGGTGATCACCAAGTCCCTCCTGCAGTTTGACTTTGGTCTACAACACCACCGCGGCAAGTGCTCCAAACGGCAACGGGACATCAGTGAAAAGGAAAAGTGAGGGAATGTGGAATAATAATGAAACCTGGTTAACAGCGTGGACACTAAGAGATCGCTTCCGTTCCGAGATGGAAATACCTTTAAGTTGTTTCCCACAAATACAAGAAGATACGACCAGGGCCCGTTCGAACCGATTCCCGCTGAGTCGTAAATATTTGATGGTTGTCTCCATGGGGAGCCGCCGCTGTTCCTGCGGTGCCGTACTACCACGTGATGATTTGAGCACTTTAAGAACTCACTGTTGACACTTGTCCATAGGGTCAGTTTCACAGGGAGTCGGTAACTGAAAGATCTGCGGTCGGCCGCGTGCAACTCTGAGTTCAGTTCGGGACGAAAGCCCCTCCTTCCTGAGCTCTGTGGTCGGCGATGAACCGAGTGCAAAGTTCGAGCGCTGGCTTTATGGCACACTGCTTCACAGTTTAAAGGGAGAGCTATACTTTCAGTCTGGGTGTGACTCCGTTTTTTGTTTTTTTCCCAGAGAGCCGGTCTCTCTGCTGCATCTCCCAGGACGAGAAGGGCAGGCCGAGTCCTCCCCACGTTGTTTGCCAGAGCTGTCCTAATTCCTAAATATAGCCCTGATGCTGATGCGGATTCTGACTTTTTTAAGAGATCCTTCCTCTCGGTGCACCGCCTCCCGTCTCCACTACTGTACGGCACCGCTTTGTTCTCATTACAAAGTCCCCGGCTTTAGCCAGAACCCGGCAAAGTGCGCGGATAAAGCTATTATGTAGCGCGATGGCGGGGTCGACGCAGCACTCCGAGGAGACAAATTCTCCTGGGTTAAATCCATCCCTTTGATCTCTTTCCTGGCTGCCTGCAGGGGTGAGATACGCCTCTTCTCCGGCACGTTTCAGGTGTGGGCTGCCTACGCGCCGTCACGTGCATCCACTACTCGGAGCGTCATTATCTCGGAGCTGGCTCCTCGAGCCCCTCCGTCGCCGAAATGCTAACGCGATCACGGTCCCCAGGAGCCGTGCAGCCGCGCGCCCGATGCGCTCCGAGGACCTGCCCATCCAGTCTGGGGCGTAGTAAAGCCGAGCGGCTCTGCAGGGAGAGGCGTAGCGCCAGCTGAATCAACGTGCGTGGGAGGGTAAATATCCTGGAAGAGGAGTTTGCAGCGTTTGTGTGAGAGGGGCCACCCCGCCCGTCCTCGTCCCCGTGCCCGTTGCCCGCTCCTCCCTCCTACTCAAACCCCATCTGCGAGGAGCAGCTTTCCTCCACTGTCCGGACAGCCGCGACCCGCGCGGCAAAGGAGGAACAGGGAGGGGGTCGGGACCTGGCGGTGCGTGACGGTGGAAACCGTCCATCGCCTGGCCCGTACCGTGCCTGGGCGTGGTGAATAAATAGACTCATATTACCCGACCAGGGCGTAGGGGTGAAACGACCGCAGAGCGAAGAGGCCTCGGCTTTTGCACCAGCACCACGCCGTAAATAAGCAGTTCTGCAGTGCGCTTTATTCCCAGCTGCCCGCGATTCTGCCGCTGCCGTCGCTGCACTCGCACAGATGAGCTCTTTCGCGTCGCCGCTATTCATCCTGCATCGAAAGGGTCATCTCGTTGGCCTCTCTTCCGCTCGTCCTTATTAGCAATTTCTTTGTCCTGCCTCACATTTTATTTGCAGATTCAAACCGAGCCACGTTAACGCGTGAGGCAGTTAAACTATTTGTTAATGCTTCGGAAAAAATTAAACATTTACATATGGGGCACAGCAATTTTACATTCGTGTAGGGGGAAAAAAAAAATCACTCTTTTTAAAATGCACCATTTGTATTTGGAACCAGGCCTACAGGGTGGCCACAAAGTCCCTATGCATGCTAATTAAAGTTTATTAGAAATTGTCTGTATGTTCCCCTCCTTTCTCCACACAATTTTAATTTTTTTTCCCCATCTTCAGGACATACTCTGGCATGAAACATAAAATGATGTCTTATTAATGAACAATAAAGAACAAAAAGTCATGCACGGGGACATGCAAGGCCACTCTGTAGAAGAGCGTTACTTTTGCATCTCTCACAAACTAAATATCCAAATACTGTACATTCTGTTAGGGTTATCCTCCTATTTTTCACTAATTGTGCAGCGATCGGCCTTTATGCATGTTTTCCCTGAGCCTGCAGCCTCAAACTCAAGTGCATCACTAGTTTGAAGAAGAAAATGAGAATTGCATGTCTGTCTGGACACGGGTGAGAGGGTGGAGCACGTGGGAGTAACCAACAGCGAGTGCAAAAGCATGTTTTCCCAAAGAGGGAGACGGGCAGCACAGTTAAATGTGTCACGAGCACAGAAATGTCACGGTACGTTTGCACGAGAACCACGATCAGGTGAACCGAAGGCTGCGCTTCAAGGGCAGCATCATCATGTGCGGCGGAGCGGCCAGGCGCGCGAGGAAGGCGCGCGCACTTAAAAAGCCGCACCGTCGCTCGCGCTTCCTTCGGCCCGTTCACGGCTGTTTCGGTGTGTGTGTGTGTGTGTATGTGTGTGTGTCACAGAGGGTAGGGTGTGCTCAGCACCGACTCCCCGCTGGCCGCTGCTGCGATGTGATGCTTGGTATTCCATGCAGCAGCCTCCCACGCCCCGCGGCCGCCCACGCCAGGATCTGCGTCACGCGGGCGCGTGGGAGTGAGAGAGCAATGTAGCAAGAGCGGAATATCCCAATTCGAGAGGCAGGAGGGGGGAGGAGGGGGAAACCAACGGCTCCGCGGCCCTTTGTACTAAACCTGCGACCGTTAGCGCTCGAGCGCGCAGTGCGAAGGACGAAGCGGAAGGCAGTGGAGGTTCGGGGTTCGAGTGCACGCGCTTCTTTTGCGCTCAGCTTGCAGGACCCGTGCGCGCCGACGACGTGACCCACCCCCCTACCCCTGTCCCCCCCGTCCCCCCCCTCCCTTCCTCCCTCCCCGTGAGCAGGGCGTGTGGAGAAGAGTCCCAGAGCCTCGGGGGGGCATCGGCGGTAACTTCTCGCTGGACACGTGAGATCCTGAAACGGCGAGAGGAGGAGAGCGGCGCGCGGAGAACAGTGCAGGTACAGTGTGACAGCTGAGTGTCTGTGCGCGCGCGCGCGCGTGCATCACTGATCCCTTGTGGACGGAGCTTTTCGCCGAAGGGACTAAGTAAGTGCGGTCGGTACTGCCGGGCAGATCGAGCCGCTTTCTGCAGCAGTCAGTGTGCGCCCGGTGAAGTTCTAGTGCTGAAGACTCACGAGCGCCCCAGCGATGATGTCCTGGTTATGATCATGATCATGATGATCATGATCATGATGATGATGTCCGCTGCTGCTGGTGACGTCCCGGCGATGATCATGAATGATGTCCCGCGGCGCCGCTAATTAACCATGAGCGCTTTCCTTTCCTTTCCTTGGTCCTTACCCACAACTTTTGTTTTCTTTCGCTGTGTTTCTGCCACGCTAAAATCACACAAACAAAGGTTGGCGGGTCGACGGTCGGATGCCGGTTTACGTTTGGCCGCGTGCGGGTGTCCGCCGTCTTGGGGAAACGCTGACTGTACAGGTCGCGGCGGCGAGCGAGGTGTCCGGGACCTCGCGCCATCTCTTATAATAAGCCTAATGGGGCCAGTAATGTCCCGGTGCTCCGTGTCGCGGTCCATCCATCCATGTGCTGCACAAAAGCAAAACGGAGCCGCTGTTCAGGGCCACCGCGAGTGAGCTTTGGGTGCATCGATTGTACTGTTGTTGTTGTTGCCAGCACATGATCATGATGAAACCTTTCCCGTCCCGCTGTACGTGATGATTGTGGACCCGCTCCACATTGTCATTGGACATGGGTTCCATTCCCGCTCAGTCTGCGTGTGTTTGCGCGTTTTTCCCGCGTGCTGCTCCGGTTTCGGCCCACGGTGCTAAGGCGTGTGTTTCGGGTGAACACCGGTGACTCCGAATTGACCACAACGTGCGCGTGCGACTGGTCAGTTGCTGTACTGTACAGGTGTGTGAATGACTGTAGGGAGCTGAGTGCTGTGTCTCTAACACTCTGAGTGACCATGGATAAAGTGTCTGCTAAATACCACATAATAATCGTTGCAAGATGCTTTGGAGAAAGACATCTTCTAAATATAAAATGTAAATTAGTGTCAGTGCTGACCCGTCCACTGACTTGTACTGAGAACACTGAGTGATGCACTGAAGTGTCAGTACTGACCAGTACCGAGGGCACTGACAGGTGCACCGAAATGTCAGTACTGACCGGTACTGAGAACACTGACTGGTGCACTGGTTAAACTGTTCTTACACTAGTTTTAGTAATAGTGCAGACTGTACTGACTGTAGTGTGATTACTGACCGTCACACACTTTATAGTGATGGTACAGCCCATTGCACTGTTTGGATTGGAGCACTAATTGATGTTTGTCTAAGTGATAATTCTGACTGATGCTCTGGTTATAGCATCAGTAAGGTTGGAGCACAAAACCATCAGTACTGACCGGTGCATCGGTTGTAGAATCAGTACTGACCAGTGCACCAGGTGTAACATCAGTAGTGACAGATGCACTGGTTGTAGCCTCAGTACAGACCGATGCACTATTTGTAGCATCAGTACCGACCCGCTAAGTGAGAGTACTGACTGAAGCTTTTGTCACGCTATAACTGTAACTGATTGTTTTCTCCACTGCTACAGTTTGGCAATTTTCCCAAATGATTTTGCATGTTTAAATCCAGGATTTACTGTTCATATTTGCTCATGTGCAATATTTAAAAATACTTGTTACAAGGTAATAGACAAAGCATTCGAAAGTTGCACTGATGCATAATAGTCATCTTCATGCGTTTAACTGGTACGGAATAAGTCCTGTGATGACTGTCCCCCTTGTGTGACGACAGTAGGGGTGTCACAGGAGACAATATGTAACACACACACGCGCTGCACTTTGCCTGTGTGTACCTTCACACTGACTTTTGACGATACTGTAGATTTTAGCAAAGCTTTTCAGTTCAGCTGCCAACATTTCACATGGATGGATGTTTCAGAATGTGGAAACAATGTGTTACAGATAATTCCAGCCAATGTATACAATACACAATGTGTCAGTTTGCTTTACAAAGTACTGCCAAATATTCATGCTAATTAAATAAGAAGAGGAAACATTATCTGTTAAATGGGAATGATAATAAGTAGAGTTCCAGATTTCTCATTTTATACATGTATTAAAATGCGCTATGTGAGCTTATTACTTTTAGTAAAATGCTGTTATGTTATAGTTAATGTATTTTTTTACTCGGTTTTGCGCAGTATACTTCATTGTACAGGGGGGTGTGGTGGCGCAGCGGGTTTGGCCGGATCCTGCTCTCTGGTGGGTCTGGGGTTCGAGCCCTGCTTGGGGGGCCTTGCCACGGGCTGGCGTCCCGTCCTGGGTGGACATTGTGTGTTGTGTGTGTAAAAGCATCATATGAAATGCACTCAAGAGGTCATAAGTGTATTTATACTATATATATATAGATAGATATTCAAAAATATGCATATTATCCTGTTTATCTTTCCATTGCCCATAGCTGGCACGAGCGAATTTTGGATTACCTGGAGATACAAAAAATGAAATATGGAAATCCATCCCACAGTGCATCCTGATTGTGATAGAGCCTTAAGGAATATGCCATGGCTCCACACGGGTGGTGTGTTGGTGTCACGGGAAGATGTGGAACACATGGGCACTGCAGCAGCCTGGTGCCACCGGTGTCTTATTGATATAGAAATAAAAATATAGATTGTGATAATGAGGGTGCGGTGGTGCAGCGGACTTGGCCCAGTTCCGCTCTCCGGCGGGTCTGCAGTTCGAGTCCCGCTTGGGGTGCCTTGTGATGGACTGGCGTCCCATCCTGGGTGTGTCCCCTCCCCCTCCAGCCTTGTGCCCTGCGTTGCCGGGTTAGGCTCCGGTTTGCCGTGACCCCGGTTGGGACAAGCGGCTTCAGCCGGTGCGTGTGCGCGATTTTGATAGTTTGGGGTCAGCTGATAGTGTGTTGCTCATAGCTGCTGCCTTTGCACCAATAGGTTGCTGGTTCAAATCTCACGTACTGCTGTAGTACCCTTGAAAAAGGCACTTATCCTAACTGAATTACGAAAAAAAGGATCCCAGCTGTTCAAATAGGCAAATAACTGTCGATAACTTCTCATTGTAAGTGGCTCTGGAGAAAAGCATCAGCTAAATGAATGAATAAAATAGAACATGAAGCTGGTTTGCACCCCCTTTGCTTTACTATGTTTGTTTACTGCCGCAGTAGGATTCAGAGCCGCCTCCATGGCGCGAGTGGTCCAGCTTCGCGTGTGAATGTCCACGTATAGTAGTTTTTCGCAGAGAGCTTAAAAATGCGTTTTTCTCGTACCTCTTTGCGGCTCCCTCCTCCTGCTGCGTGGATCTCTCTGGTGGAAGTACCGTGCGCCTCTCCCCAGGTACGCAGCGCGCGACCCACGCTCGGCTCTCGAGGACCAGGGCTCTGTGAAGCGCGCAGAAGGTGTGCGATACGCTCGCGAGGCACAAAGCGGAGCCGTGGGACCGAAACGAACCGTGCGAGGGGGCGACGAAGACCCCCCCCCCCAACCCCCCACCCCACCCGCGTAAGGAATTATTCATGGGAATCAGGGATGTCGCTTTATTTACTTGTGTGCAAAGTGCTGCCACCAGAATAAGGTATTGTTACTTTCCCGGTCTGAGGACGAGTTACGAGACATTGTGGTTTCCGCACTTTTCTCTTTTAGTCTGTCCGCCTCGGTGCGGCAGTTGACTGGTTTGCGAGAGCGAGAGCGTCACACTCATTGCAGTTAGCGAGAGTGAGCTGTTATGTAACGACGACGAGTGGCAAGTGCTCCCCGAGAGGCGCTGCGGAGTCCTGCTCTCGCTTTCGATAGCTGTCACATCGACCCGTCGCGGAGGGACGTCCCGCTCCCACGTAAGATCCTCCGAGGCCTGCTTCGCTGGCTTTGGGCGCCCTGAGCAACGGCGGCGGCGGCGGGGGGGGGGGTCCTCCATTAGCAGCTCGAGGACAGAGACTCTCCAGCGTTTCGCTTGGGGTTTATTCGTTGAGGGATGGATGGATGCCGAGGTCAGCGGGTGCGTAGATCCTCTTCGTGGGGCTGCTGGCTTCACGTTTCCCTGCAACTGAAGTTAAAATGCCCATATGGTACCTGAAGGAAAGGGCTCTGTGGAGCGCGGTGTCGGCCATAGCCGAGCGACGGGTCGGAGACGGGCAATCCGATTTCTCGAGAAGGTCCATCGAACTGATGGATGCTTTTCTCCTAAGTAACTTGCAGTGATTTACCCTTTTAAACAAGTGGGTCATTTTGACCGCAGCAATTCAGGGTAAGTCCCCTGATCAAAGGTGCTACAGCAGGAGGTGGGGTTCGAACCTGCATCCTTCGGTTCCTTGTAGAAACAAACTGTAACCGTGCGATTGATTCGAGTGTGCGTTCTTTCAAGGAGCAAGACTGAGGATGGACTCAAGGTGTGTGCGAAACGTGTTTTGTTGGTGCTCTTTCTGGAAAAGGTGACCTCCAAGTGATAATAGTGAGGGACTCAACATGGGGACGGGCTGCGAAGCTCTGGTCTCATCGTCAGGGTGACACATCCTCCTAGGGGAACGGTTAAGGCAACGGTCATGAGCACATTGTCCCTCCGCGCTCTTGTGACCTTTGTCCTTTCAGCGCAAGGCGGCATCTCTGGCCGATACGCCTTCTGCTGCCACAAAAATATGTGAGTATCGGATCATCTGTAGCAATATCTAATATTTAATAGGAATATTTATTTATTCATAGTAAAGGAGAACGTCATTAATCAGACTAATTGGGACCGAGGTTCGGTTCATGAAACATACACAGGAATACCCAGTTCATACAAAACACACACACACACACATCTTCAGAACCGCTTGTCCCATACAGGGTCACGGGGAACCGGAGCCTAACCCGGCAACTCAGGGCGCAAGGCTGGAGGGGGAGGGGACACACCCAGGACGGGACGCCAGTCCGTCGCAAGGCACCCCAAGCGGGACTCGAACCCCAGACCCACCGGAGAGCAGGACTGTGGTCCAACCCACTGCGCCACTGCACCCCCTCTCATACAAAACAATAAAGTATAATTAGGCCTACAATACAGTTATTGTACACCAGGTTATTACTGCTCTATTT
Source organism: Scleropages formosus (assembly GCF_900964775.1). Lineage (NCBI taxonomy): Eukaryota > Metazoa > Chordata > Actinopteri > Osteoglossiformes > Osteoglossidae > Scleropages > Scleropages formosus. Next base: position 4,873,680 of record NC_041826.1, read on the forward strand.
CTAAATGTATGGTATAATAAAAAAAAAAAATTGATTTAGGGAACAGTTTGTAAACAATACCCAAAAAAGAAACAATGTACACACACACTTTCAGAACCGCTTGTCCCATACAGGGTCACGGGGGAACCGGAGCCTACCCGGTAACACAGGGCATAAGGCCGGAGGGGGAGGGGACACACCCAGGACGGGACACCAGTCCATCGCAAGGCACCCCAAGCGGGACTCGAACCCCAGACCCACCGGAGAGGAGGACTGTGGTCCAACCCACTGCGCCACCGCACCCCCCTATAGAAACAATGTATATTATGTTTATTTTGAACTTGCCTAATTGTTTTACATGGTTTCAACCATAAATCACAGTTTTTGCATAAACAGAAATAGACAGTAATTGCACGGAAATGAGAGTGCAGTACTGTGATTTTTTTAAATTTTTTTTTTTGGGTGGGGGGTTTGGATAATTGATGGTTTGGATGATTGACCTTCCGGTAATCGCATGGAACTTGAGAGCAGCGTGGAGTTGGGACTCGTCGACTCCTGGGATCTTGAGGAGAGCCAGACGTTTAGCGACGTATAGCAGTAATTCGTACACCTTTCTGTTTTTAGCAACAGCAGCGACAACGGGTCACGTGAGGATGGAAACACGAAGAGTGTTGGAGAGACTGAGTACAGTCACATGCTGTGCGTAGAGCCGGGACGGAAACGCCTGGCGTGAAATTTCGAAAGTGTGATCGAGTGTCCGAAAAAGGTGTCCAAAGTTCATATTAGGTATCGTGTACCTCATGTGACTTTTTTTTTTTTTTTTCTCCCCAAGCAGAAGAAAATGAAAAACCAGGGACATCTGTGCACTGCTTTTATAAATGGAACTTGAGGAACGGGGCAGAGCGAAACAGTAACGCACCGTGTTGTTCGAGCTGAAAGAAGTAAAGCCATCAGGGGTCTTCAAACATTTCCAGTGGAGGAGTTTTGATTTTCCATTCAGTTTTAGAGTATTGGAGCATATTTAAATTCTCCTACTTTTAATCATATTGCCATCCCAGGCAGTAATTTAAAGTGGAAACTCCGATGTGCCGTGAAACAAGGAAAGAGTCCCGTAACCACGGTGATACGGCCCGTCGAGTTGTGGGATGCAGTAGTTAAAGGAACTTGTGACCCGGTGAGGTGGAGAGGAGAGAGAGGTTCGTACAACTTCTGCTGAATCAGTTTGGGTCACGCAGGTGGCTCAAGGTGCTCCTGTGGCTAGAACCTGCGACGCGTCGGATGTGCCTCTAGTTCCTTAACCGCGACGCCACCTCTGGTGCTGCTCTGTAGCGACCTGACAGCAATTCCGCCCCATGGATTGTTGTCTCCAAGGCTGCAGTCCGTCTCGTTACTCCAGTGCGATTCGGTTCTGGGGTCAGCCTTTTCCGCTCATCCCATGTTCTCACCACATTTTTACTGGCATTGGTGGTAAACTGTTAATTTTTAAGTTTTTTTTTTTTTAATGGAGACTACGGCAATGGGACGGTCACTTTTTTCTGGTTTGCGTGTTTGCGAAGGGGCGCAGCGCTGCCGGCGGAGGTGTTTGCCACGGAGGGTGTGTAGGTGCGTCATGTCGGCCCTGTCTGGCAAGGCCCTGGGTTCAGGAAAGGGCGTGTTGAGGTGAGACGCTGGCGTGACACCAGCACAGTGGGGCAGCTCCGCCCCCATCGGGCAGCGCGCAGACTCCACCTGCCATTGTGACCACAGCGGAGTTGCAGCGCTGTTAAGGGAGTCATGAGGAACACTCTACTGGTGTTGCTAAGAGCCGGCCAGGGGTGCGAGTGCTCACCGCGGTCGGTGCATCGTCGATCCCCTGCTGCTTCAGCTCTGTTGCGCTGAGGGAAGAGAAGTGGTGCTGGAGAGTGGCACACCTTCAGTGCTGGGAGGACACTGGCATCTGAAGGCCACCAGGTGGCGTAGCGGTTGAGGCTGTCAGCACCTTTATGCTAGATTATCCTTGCTCAAGGTACTTACCCTGAACTGATGTGGTAGAAATTAGCCAGCTGTATAAATGGGTAAATCAGTGTAATTCACTTTGGAGAAAAGGGTCAGGGGGCGCAGTGGTGCAGCGGGTTTGGCCGGGTCCTGCTGCCTGGCGGGTCTGGGGTTCAAGTCCCGCTTGGGGTGACTTGCGACGGACTGGCATCCCGTCCTGGGTGTGTCCCCTTCCCCTCCAGCCTTATGTCTGGTGTTGCCGGGTTAGGCTCCAGTTTGCTGTGACCCCCCTTGGGACAAGTGGCTTCAGCCAGTGTGTATGTGTGTGTAAAAGGGGTCAGATGAATGAGTGAATGACTGAATAAGTAACTAATGCGCTGGTTCTTCTACGAGTGGACCGCTACCTCCTCCGCACAGCCTCGTGTCATATCGAAATGGACCGTTGCTGGACGAAGACACCTTGTCCCCTGGCGAGGAGATCCATATATAGCGCTATTAGTGCTGTTATTTCGTTGCGCTCTCTTCTCTTGATTCTAAATCTGTTCCCTTCTTATTGTTATGATTAAAGTAGGTGTTCTCTGACGTGTCTAAGCGGCCGCGCCGATCGGCGGAGGCTAAGCCAAGCGGTGCGGAGCCGCGGCCCTCGGTAAAGAGCCCGCCGCAGTCAGTTGTGCGCAAACAAAAATGCCGAGGAAAGGGAAGAATGAAAATAACAGGCCTCGTCTTCCCAGCGAGACACCCCACCTTCTCCATCGCAGGGCCCCATCCCCCCCCCCCATGTCCGCCTCTTTCTTACAGGCTTAGTCCGGTAGTGAGATGTCAGCTCGCCGGGATCAGGGAACAATTACTGTGCACACAAGTGTAGCCTGTGCGGAGAGGGCCCACCTACGCGCGCTGCAGAGGTGGAGTGTGGTATGTGGCTCTCCCAGCAGCCCAGGAGTCTGACAGGCGCTCTTATATTCTGAGCTCCCCGGCGGGACGCAGACGCTCTTAACTAGCAGGCCACCCATCCCTGGCTCCCTCGGTGCCCCGCAGCCTCCCTCCCTCCCTCTGTCCGCTCCGTCACCTCTCCCTCCATCTGTCTCAGTCCTTTTCCCCCTCCCTCTGCTCTTTGTCCCCTTCTCCCTCGCACCCTCTCCATCTCCTCACATTTACTCATTTACCTGATGCTTCTTCCTCAGAGCGTCTCGCACTGATTTACCCGTTTATGCAGCTGGGTAATTTTTACCGTATCAATTTGCGGTAAGTATTCGATCAAGGGTACTGCAGCAGCAGGTGGGATTCAACCCTGCGCCCTTCAGATCCGCGATGCTACCTGCCACCCGTCTTGCCGATCCGCTGCTTTTTACGCTCCCGCCGCACCAGGGGACTCACACGCTCTCCCTCCTCCAGGTATGGCGGCGTTACCCAGAACCCTCGGGGAACTGCAGCTCTACCGCATTCTGCAGAGGGCCAACCTGCTGTGCTACTACGACGCCTTCATCCAGCAGGGCGGCGACGACGTGCAGCAGCTGTGCGAGGCCGGAGAGGACGAGTTCCTGGAGATCATGGCGCTGGTGGGCATGGCCAGCAAGCCGCTGCACGTGCGGCGCCTGCAGAAGGCGCTCCGCGACTGGGTCACGAACCCGGCGCTCTTCAACCAGCCCCTAGCGTCGCTGCCCGTCTGCAGCATCCCTGTGTACAAGCTGCCCGAGGGATCCCCGCACGCCAAGGTGCCCAAATGCGTGCCGGCCGCGTGCGCCGACCCCGGCAAGCCCGATGCGGCCAACGCCAACGCGGCCACCGGCTCGCCCCTGCAGAGCGGCAGCGAGCCGCGCTTCTGGGCCGGCCACGGCGCCGAGAGCGAGCACAGCTTGTCCCCGGCCGATCTGGGCTCGCCCTCGTCCCCGCGCGAGGGCCTCGAGGCTCTGGACGTGGCCGCCGTGCAGTCGGTGGCGGAGTGCGTGGAGCGCATGGCCCAGGCCCTTCCGCGAAGCGACCCCGCCGAGGTCAAGGAGCAGCTCCGCAGCAACAAGAAGCTGGCCAAGATGATCAGCCACATATTCGACATGAGCGACGAGGACCCCCGCAAGGAGGAGGAGGTCCGCAAATACAGCGCCATCTACGGGCGCTTTGACTCCAAGCGCAAGGATGGAAAGCATCTGACGCTGCACGAGGTACAGTGATGTGAGTGAGTGAGCGAGCGAGCGAGCGAGTGGGAGCCCACAGTGCTCCTCTAGAAATGAGACTGTGTGTCTGAACGAAACCGATCCCCCGGTTCTCGCCCTCTCCCGGGTACCAGGGTGCAGCTGGAGGGCGAACCGCCCCGGAACTCGACCCCTGTCATGTCGGAACTCCACGCTGCGGATGTCGTGCCTTTAGTCGTTCATTCGGGCTTTGATAGTGAACCTAACCCTAACCCTGTCCTGTCCTCAGCTGACGGTGAACGAGGCGGCGGCCCAGCTGTGCATGCGGGACACGGCGTTGTTGACGCGCAGAGACGAGCTCTTTGGCCTGGCTCGCCAGATCTCCCGTGAGGTCACCTATAAGTACACGTACCGCACCAGCAAGTAAGTGCTGCTCCATTCAGCCGAGGCTGCGCCCCCATGTGCCGCACAGCGCCGCACCTCTAACGCTCCTCACTGCCCCTCGCCATAACTCTTGGGCCTCATCCGAGATACGGTAACGGGGCTGCGGGTGGCATGGCGGTCAGATCCACCGCCTTGCTCTCGTAAGACCCGGGTCTGAATTCCACATCCTGCTGTAGTACCCCTGTAATACCCGTGCTGTAGATCACAGTTTTAACATTGAACTGATAGGGTAAAAATTACCCTGCTGTTTACTTTCGAGATAAGTGTCCAATTAATAAATTATGTCCCTTAAATCAGTTCCTCATATATACAGTGGGGTCATTTTTACCGTATCAATTCAGGGTAAGTACCTTGATGTCCGGTACAACAGCAGGGGGTTGGATTGAAACCCTTGATAGTCCTAACTGTTTTGGAACCAGCTGCCGTTGCACTACCTGGAGGTGAGAGCCATCAAACGCGGTCAACGCAGAGGGACCACGAGGTTTCAGCGTCTCGCGGTAGCGGTCACCAGCTCTGGAGAAGAACATCTGGCCACCGTGGAGCCCTGTTACAGTAAACCTACCCTCAAGGCCTCCTCACGTCAAAAAAACGTCTTTGACGTACCGCGGCTGGAAATAGCAGATGAAACAAGATGTGAAATTTTGCCGCACGGGGCTCGGTTCTACTTTCGCTCTATTTTAAGGGTATGAACGTGAACGTGGCAGAGGCTGGCGTTAGGGGTGGCTGGTGGAGAACCAAGAGCCCCCTCCTCCCCTTCCTCCCAGAAACCCCTTTCTTTCCGTAAAAAGACATCGAGAATGGCGCCTGCTGGCTCCTGCAGGTGTTTCCTGGGTTACGGGCAACCAGGATCTGGAAATTTCCATCAAGGCGCTGAACACCTGGATGTTTCACGCTCGTTCCTTTTCTCAGATTTATTAGCAGTTGGTGTTTTCATTTATTTAGTGCGTGTTTAGGAAGCGTCCCGCCTCAATGCGCCGCACTTCGGTAAGAGTGGAAGAGCGCTTTCGTACTGGAAACGCGACATTACCGCGCCGCTCTACCTGCCAGCATGTCCTGTTTTTATCGCATTAACAGCGAGCCTCTCTCTCCGCTGCAGATCTCGGTGCGGAGAAAGAGACGAGCCGTCCCCTAAGAGGATAAAAACAGAGGTAAGTGGGCCGGGTCTTTTGTTTCGCCACGTGCCGAGATTATTGCTCAACTAGCTGGAGGACGCCGCGCTCCGGAAAGGCAGGAGATTTGTTTGGGGGGTGGGGGGAGCTCGAGCTTGGCATCTTCGGCCCAGGTTTGCTCTGGTACGTCGGAACGTCTGCCCATCACACGTGTCGTGTAGCTGTGCTCTCTTTATGCTCAACACCCGACGCGAGAGACCCAAAAATGCAGAACTTGAGCGGGGGACGGACGAGCCGGAACCCAGAACCCGTGACCCACTCCTTGTTTGAATAGCTGCTTCTCATCGGTGCGGGGAACGCGGGTGGGATGGTGTCCCTCAAGGGGAGAGGACCGGTTGTGTGCCTGTGGATGAGGACAAGCTGCACCTCCTTGCCGACATCCCTTTTTTTTAAAAAAAAAAATTTAAAGCAGTTATTTTTACACCAGTATTTATATTTATTCACTGAACAGACGAGGTGAAGCGCAGTGATTTCTGTGTTACTGACATCTTTCTCTAACGTCATTTACAGTGTTACGTATAGTACACTAAACTCCCTATAATCTGTCACACACTTATACCTCCGAGCAAACCACACACACTTATTTATTAAGCTGACACTTTTCTCCAAGGCAACTTACAATTATTTATACTGCTGGGTAATTTTTACTGGAGGGATTTTAGAGCAAGGGCACTATAGCTGGGATTCGAACCTGCAACCATGGGGTCCAAAGGCAGTAGCTCTGACCACTACGCTACCGCTGTGCTGCGATACGGTAATTTGGAGTCACCAGCTCACCTGAAACACGCATCTTTCACGCAAACACTGGGACAACACGCAAACTCGTCACACACTGTGTAGGAGGTTGAGCCCATTTCCAATCACACCACCCAGGTGTAAATTATTCTTTTTTTTTTTTTAATCGGACATTTTTAATGCGTTATCTTCGTGTCCCATTTAAAGATGCCCGTACATTGCCGTTAAGACTCCTTTTGTTTGCGTCTTGCTAGTGGCCGCAGTCCATCTCTCTCTCTCACTGGCAACATACTTGAGCAGATGCCAAACATCTGATCGCTTGGAAACTCCCACCGTCCCATAGTTACCGCCCCGCTCCGGCCAGGGGTTCGCCTGTTCTAGCTTTTGCCCTTGTTTCTGTCCACGCCGACGCAAGAGTGTGACAGATGGAAACTTGGTGGTTTTTTTTTTTTTTTCTTTTTAAAACCGCTCAGGCCTACGGGTCTCCTGCCATTAAGTGTCACACGCAGATCGGCCCAACGCCCAGCCTCCGTCATCGCATTTAAAAAATACGCATGTGTGCAAGTTATTCGGTGGCGGTCGCTCCGGTTGGCCCGGAATCTGCGGCGCGCGCTTCCGAGACGGCCGAGTCGGGCGCGTCACGGCATCGCTGGGGTTTGCAGGGTCCTCCGAGTTCACGAGAAGGCGGCGTTAAAATGTACACCTCCCCCTGCCCCCGAGTGCCTCTGCACCCCCCCCCCCCCCAAGCCCCCGCACATGCACATCATTAAGAATTAGCCGCCTGCCTACACTCGGAACGATAAGCCCAAATGAGATCAATCGCGCGCCTACCCATAGTCCTGGGGTGCTTCTGACATCATTAGGTAGGCGTGCATGGAATCACCCACGCCCATGCACCGCTGCCTCGAAAGATGTCATTAGTGACAGATCACGCACACACTTGCGCACACGCGCGCTTCTGGCCAATTTTGCCGGGCTGGAGGCGGGGAGAAAATAAAAGGACGATGGAGCAGATGATAGGGTGTGGCGGGCCGCCCTCGCCCGCGCGCCACCGCTGTCAGCGCCCGAGTGTGCAGCCAGCGAGACGGGCGCCTCTTCCTGTCGCTGCGGTGTCTTTGCTGAGCCTCCACGCGAGCGCCGCGAACCCTCGCGGCTCGGATGCGGCCATTGCGGGCGGCACGCGTGCAGCCAGTCGCTACGGGAAAAGCGCGGCGCCGGCCGTAACGCGAGCTCGGCCCTTCGGAGCGGCGCACGGTGCAGCCTCGCCGCATCTTCCGTCCCGCTTTCCAAAACGGAAGGGTCGTAGAAAGAGCGGGCGATGAGTCAGTGCTCCGGAGAGGCCGTGCTGCCTTCCAGGAGATGAGTGCGCGTCATCGAGCGCTCGGCTCGGCGCCGGAGGCCCGGCCGTCGGGTCTCCCTGTGCGGGAGGCGGCGTCGCTTCGGGCCGCAGCTCTCGTTTGGATCCTGAGCGCTCGGAACCGTTTCTACTGTCGCGCTCACCACAGGTAGCGGCGGGAGGGGAACTGCCTGTCCCTTTTTCTGCCCTCAAGCAAAAGGGAAACGTTTCAGGCAGCGTAAACGGGTCGAGATACATAATATGAGTTACGTGCGGCCGAGTCGGGGTAGCCTCGGCGTGCGTTGGGTTGCCCTTCTCCAAACTCCTGCAGTAATCCCCGGACTCGCTGAACCAACACGCACCCGAAAAACCCTCCGTTAGCTGCGTCCTCGTCCATCGGAGATGCCGATACCGTTACTTTCAACGAGACCGTTTTTTGTGCAGTCCTAGGCCCGAAAACTGCCATCCACTTAGATAAGGTGAGGTAGGTACTGTATTAATTCACACACACAGCAGCTTAACACGCAACGGAAAAGTAAAACCCTGGGTAACACAACTACACCCAAGCACATAGGCGGAAATTAAAGTTAACAATTGGGACAACATGCAAACGTTCAAACGGCTCATGATCTGTGCTAAAACGTCATCGAATCCCTTTTAGGACACAGTTACTTAAAAAAGTTAACGTTAGTTATCATAAGAAGGCCGTTTCCCCTCATGAATTACTCCACAATACCGTATGAGCTTCTGCCTGCTCTCGATCAGCTCTTTCATAGCATTACGTTACCGTTCGCTTAACAAACCCCGGCAAACAAAACACGGGCATACGATACCCAGCGTAGATGAATTGAGTCTTGAAAGCGAAACGAACGGCTTTTGAACAGAACGGCAAAAGAGAAAATAATTTAACAAAAATGATGTTAATGAATTGATACGCGGACGTGCTTCGGACAGTCCTAGTGGGCCGTCATCGCCGAGATTATAACGGGCGAAACTAGCAAACGGGGCTGATGGTGGGGGTCAAGAACTTGACGCAGCGCGAGGCAAACTGTAAGCGTGCGGAAGAGCACGTGGCCGCTCTGGTTTCGCACCCCTCAATCGTTAGGGGATCCAAACCCGCTCCTCGTGAATGCGACTCGACGTCTCGTGAGTAGAAGCGGGGTGAAGGAAAGCGTGGGTGCTCGCGTCTTGGGGGAGGACGAGTCGCGCGACGTCACTGGGCTCATTCCTGCTCGTCCCTTTCGTCCCCAGGAAGGGTGCTTTGACCTCCAGGAGGCGCTGCGGGCGATCCACATGCGGCAGGAGACGCTGAAGGAGCAGCTGGCGCTCGCCAAGTCCAAAGGAGAGGAGACGGCGGTGCGGAACATCCAGGTGACACAGCACACGCAGAGACCATACACACCGCCCTGAGTCACACACACACAGCCTGACAGGGAAGCGAGGGCTGAGAATAACCGAGCGAGGTGACTCACACCCTGCCACTGGGTAATTACAACAACGCGCTCCACGGGGGGCCTTCAAACCACTCGCCGCAGTGGCCTCGCTCACCTGAACAGACAGGTGGCCGTCGGGCGTCGACCTGCGCGATCACGCCCACACGAACGCACGAGCGTTGTTCTCGCGCGTACGACGAGTGCGGTTAAAAGTGGATGGAGGGCGGTTTTGTTTTTCTGTATGAGCTCAAATAGTGCAACGCGTGCAGCGCAAATGGCCAGCGGGTAGGAATTACCGTGCCCGATAAATTCAGGAGCAAGAAGTTAAGAATTCGACTTAAAAGCAACAATAGAAATGCGGAATATTATTACAATATATATATATACAAACATCTGACATTATTATCTGGAATATTTTACGACATTTACATTTATTCATTTAGGACACACTTTTCTCCAAAGTGACTCCCAACGAACTCTATGTAGTGTTATGAGCCCACACACCTTATTCACCGCAGTGACTTACACTGCTAGATACACTACACTGGGTCACTTATCCATACATCAGTGGAACACACACACACTATGGGGGAACCTGAGCAACATGTCTTTGGACTGTGGGAGGAAACCAGAGCACCCGGAGGAAACCCGCACAGACATGGGGAGAACAGGCAAACTCCACACAGACTGAGCGGGGATCAAACCCATATCTCCTCGCACCACCCAAGCACTGTGTGACAGCCTCTGAAATTGATCAGAAAAAATTCCAGAGCAACAGAGCCACAGCCTGCACCGAGAGCTTGAAATATTCACTCAATTGCTCCATCTTTAAACAATAGAAGTCATGGCCTGGATGGTTGTTAATAAATGTACAGAGGTGTTTCCAGGTGGTTCGAGTACAAGAGCAAATGTAAAAACGCAAGGAAGTTTCAGAGCAGTTATCTGAAAAAGAGCATTTTGCATCCGTTTGCTTCAGTTTCTTTAAGACGGGCGGCACGGTGGCTCAGTGCACAGCAAGTAGCGCTGCTGTCTCACAGCGCCTGGGTGGTGCGAGAGGACGTGGGTTCGATCCCTGTTCAGCCTGTGTGGAGTTTGCATGCTCTCCCCGTGACTCTGTGGGTTTCCTCCAGGTGCTCTGGTTTCCTCCCACATTCCAAAGACATACTGTTCAGGTTCACCCATAGTGTGTGAGTGATAGAGAGAGTGTGTTCCACTGATGTATGGATGAGTGACCCATTGTAAGTAGTGTGTCTAGCAGTGTAAGTCACTGCAGTGAATAAGATGTGTGGGCTGGTAACACTACATAGTATCCATTGTAAGTCGCTTTGGAGAAAGTGTCTGCTAAATAAGTAAATGTAAGATAGTTTTTATTAAAGTGAAATGACTCTCATTTTAGTGTTTTACCCTCTGTCTGAGCTGCCAGAAAGTGAAGTCTGCAGCCTGGACTGTGCACCAGGGTACGAATAGCTATTCCTGCAGTTATGGATCAGAGGGTCCCTGAAGAAAAAGGTGGTGCAAGCGAGACTCTTTTCGACTGACCTGTGTGTGTGTGTGTGTGTTTGTGTGTGTGCGTGCGTGTGCATGTCCCAGGTGCAACTGGACCGCCTGCTGGCCAAGCAGAAGGAGATCCTCCAGGATGAGGTGGCCCAGGAGAGACTGCAGGCTCTGGACTGGAGAGTCCCATCCGGGGCTTTCAGACACAGCGCTGAGCGACAGGGCAGCAACGGCCTTTCCGCCGACAAGACCGTCGATCACCAAGGTTGTGACCGCAACCCTGCAACCACGCGTGGTAGGGGTGGGGAATCGCACCGTCAGAAAGCACGCGCCTTCTCGCTGCCGTCACTGTTTTGGAAACTGCAGGGTGGTGTCTCGTACCACCTCGGTTGCCCCACACGGCTGTGTCTGCAGCGGTCGTGGAGGGATGAGGGGCGCGAAGCGGTCGCGCGGTTGTAGGAGGTAACAGACGCAGGGTTGACTGTGTCACGCGTCACTCGCTGCAGGTTCTCGCTTTCGTTTCTCGCCATCACTTTCATTTCTACACCTTCCTTGCAGCGATGCTCGGTAGACCCGCTGCTCCATGGGGGGTCACGGTCCTTGTCTGGCTTGTTCTCTGCCCAGGAAGCGCAGAGGGGAAATTCTGGTTAAAAACCTTCTCTTCGAGCTCTGGTTGCAGTTCTGGTGGATTATAAAACCCTTCCGGAATCTTCCTGCTGTCCGGCCCTCCACTGTCCATCCAGGTGGCCTAATCCCTTAATAATCCACAGTCATTCACGAAAATCATTGCGTGGCATTGAGCCGTTTTGGGGGAAAAATGTAATAATCGAGTTTTGCGAGCCGCCGCGTTTAGTGATGGCAGCCAGTCTTGGTCCTAAGTGAGGGACTGAGTTATTCTTTTATTTATTCCTTCAATTAGCTGATGCTTTAAGGTGCATCCAAGGGCTTTACCCTGTTATGCAGCTGGGTAACTTTTATTGTACCACATTACATTAAGGACCTTGATCGGGGTACTAGAGCAGAGCGTCGATCCTCTGACTGCAAGGCAGTGGCTCTCACCAGGGTGGTACGGGAGGGCACATGGGGGACATGTTGTTGCTGCGCAACAGGAGTGCGAGCGGTGCACGTGGTGCGTCCATGTACGTCACTTTGGAGAAAGCGTCTGCCAAATGAATAAATGTAAATGTAACCACTGCACCACGTACTGCGTCACCGTTGATGATGTGTGCATTGATGCGCTCGAACACACTCTGCACCCAGTGTGCTGCGTCAGGGCCACACGGCACGCTGCGCCCTTGTGCTCGGGTTCAAATGTTAAGTGGTCTTGTGCCGAGGATCCAGTGCCCCCTTCCCCTCCCCCCCCCCCCCTTTTTTTTTTTTTTTTTTTTTTGTTTTAAACACAGTTCTACTTCCCTTGCGAGTGAACCTGCTCGTCGGCCTCGGCCGCTTGAAAACCCGCTCTGTGGCGCATTTCTTACCGGGTGTGAATTCATTGATTTCCTCCCTGATATTGGCTGTTCTGACTCACCGTGAGAAGCCCACGCAGTCTGCGTTGGGGTTCTATCCATTATATGTCCCTCTCGCACTCCACAACACCGCTGCTGGGAGAATTTGGGTCATTTTTCCCATGATGCCGTGCAGCACCTGCGTGCGGGTCAGGTGTGGGTTTGCGTGTCGCCGAGATGGTGGGAGTCCATTTGTCTCTCTCTCTCTCTCTCGGCTTCCCTCTCTCGCTGCCTGTTGGAAACCGCGGAGAGATGGGGAGCGCCGGTCGTGCCGCCGCCGCAGAGACACTGGAAAGTGGAGTCAGAGAAAGGGTGTCCCACATGCGGCCCACAGGAATATGTGTACAGTTAATAATGCGCTCTATATTTTACTTATGATCGCTCCTAATTACTTATAAATGCTATAAATTCTGTCGATTCATGTGATAATGCATTTATAGCCAGACACACACACTCAAGCACACACTGCGGTGAAATAAAATAATCTGAGACAATTTAGATTCGGTATGTAGTTTATGGTGATTTTTACATGTGGTCCTCACACCAGTTCACAGTAGTGACTTTGGCCCCTTGGCCAAAAAGGGCACATGGACACATGGAGGATGTGTCGTTGCTGCGCGATGGGAATGTGAACAGCGTGTGTGGTGTGTTGCGCCCCGCAGTTGCAGAGCGGCCGTTGAACCTGCGCATGCCGGGGCAGCGGGCGCCCCCCGCCGAAGGAGACACGCCCCTGGGGAAGCAGCTGGCCAGCGAGCTCAAGAGGCACCACTTGACCGGGGAGGCCAAGGTCGCGTCCGCAGGTGAGCCCCACGCTCCTGCGCCCACAGAAAGAGGAAAAATAAAATCCCGATCCAAACACATCACGCGCCACGTTAATTTGATCGTCACGCCGCGCTCCTGACACGTTCTCGCGCGCGCACACACACACACACACACACACACACACACACTTCAAACGCGGCTTCGCATGGCATTCGAACTGTCACCGTCAGTAACCAGGGGCATTTTCCTCCCCCGCCTGTTTGGCAGCCCACACACAGAGGGTGGTGAGTGAGAACTTAGAGAGAGGGTTTGTCACCCCCAGCGCGCGCACACACACACACACACACACACACACTGTTTCTGGCAGTGAGAAAGCCCCTTCCTTTCTTGCACTTCCATCCGGAGGAGATGAAATGGGTCCTCTCTCTCTCTCTCTCTCTCTCTCTCTCTCTCTCTCTCTCTCTCTCTCTCTCTCTCTCTCTCTCTCTCTCTCTCTCTCTCTCTCGCCCGCCCGCCCGCATGGTATGTAGCCTATCCCCATCTCACAGGTCCTTTTGTTTGTCCAAGCATCAGAACATCAGTAAACACACTCTCATTTTGTTTCTCTGTTTTGTCGATTTTCCGTTTTAGAAAATGGAATTGGGACCGACTTCTCCCAGCAAGTTCTGAACCTCTCGGACAAGAAGACCATCAAATCGGAGCCGGAGGACTCCAGATAGCGCCTCGGGCTGTGAAACCCCCCCACACCATCACTCCGCCACACACATACACGCACGCACGCACACACACACACACACACACAGCTCAGCCGTCTGTCAGTGGAAACTAAACAAGCCCAGCTGCAGCAGAGCCTTAACAACCAACGTTGCCTCGAGAAAGAAACGCGTTCCTTTGTGTCGTCTTTCGTGTTGCCGAAGCGCCTAAGACCTCCAGTCAGTGCTGGGGGAGACCCCTCTGTGTGCCCAGTGATGGCGCGGCACCTCCTGAGTGCGACTGGCTAGGGCCACAGCGGTCTCTTTTTTGTACATATGTCATTTCACTGAAAGCTGTTGTATATGATCTTATTTAATGATGTGCCGTGTATAAAACTTAAATATTTGGACAACGTTCCTCCCCTGAATTCCGGGGATCGTCAGCGCTGCGTGTGCGTGAGCGCATTCTCCTCACCCAGCGCTTCTCCACATGCACATGCGGGGACTGGATTTGCTCCCATTGGATGAGAAGTGTATGTGTTGCCAGTGCAGCGGAGGGCGGATGGCAGATGCTGAAGATGGTGCGCCCTAATGGCAGCAAGCGTGCTGTCGCGTACCAGGTCCTCGAACCTGCAGCGGCTCTTCGTCATGCTGCCTGTTAACTGATTCAAGAGAACACCTCGCAAAAACACCACCTTCTATGACTTCTCAAGCTTTCCACGTCAGGATGGAGCTGGACAGGCTGCAGGGGCCGATGAACAGTAATTCCCTTCTCTAATTCAGGTCCGGCAGTGTACAGAAGAGTAAGCTTCAGCTTAGACTTCAGCCATGAAGGATAAGCGCAAGTCATACTTTGTCTTGATGTCAGCATTCCTTTTCAGGAAGGAATAGGTCTTAATCTCACCTTAGAGAAAGCGATTTTAAAAAATCGCACATTGTTGTACAATTTTTTTTTTTTTTTTTTTTTAGGAGGGAATAAATCATAATCTGGTTTATTATGTACATAGTCTGAAAAATCACCTAATGACTTGATCCGTAAAGCAGGGTTTTGTTCTTGTGTCATTCTGACGTGTACCTTACTGCATCGATTCCAGTACTATGTTCCAGTTACTAGAGCAATACCAAATAGCTGTTGTTGGAAAAACCTAGTGAAAGTGTCTAGTTGTCGCAACCCCCTAGATTGTTCAAACAACTATATTTCTATGTTGACTAGTGTAGTCATAGTTCTAGTTTGACTGATTTCCAGTTTTACCTGTGACTGATATGCACCGTTTTTTGTTTTTCTTTTAAATTCAAAAGCCAATGTTCCTTTGCTGTTAGAATAAGCATAAAAGTATTGTGTCTCGTGTGTTTCCGATAAGCGAACTCATCAATGTTAGAACTGTTGTTGTAGTTTATTGTGTGATATATGCATTACGTAGTCGTAGTCGAGGCAGTTTCAGCTCAAGGGTTAAAGTGGAGTGTGTTTTTGGGTTTCCCAATTTCTGTACGTTCCCATTCGGATTCGCCTGGTTATTGTGTGTTCGTCTAAATGGCCGTCGATGATCTATACCTCCTCGGTCAGCAACGCAGACTGTCTGTCCTGGACCACGTGAACGAGTCCCTTCGGAGTTCTTGTGGGGGGGAAAAAATAAAGAGCGGTCGAGTCTGATGTTACGTTCAAGCGGCAGACACTTCTTTTTTTGAGTATGCAAAACTTTACACTTCTTAAGTGCCATTGCGATGGAGGGAAATGCAGAGCAAGAAGCAACGCAAAGAACATGACAGGAAGAGGCCATCATTAGAAAGTTTTAGAGGAATGATGTGGTGTCATTCAGTCTGACGTTTATCTTACCCTTTACGTTGTATTTTTGTTGTTCCGATTTTAGCCTAACCTCAAGTTTAAGCTTCTCATCCCCTGCGGAGTAGGGGATCCTTTGACAAAGGCAGAATAACTTGTATGATACAAATCCAACCTTGTAATGAAACTTGATTTCAGTGTTGTGCCTGACGTGTGACGGACTCAAAACGTAACGTTGTGTTTCACAAGCAACTCTCTTCTAAACGTACCGATACGAACAAAGTTCTCCGGATGTCCCGTTGAGATATGCGAAAGCAAGGGGAATACTTTCAGAGAGTTTTATTGGTAACCTTGGCTTTCTGTATGATGGTTATGCCCTCGAGATAATCATCAAGTGACATGTAGCCTGTCATAACTGAAATGTCATGAAGAGTGTGTATTGTTGTGTAGGCTGACACAGGGTTTAACCGTTTTTAGTAAAACATGCGGACTCAGCAATAGCAGGTTTATAGACTCGCCTGAATGCACCACAAGCAATACTGTACTAACAAGGATGTTTTTGGGGCCCCTAATTTCGTTGTCTTGGTTACTGTCCTTTTTATGGCCTTTATGTCAGCTTTTAATTTTTTTTTTTTTTTTTTTGTCTTGCCTCGTAGTGTTCTCTGTCGGAGGGCCATGCATATTGAACTATGGGATAATACAGTGTTTCTTGTCAGTAGACTTTCTATCTGTACCTATCACTGTTGTCGTGAGTGAAAAACAAACTTGTTAGGTTATGTACCTGTTGTTTTGTAAACACTAATATATTTAATTTGTTATACAGCACACGGACATTAAACTCTATTTTTTTGAGATCGGATGGTGACTTAATTTTTGTATGTGTTTTCCTTTTCTAGCGTTCGACACTTTTAAGAAATACTCGTTTCTTCTCATGGGTGCGGGAACAGGAAATGGGCGCCATCAAGAAAACGTTAATTTAATTAGGGCCAGCAGGACATGGAGTAGTTTCAGCAGTTTCCTTGCAATGGAGAGACCCAGGTTTGGAACCTACCTCCTGCTGTCGTACCCTTGAATAAGGTGCTTACCCTTAAATGTACCTTGGCATGTACCGGGACAGCCGGTAGCGTAGTGCTTAGAGCTGCTGCTTTTGGGTCTAAGGATGCAGGTTCAATCCGCACCTCTGACTGTAGTACCCTTGAGCAAGGTGCTTACCCTAAAAAAATTGCCCTAGTAAAATTACCCAGCTGTATAAATGGGTAAATAATTGTAACCTTAACACTAAGTCGCTTTGGAGAGAAGCGTCAGCCAGATAAATAAATATAAATATGACAGTAAAAACGACCGGACTGTATAAATGGGTAAGTATCTTAGTGTGCAAACCTAATATTGTCAGTTACTTTGGAGAAAAATGTCAGCTAAATAAATATTTTGGTCAACTCTGAGCAAAATCAGATTCTGACATGAGAAAGGTTCTGCGATAGCCCAGTTTTGCTTTGTTGTGGCTGCATGGGGAAACTGAAGAAGTTGCTGATGTGCACTTTGGTTCCTGAGATCAGCGAATACTACCAGCACAATTTCTGAGAATTTGGATGAGAGGGAAAACTTTTCTTCTTTTCTGAAACTCCTTTCATGTACTGTGATGGTACAGTAGTTGATGGAAAGCCATAAGATTTGGTGGGAAAAAGTGCATAAATGCACTATTTGTATGCACGAATGTTTGTTTAGGAAGCAAGGTTTCAGTCAGGAAACGTATTACAGAGATTTGTACAAATTGTCACGCTGGACTTGCAGCAAATATGAGAGTTCCCCATCTGAGTCTTTGTTCATGAATTATAAGGTCAGTAAAATTTGCATGGTTGGAAATTCTGCTGCAGGTCTGCTGATGCCGGCACAACGAGGCAAACGCCTCGCATCATAGGTGGCTGCAGAGGCAGCAACCTACACTGCCATCGCTTCACGTCAGCGCTGCGTCTCCTCATGGCGGGTAAATTTTACTAACTCTACCATGGCACAAATGTCACCGCAGAGACCTTGTGTTCTCTGCCTGCCCTTGGATACTTCCAAAAACCCCTTATGAATACTGGAAATGCTACAGGCAGGGCTCACATGTGGGCAGAACAGGACGGTGACTTCAAATTTTTACTTTTACTGTAAATTCATGCTGATTTGGTACGTTGCACTGTCAGCCTATGAAGTTCCAAAAGAAATGGCAGAAAAGACAAATAGAAGTTTATGAAGAGGAGCGTTTTTTATCATCTTAACTGCAAAATACAAGTAAATTTAAAATGCAAAATGAAGGTGATGACACAAACTTCTCAGTGTTTATGCTCATTAATGTTAAGAAATGTATGTAATTTTTGTCTTTCCTCATGTAGTTTAAGAGGGAGGTTTTAGGGGAGAGGTTTAGAGCCTTGGAAAGTTTAATTCTCAGTAATTTATACATGTAAGGATGGGTTGAGACAGCTCAGGAGCATAGGGGCATTCGGGGACAGGTGGTGACAGTTATGAAGAGGAAGGAACAGGTTCTTACCTCTCATGTGTTTTCCTGTCTCCTGGAGACTCATAATCAGGTGCCAACACCCCAGGTCTACATTTACATTTAGCAGCCGCTTTTCTCTAAAGCGACGTACATCACATAGAAAATACAATGTGTGCACTACATTAGCAGGTAGAGACATTTGGATGCAGACGTGTGATTCTTAAGTACAGTTACTTTACGTTCACCATATGTACCGACGTAGCTGCGTAAAACTTCACCAGAGTATCGATGATTCTAAATTGCCTTCCTAGTAGTTTTTTTTAAAGAGATACTTATAAACATTTATGTTACATTGCAGGAGTAGCTGTGTAAAGGATTGATCTGAGCATGATCGTGAACATTTACACTTTACGTGAACTTAAGAGATCATGGGCAAAGCGAGTCTGGAAGAGGTGAGTTTTAAGACCCTTTTTAAATGTGGACAGAGATTCAGCAGCTCTGAGTGAGAGGGGGAGATCATTCTACCACAACGAAGCCAGAACCAAGAACTTCTGTGCTTTACCTTTCATGCGTTGGACCACCAAGCGGGCAGATGTGGAAGAGCGAAGCAGTCTGGTTGGGGTGTAGCGGATGATCAAGTATTGTAGATATCTGGGAGCAGTTCTATTGATGCATTTGTAGGCAATAACCAGGGTCTTGGATTTAATCCCAGCAGCTACGGGAAGCAAGTGCAGAGAAACGAGGAGGGGAGATACGTGGGAATGCTGAGGCAAGTAAAATACAGCTCGGGCAGCAGAGTTCTGTATCAGCTGCAGAGGTCTGATGGCAGTAGCAGGAAGGCCACACAAGAGAGAGATGCAGTAGTCCAGATGGGACGTCACCATGGCCTGGACAAGTAGTTGCACAGGTCAGTTTATTAGCCATAATGTAAACCAGCTTGGGGGGTGCGGTGGTGCAGTGGGTTGAACCACCGTCCTGCTCTCCAGTGGGTCTGGGGTTCGAGTCCCGCTTGGGGTGCCTTGCGACGGACTGGCGTCCCGTCCTGGGTGTGTCCCCTCCCCCTCCGGCCTTACGCCCTGTGTTGCCGGGTAGGCTCCGGTTCCCTGTGACCCCGTATGGGACAAGCGGTTCTGAAAATGTGTGTGTGTGTGTGTGTGTAAACCAGCTTTACACTAGTTCTGCCACCAGGGTAAGTTCTCAAAGTGTGGCACATGTATCTTACCTTCTGAATCCACATACTTACATTTATATGATGCGTTTCTCCAAAGCAATTTACACTGTTAATTACAGTTATTTACCCAGTTTATAGAGCTGGGTAATATTTGCTGGAGCAATTCAGAGTAAGTACCTTCATCGAGACTACTACATATAGAGGGAAAAATAATAAACATATTGCCTTTGTCCAAAAGGATTTACCGTGTTAAATGATGTATTTTGCACTGCGCTACCTGTTCACACTGCAGGGTCTTCTTACTGGAACAATTAAAAGAAACTGATGGGGGGCTCTTGCTCCAGGGGTGTTATTTGGACCATGAACCTTCCAACCATAAGGAAACAGCTCAAAGTACTACACCACCTCCTGGCCCAAATGTGCGTAGCTTAGTTTTTGTGTGAGTGATGAGATATGGTGGCCCAGTGAAGTTTGAGCTTTGCTGCTCAAAGTGGAGTAGGATGACCTATTGCTGGTCACTGTGTTTGTGACCTGTGCTGTAGAGATGGAGACATGGAAGGGTTTAAGTTGAACCTCCAGTCTTTGTGCTTCATTAGCATCTGCATCACATTTACACATTCTGAAAGTGCCGATGACTCACTCTTACGCACTTCTCTCCTCTTTCTCCGCGCTCACCCGCAGTCGCGTACACACACACACACAGACACAGACACACACTCTCACATAAAACGGTACCGATAAGAAGCCCACAGAAACGCTCACGCAGTGGGGGTGTCGTGGACCACAGGGCATGGAACATCATCTGCGATGGTCCTACCCGTGTGGATAGAGTGCAGTGGACTTTCACTATTAAAATAAACATACGTGTCTGCGCACAAACATGTGACCTCAGTTCCATGTCCACCAAAAGGCCCTGCATTTAAATATATATATATAGCAGAAGAATATTTCAGGATTTGTGTCGGCATGCAGGTGGGATGATTGATCTCTTTTATATATCACATTTATGCAGATGATAGCCTGCTTATTATTCATGCAATAGTGCAGACTAAAGAAATATTAAAGACACAACATGTAATCTACCAAAAATCAGGCATGGCTCCTTTTTCCTTTGGATTTATAGGCACCCCCACCCCCATCCTCTGGAAACCAGCCTGTTAACCAGGTACCATAACCCCAGGTTTCAGTTTTATGGTTTAAAATAGTAGGGAATCATTAACCCTCATCTAGCCCACAAGTATCTAGCAATAAATAAACGTAACCATGTGAGGAACACGGAACAAAAGAACACAACGGATTTTAGTCCGTCATTATTAACTGAGCCAAAAATAAATGAACATGTGCACAAAGCAAAATGGACCGTGTGATTCAATAGTTTGTGGACCAGCAAAGCCAAACCTTGAGATAATCATTTTCGGTATGACTTTTCCAGTCTTTCAATCTTTCAATCAAGAACTGTGCTATAGGCCTCCCCTTAAAGCTGCTCAGTTCATGGATTTGTCAGGGTGTCGAACCGATCTTTACTTGAATAACTCCCATCTTCATATTTGCGGATACATCGGCGTATTTGAGGACCAAAGTGCTCAAGTGCCAAGTGCTGGTTTCTGGGGTAACTCTGAACTCCTAAATCCCTTGTTGTCAATTATTGACACCGAGAAGCAAAAATTGTCAACAGCTTCTCTCTTCACCAGCACATCTACAATACGCTGCTGTGTCAGTTGTCCCGACTTTAGCGTTTTTCACATTTAACCACAGTTTCACACTCTGTTAGGCCTTCTTCCTTCCCTGCTAGCGCAATATGGGCAGCACGTCACTGACGTTGCTTCTACCAGTTCTGATTCTACAGTGCTGCGTGAAAATATGTGAAGCCCTTGTTTGCCTTAGTTTTACCATGAAATAGTTATTTAATGAGAATCAGTGTTTTTCATGTGACATAATAGGTGTGTAATGACCAATTCCATATGTTGCTTTAGAGGAAATCATGTGTGTAGTAGAAAAAAATTGTAGGAAGGTGAGCAGGTATCGTCTTTTCTGAGCTTTATACACCTACTGGTGAGATGAACATCGGTGTATATAGTGGAAAGAAACAAACTTTACTTAAGAATCACACATCTGCAACTATGTCTTGCGTTCTCCTAATGTAATGTACACATTGTATTTCTCTGAGATGTACGTCGCTTTGGAGAAAAGCGTCTGCTAAATGAATAAATGTAAATGTAAATTGCATTGATCAAACCAAGTCGGTAAGTAGAATCACGTGTGTAAATCAGTTATTCTTTTTTATAAGTTTCTGATTTAAGATTTAGATTTCATAAGCTCACTTTAATATTTTATACGAGAATCATGACGTTCCTGTAGGTCCCGTCACATACTTACATGCAGCACTGTGTATTCCTCATCGTCTTGTCCAGTTGCTCTCATATGTTCTGTGTAGAAGTTGAAAAAAGTAAGGAGTTAAGCATGGAGCTTTTTCTTAATGCTATGGCAGCTGGAACCCAATCTGTTTCTCCCATTTTTCTGGTGCACAAGTTCTGCACGAGCAAGATCGGCGTCATCAAGCTCATCGTCAGATCTTCTGGTGCACTGATTTTTCTTAGTGAATTGTAAATGTTGACTGCGTGATACAATGAAAGGCTTTGCTGTAGCAAACAGATGTACACTTATAGCTCTTTGATTATTATCTGACTTCTGAGATTGTCCGTTGCGCAGGAGCAATAACGCCTATCGATCTTGGAAAGTCTCCTTCCATGTATTGCTGCAGTCTGTACTGAATGACCTTGACCACAACTTGGCTGACGTTTAGAAACGGGGAAACACTGATAGTTTCCAAACCCCGATGCACCTCCAGTTGTTGGTACTGGAATCTCAACGCAACGTTTGCAGTCATCCCATCTGCTTCCGTGGCCTTTCCGCTCGGCGCTGCCTGCAGTTCCAATTTGACTTTATTTTCCCTTTCAGGAGTTTCTAGCTCAAAAATGATGACTTCTAGCGTGTGTTGGGTGTTGATATATCACCTCCATACAGAGCTTCTGTTTATTCTTACCATCTCCCTGGCTTTTCAATGCATCATTTGTTATCTCTCCATATGCATCTCTGAGCATTCTGAGGCTGGAGCTTCTTCTTCATTTGATCCTTTGCAAGAGCTCCCTGGTTCTTCTGTGCATCTTCAATTTCTTCCTTGCAATGGCAGCCAGCACCAATTTACATTTATTCATTTAGCTGACACTTTTCTCCAAAGCGACTCGCAATTTTAATCCATTTACAGTTATTTTCCCTTTTATACAGCTCGGCAACTTTACCGCAGCAATTTAGGGTAAGTACCTTGCTCAAGGGTACTACAGCTGGAGAGGAGATACGAACCTGTGACCTTTGGGTCCAAAGGCAGCGGCTCTACGCCCCCAGCTGCCTCTATTGAAAGCGAAATGTTCCTGCTGATCAACCTGCAGTGATTGTGCAACACTTCCATTAGTGGCACTTCTCTAGAATGTTCTCTATTTGTTAATGATCGTTCTCCTAGAGGAAGGATGGACTTCGCGTCGTTTGGCAGTGGCTTTGTAGGCCTTCCCACGCTGAAGAGCCGCGACAGTGACGGCCGTTCCTCCAGCACCACGCATACGTCCCGTTCCGCTCCGTTCCCGACACGTGGTGAAAGAAAAGGCCGAGGGCTCTCAGCAAACTGCTCGCGTCCGCTTTTATATCCAGGTGGTGACATTTTGTCACGGTCAGCAAGCGACGTGCTTTTGGTCGACAAACAAGCACCTTCTTACCGGGAACAATGACGGTGCACTTACTCTTTCACAGGGCTCTACGTGTTCACTTAGTTTTGGATAATAAATAAATATAAAGTAAAAATGTGCTGCGTGTTGTTTAAACTCGACGCTGGATTTGTCAGGACGGTTGGGGACGAGAGGAGGGTCACTAAACTTTCTCATGACTCTTTGTGGTGGCTAGTGTTTCATCTAAAAGTAAATGGTGGCTAAAACGTAGCGCACATTTTGGTTTTATGCACAATTATTTCGCACTGAAATCCATGCGTATTGTGTTGTGGAAGCGTTAACGCTGCGTTTTTATGTCAACAGTTTCGGGATGCTTATGAAAGGCAGCGCTGCAGGGTAGGATGGTACTTTGTCTCCAGGAAACTGACAGAGCGAACGAGGAAACACCTTGAGGCGGAAACTTCCAGAAACACGCGAAACTGGGGACGGGTTGAGTTCAACACTCCGCAGTCTGAATTTCTCCGACTTCCCTTTATCCGGGAACTTGTCGGCCTTCAGTGTTGCAGGCGCGCCCCCTGCTGGCGCTCAGTGGTAACACAGTCTCGGGATGTGACCACACACACCAACAGCTGCTGGGTTCTTAACACACTACTGTACATTTATTCAGCTTACAATGGTCGCAATTATTATTACTACAGTTACACACTTACAATTATTTACCTATTTATACAACTGGGTATTTTTACTGGATCAATTTGGTGTAAGTACCTTGCTCTAGGGTACTACAGCCAGAGTGGGGGGATTGAACCTATGACCTTCAGGTCAAAAGACAGAAGCTCTAACCACTACTGTACGAACTCTCTTCACACATTATTCTTCCCCAGATGTGTAATGCTTTAATCGCTATTAAATTCAAGAGTGATAGAAAATAACTTTGTAATTAATGTCTACGAAAGAAAAAAAAACTTGATTTCTTAAGTATTACAGCTTTCCAATCTGTATGATACATTTTTCTAAAAACTTTTTAGACTTAAAAAACGTACAGTTCTGCTCTCAAGAAAAACTTTTAACATTCCAGTACGATAACAAACAACATTGACATCAATTTTAATAACTATTAACAACAAATATGATGATAGTATCACTAACAATGAATTAATGTAATCAATACAAAAAAATAAGCTACAAAGCTCTGATTAGATTCTGATGAGGTTATTATTAGTTCTGATTAGGTTATAGACCTATTAATAGCTTTGAAAGACATTTCAAGAAATACATTTCTGGAAAAAAAAACTGTGCAATTTACTGACTTGTTTCAAGCTTGTTATTATTTTGTAATTTATTTCTTCAATATTTAATTACATTTACATTTATTCATTTGGCAAACACTTTTCTCCAAACCGACACAGATCTGAGAACAACACAAACTGTTCATTACATCGACAGGAGGAGACATTTGTATGCAGACACATGATTCTAGAGCACAATACATTTGTCACATTCCACCATATGAACTAGTGTACATCATAGGAGTAGCTGCATACAGACTTATTATATTATAATAATGTTATTTTTTTCTTACCACACAGCACACATATACACATTTAGAGGTAGATAGAGGGAGAAGTGAGTCCAAAAAAGGGGAGTTTGAGTATGATGTAATTATGTGTGTGTGGGGGCATGGTGGCGCAGCGGGTTTGACTGGGTCCCACTCTCCGGTCGGTGTGGGGTTCGAGTCCCGCTTGGGGTGCCCTGCGATGGACTAGCATCCCGTCCTGGATGTGTCCCCCAGCCCTGGGCTCCAGCTTGCTGCAACCCCACTTGGGACAAGCGGTTTCAGACAGCATGTGTATCTCATTAATGTATTGATCTTACAATTACAAAAAGTAATTTGCTCGCTGTTTCTCTTGGGAAATAATGTTAAGGAGTCCACTGGATGGCAGTACTGTACTGTATTTCGGAAACCATTTGGTCTTCTATGGCACACACTCACCCTTTGGTAGGCCACAAACTGCTTTAAGAAAGCTAAGAAGTACTCCTACAAAAAAGGCCATTATTAAATTCTATAACGTCTGGACGTAAAACGAACTCGGACGTGTTTTACGGTACCGTCCGGACACGGATGCACCGTAAAGCGTAATGATTTCAGCCACAGAGTTTAAATACAAGTGTACAGGGCTCACCGGGAATTAAAGTACATGGGTGATACAATGGAGACGGATTAAAGACGCACAGGGTGTTATACAATAAGTGAAATAATGTTGGGTGAACAGACCAACTGTATTTCTTCCTGCTAGTTAGTATATCTATCATAATTATTATTATATTGTATTATATTGTATTATTATATGTAAATTATATTCTGTTTTCTTTTTTTTTTTACTGTTTATTGTTTTTTTGTTTTGTCTCGGTAACTCTATTGTTTTACGTAGCACCGTGGTCCCAGAGGAACGTTGTTTCTTTTCACTGTACACTGTACCAGCTGTATATGGTGGAAATGACAATAAAGCCACTTTGACTTTCACTAATACAAAGATGCGTGACAAAGACAAGGTGGTACACAGGACTGGGACATAATGGACTGGTGGCACAGTGAGCAGCGCTGCTGTCTTACAGCACTTGGGTGGTGCAACAGAATGTGGGTTCAATCCCTGCTCAGTCTGTGTGGAGTTTGCATGTTGTGTCTGTGTGGGTTTCCTCTGGGTGCTCTGGTTTCCTCCCACAGTCCAAAGACATGCTGTTCAGGTTCACCTGTTGTGTGCGTGCATGTGTGTGAGTGTGTGTTTCACTGATGTATGAATGAGTGACCTAGTGTAAGTCACCTCTGTATGGGCTCATAACACTACATAGTATCCATCATAAGTTGCTTTGGAGAAAAGTGTCTGCTAAGAGAATAAATGTAAGTGAAACAAGCCAATGAACCTGAGTCCCTCCATAATGACAAGGAAAGCACTGATCAAGAACCCACAAACCAGTAGTGTGACTTTAACCACTTTGTAGGGCTGGGAACTGATCAGGTTCATTGAAGACAGGTGTGTTGGTTTAATTCCCAGGACCTCAGGCTTTTACCTGCTGGGGTTGTGACAAATTTGGAGGGAATATTGCATTCCAATATTTATTGGATGGAAACTGCTCAGAATTATGTTACATTAGTAATACACACACACACACACACACACACACACTGTCTGAAGCTGCTTGTCCCAAGCAGGGTCACAGCAAGCCAGAGCCTAACTCAGCAACACAGGGCGTAAGGCTGGAGGGGGAGGGGACACACCCAGGACGGGACACCAGTCCGTCACAAGGCACCGCAAGCGGGACTCAAACCCCAGACCCACTGGAGAGCAGGACCCAGTCAAACCCACTGCGCCATTGCACGCCCCAACTTAGCAACATATATTTATTTTATTGGAAATTGTGCAACGTTTAGTTAATTTCTAATTTAAGCCTGTGCAGACTGAAGGACACCTACAGACCCCCCATGGACCCCAGGTTAAGAGCCCCGCACAGCAGCTCCAACAGCTACCCTACCAGCCGTCTCAGAAAGACAAAAAAGTCAGGTATTCACAATAATTATAAAAAAACTGAACCGTATACCTCTGATCTGCCTCTTTTGTGGACTTACCAGATTTAATGTGAAAAGGTCTCGTACCACACTTTACTGTACAGTGTATTGTGCTGTAAAAGCATAAAGTACATTTCAGAAATCTGTCAGCATATGCAGAAGGATACACTTCAGAGCCTTGAAACATACCCTGAAAAAAGGAGTGTCGAGCCACGGTAAAATTGAGGATATGAGCACAGAGCTCTCAGGGTGCGAGGAGCGTTTGTGCACCACGTTTTTACCTTTTTGCACCAGCTCTGATGGCCTCTGCTCACCGTGTCCAACATCTGACCACAGAGGGATGGTTTTTCTCTCATTTCAAAGCTCTGGAACGAATGTAGGCAGGACCATCTTTAAAAAGTGAAGGCAGCCAACAGAAACTTTCCAGAACAATCTATGAGCCACAGCTAGACCCGCCCTTATTACTCAGAATAAAAAAATGTGTGGGTTATGTTGATTTCGCTCCAGGAAAAGCCTGTTGTTCGCATTCCTCTTTCCCTTCCTCGAGGGACATGTGAGAGAACTGCTTTTTATTCGAACCCAGGACCATTTTTTTTTTTAAATCAGACACTTTCAGTTGTTGCAATTTGCAATTGTTATGGCTGATCTTGGTGAATTTATTTTGTTATGCTTTGTTTGGAAGTGTTTCTCCAGGAGACACAAAAGCGTGGGCTAAGGCGGAGGGTGTGCGGCAACGCGAGCCCTCCCGGTTCTCTCTTCCCCCCCGGTGGCTCTAACTGCTCTTCCTGCGGGAAGTTCCGTCTGAACAAAGGAAGAACAGTAGGAAAAGCACTGAAATACGTTCTCACGCTTCACTTGTGAAAGACCTGCTCCTTACCATTTTCCAAATAAGCAACTTTCTTCGCCGCCCCCCCCCCCCCCTTCATAAATATTCTGCCACAAAATAGAGGCAGATCAAAAATGACAGTGCGAGGATTTGGTGATAGTCTGAATCGTGAAGGTACGAAGTCATGTGTAGCCGAAATTTTTCCAGGTAGAGCTCCTGTAGTGCGAAGCCTCTAGAGTATGTGGTCTGATTTTGCGCCAACATCACTCTTTCCCCCAGTGAAGGAAAAGACGTTCAAACGGGCTGCTCCTGCAGGGCCTCCCTTCTGCAAATGAGCTCTGAGAGAGAGGCCACGTCATCGCAGGCCTGCGGGGAGTCTGTGGAGCTGGAGGAGTGTGAACCTGGGCGAACCTGTCCTATCTGAGAACCAAGGCCCTGATCCACGGGGGGCCACGGGCCATCCAGAAGAAGCGTTCCTTTTTCAACTGTATCGGCACAAAGAGGCCCCTCTACATCGGAAACGCACGCCGGAAAATTATCGCTCACATTTTTCTTTAAAGGTTTGCTGCAGACAGCAGCGTTTCCTACAAAACAGGTATTACACCATGTGGTAAGGCGGTTACATTTACACGAATTCATTTAGCGGACGCTTTTCTCCAAAGCGACATACAATGTGTGCATTATATTAGCAGAAAGAGACACTTAGATGCAGGAACATGATTGTTGAGCGCAGTTAGTTTTTGTCTCATTATTATTTAAATTTTCAAATACACAGGATAATACAGAATTAATCTCTGGTTAAAGTTTTTGAGATAGTGCTTTTGTCAGGTTGCACAATGACTAGTACTTAATGACTTATTTTTAATAGTGAAATGTAATGTGAAAGGAATGCAAAATTAATCAATTTGTGTATTGTTAATATTGCTAAATAAGTATATGTTATATTATTATATGATATATTATTCCTATGGGATTATTATTATTATTATTATTAGTAGTAGTAGTATAGCTAAAATATTTATGGAAATTAGAACGTATTTATTATATTACATATTTATTAGATTACATTCGTTGTGGGAAATGATGCGGAGGCTAAATCTGAATGATTGGAAGTTGATCCAATCAGAGAGCGAGCTGAAAACGCGCTTGCCGTGCTTTCACCAATAACATTGTTCGGGGGTGTGTCCAGCCAGCGCTCCATCCACCGAGCGGCTGCGATGCAGCGAAGAATGAGTCATTGCACGCACGACGCGCGAGGACACCCCACGTCTTCGGTCTCACGTGGAAGCGACCGTTTATGCTTGATTCTTACCTCGCGAACCCATTTGGACGGAAACGCGTCACTGAAAACAGCTTGACGGGATTGAAATGTTACAGTTCAGGTTCTCGGCGGTGCTGAAGGACTTGTTTCATCCCGGCCTCACGCGTCCTTTGGGGAGCGCTGCCACGAGAGCGTCACCGGCGGTCGTCGTCGTTGGTCCCCGCCATGCCGGAGTGGCACCCGCCGCACTGAGGGCCGGGGGCTCCCCGCGCGGCCCCCTGCGTCTCCCGCCCGCCGCCCGGACCCTGTGCACCAAGACCGAGGGCGCGGCGGTGCCCGTGGTGGACAGCGACGCCGCCGGGCCGGGGAAGGAGCCCAGGAAGGAGCCGGCGACGGAGACGTGAGTCAGTCGGGATGGGCGACGCCGGGGACACGTAATAAATAAATTCTCATAAATTATTCAGTTGTTTCTTTCTCCACGTCACGACACGTGCACATGAAAAGAAAAGGGAAAAAAAAATGGCAAAACTGCTGTGAAATTGGCCTTAGTTCATCACACCCGAGTCGAAATGAAGACAGAATGAGTCAATGACAGTGAAAAATGTCCTACCCTGCAGAATCGGATGGACACATGATGGTAAGTAATGGACACACTGACTGCAGTGAAAATTCCACAGGAGGAGGAGGGACACGACACGTGCTCTGGGAGAACTCGGCTCGTAGTGTGAATTGCACAGCCCTGGCTTCTCCCAAAAAAGGTGGACACGAATAAGGAGCTCGATGAAGGAGGTTGGTACCTCCTCCTGTGCTGGTCCAGGTGAATACTGTGTTGTACCGTGCTTTACCGTACCTTACGGTGCGATGAGCCACGCGAGGAACGCTACGGTACGTGTCGTCCTGCGTCACACACGTGGCGAGACCTCCTTCCGGTAGCTCTGCGCCTCTTTCGCCTCCCCCCCCCCGTTCTCCATGGGTCGGCTGAGACGCTGCACGCACTTGTTCGCCAGAAAAGAAGTGAGCGAAGATCTGCAGAAGAAACGCCTAGAAGCTCGACCGTGGTGGAGTGGAAATGCGGCCGGTTGCCTCGCGTGCGGCCTCTTCCGTCCACCGTATTTCAATGCACCGAGTCGCTCGTTGAGCGCGTTCGTGGATCACGCTTGGACACGTGTGTGTATGCTGCTGCCGTATTTCTGAGCGCCTCCCAGAAGAAGAGGTGTCTGCTGTGTGTATGACAGCACCGAAGGCCCTACCCCTCATGCACTGAGTAAACGGATTTTTCATGTCCAGAAAGCAAACGTCGATTAGGGATCTCAGTGTGCTGCGTCAAAATGAAGTGCAAATGTCACGAATTTCGGCCCTTCGGTATGATGGTACAAGTTGTGTAACACGCTTCTCCCTCCTGTTTTTTAATGTTTTAGTCCATGGAGGGTTGGGAAAATGTCACAGTGAGACGTGCGCCTCCTGCCTGTTTAATTCCGTGGTGTAAATGAACCGTTCTTGGCGAAGTTGGAAGGAAAAATCGAGAAAGATGACTAGTGACCAGATGGGCTTGGTCTCAGAATCTCTGGGTGCTTCCGTTTCGAGCCAAAAGACTCAAGTGGAGGACGGAACATCGTGGAGGCGCACGCTTGTGGTTGCTAAGAGTCGACGTAGGTTCTTAACAGCCAAAAATTATCCCATATAATAGTGCGGGATAGTGTTAGTTCTTGTTAATTCTTCAGTAGGGCTACCTCAACGCTACTCAACAGGAATAAAACTCAGAACAGTACAACTGCTGTGCCGTTTGGCTAGGGCTTGCTGTCCTAGGCATGGACCTGGAAAGTGTGTTGGCCCGTGGTTAGCAGCAGCAGACCGGCATTTAGTGTGTGTTTAGTTTAATCTCACGGTCCAGCCCCCGCTGCGTCGAGTGCTTTTTTTAAACTGCCAGTCAGTCCCTTCGGGGCCGAACAGCTCATTGCATCATAGCTGGCCATTTTGAACCGGGGTAATGCTGTACGTCTCCGTTGCACCGCCTCCGGTTGACAACGATCGAAAGGTCAGACCTCAGTTCGGTTTCAGCTCACTTTTGAGTCCATCGGTAGGCAGGGCCCTGCGGCAGCCGGTGAGCTTAGGTTGTTCGACCGAGCCTCCCGCTGGATGTGTGCTAATAAGGAGGCGTGCCAGTGGGAGAGACCCTAAAGGTAATCGTAATCCCGGGGGCAGGAGCGAGAGTCCAACTGGGATCGATCCCTAGGGCCTGTAAGTGTTGCAGAAGGCCGCAAGCATGCGTTCCTGGAGCTTCCCACCTCCACAATTACCATAGCAACCAGCTGAAACTTTGATTCAGCTTCACACCCTGCTTCCCCCTCGCAGACAGGCAGGTTATTTCTGACCTGCACTTCTGTCGAATTACGCAGCAAAATTTCGTTGGAGCTCTTAATGGCCAGGTGGGTCTCTGGAGCCCATTCCACTGGTGCCAGAAATGGGGGGGAAGGGACCAGTGGGAAAAGCAGGAGCTGCTTTGTGCCAAGCACACTTTTTGTTCCCCTCTCAGGCAGGTGTATCCAACGTGTGCCTGCTGTCATTATACCGTCTTGTCCCCTTGGTTCACAGTAGGGTGTGTGAATCTACGTGCGTCAGCACGTAGGCTTTTATTTCTGTCTGTCGCCAACCTTCATTAGACGAGTGCTTTTTCAGTATAGTGTTTAACAAACATTTAGAATTGCTCCATAATATTACTCGTGCTGGCATGGAAATACTCTTTACTTGGTAGTGATTTTATCGCTGTAAAAAATTTTCTGCTGAATTGAACTGACTGGAAATATTGCAGTATGTAGGTTATGGAATGCGTTAGAAAACATTATCTTGACAGGGACAACATTCACTTGGAGACTCTTGTTTAGTGAGGTTTAAAATGATTATAGTTGCAATGAAATTTTCTGTTCCAAAATCACCTGGAGCGTTGACCCAATTGGACTATAGTACGAGTGCGACAGTGTCCTTCAGTGACTTCTGAAGGTCAGCGGTGGCGTTCGTAGTGCACCAGCTTGTCAGCAGGTTCCTAAGGGACATTGTGAGCACCATCCCGCACCCCATTTCTGCAGATCAAATATCAACTGTGTGTGTTGATGTATGTTGTCTCATCTTCTGTCATTGGTTCACTGCTCCTCCGGATCCCAGTAGACTTCCTGTAATATGTATGCATCGGGTTAGGGTTTTTTTTTTTTTTTTTTTTTTTTTTTTAAATAAATGAGCCCTGCAGGACGTGACTGTTGTGGGTTTCCTCAATGGAGACCTTCCCGCCCTTGCACTGTTATGCTAGCCTCGAGGAGAGTAGTTAATTTCTCCAGCTGGAGACATCTATCTTTGCACGTATCCTTGCCTCTGCGGACGAACCTTTCGGTCCGTCTGCCTGAAGGTCAGAATTTTTCCATCGTAACTTATTCATCTTGACTAGAATGATTACACCGTTGTTTCTATGGCAACCGATGAAATAGTCCTTTCTTGAGGGTCACTGAACTTTTTTTTTTCCCCTTAATGCTGACTGCTGTTGCACTGTTTCAGTGCACACCCCTTCCGAGATAGAATATTACATTATTTACAAAATAATAATTATCCGATATGCTTTCAGAATTTTCAGTATTTTTGTATTGTGGATGTAAAGTGTCTTGCTTCTAATACTGCTTGACAAGCTGTTATTATGGACCAATCTAGTCTTATCACGCAGGATGTTTGTCATCTTGTTGAGAATAAGATAAAGGTTTTGGTACCTCATGCCAAGTTTTTCCTCGCGTTCTCTCATGCAGGAGAGCTGAGGGACAGGTATGGTTTGATTGAGCGCTCATACATGCCCCCTCTGAGGGTCTGCTGCACACCTGTGTGCTGTAAAACACAGGGATCTCCATGGAGACAGTATGACTCATGGCTCTATGGCAGCTGTTGGTTCGTCTGATTTGGTATCTGGAGCGACCGTCAAGCAGACGCTGCATTCTCATCCACACTGTGAAGAGGTTCAATGATGTTCTGTCAGCTAGCTGTGTAATACAGCAGAGCAGCCACATTTAATACCAGTGTGCCTGTTACCTGCTCACTGTGGGTGAAATAATTGAACTCGCGTCCAATTCTTGCCTGTAAGAATTTAATTTGCTGCCAACACAACAACCTACTTAAGTTATTTTCCATAAAAATAGGAAAATTTAAAATAGGGTCTGTGCTAACTTGGTAGTTCATAAATCCTGAGTGACATTTCTCGGTGCGTTGTGATGCGGGGTTGGAAGCCTCATTAACTGCGTGTGCTTTCTCACGTTGCCGTGTCCAGCCTGCATTCGGAGGCTGTGCTCATTAGAGCTGTATAAATCACCCCGGTTGTACCGCAGGGGGCCCAGCAGCTGGCCCTAGTTTATTCACACAAGGGAGTCCACTAGCTCTGCTCTGCAGACACACAACGCTAATGGTGTCTGGGTTGGCCGAGCGTGAAGACTGGCTTCGCCAGCAGCCGTCCTCACCCCCTGTCTGTCACAGCTAAGCGGAGCCTGCGCTGTGGCTCTGTAGCTCAGGTATGGGCACGGAATAATTAGAGCTTAATAGTTGCTCAGCTTGTTTAAATGCTTTCTGTTTCCTTGATGTGTTCCCTGGTATTTGTTTTGGAGGAAAGGATTACTTTGGAAGCTGGAAGATGTGTGCAGTGAGAGGAACCTGTCATTTTAATGGTTTTAAATAAATGATGAGGAGATGAAACCTCTCCTGCAGCAGCAGATCAGTAATCTCTGTTGAGCAAGGCCTTGTAGACATCAGGAAGCTGCCCCAGCTTCCTTTTTACCTCCACATGACAGGCTGAGCTGTGATATTTTCAATGACACAAGCCCCTTGGCTGTGTCTGCAAGTGTCTCAAGGACAAGCAGTGGCAGTGAGGTGCTCTGTCTTTATCTCCTGCTTGAACCTGGTGTACCAGACAGACAAGAGAACATAGCATGGCAGACAAGCTGCTCCTTAGAAAAGACAAATGAAGGAAGGGAAACGTGTTAGAGGAAGACCGAGAGCATGAGTGGGCTGGCGTATAGCCATCAGCTCTGGTTGGCAGTTGAACGCAACTTTTACAGTGGCATCCAGGACTTGTTGTAGAGGTTTAATGGCAAAGGCCTAAAGACCAGATTGGAGGAAGTTGCTCAGGGTAACGTCATATTTCAACATGGCGTGAACCAGCAGCTGTGTACGGCGTGCTGTTGGGTATGGATGGTTCCTACAAATGTTATGCAGTGTCTTCTGGATGGGGTTATGCGTTCAGTGCATTCAGTGTGGAGAGACTTCTCAGCTGTTTCTCCCAAGTTTTGAGTGACAAAGTGGATAAGATGAGTGAGTTGTCCAGTTTGATAGTGTTCCAAACACATAAAAGAACCAGCACGGAGATGAAGGATCTTGCACATCGCGTTGTAGATACCGATTGGTCATCCAGGTGTCAGAGAGGTTATGCTGCAGTGTGAAAGAATACTGTACATCTGAGTTGGCTGGTGGAAAAAAGAAGTACTGTGTGTCAGCTGCATAGTGGTAGTGGGAGAAACTGAGAAGCAGTTACTTAGTCAATGGGAGCATTACAAATGGAGAAGAGTAAGGGACCCAGCACTGAGCCCTGTGGAGCCCCAGTTGAGAGACTGAGGGGCAGGGAAGGAGGCATAGCACTTTACCAAGTAAGATCTGCTCTGATAAGACTTAAACTATTTCAGTGATGATCCTTTGATCCCATGTTGTTCTAGTGAAGAACATAAGATCTGGTGGTTGACCGTGTAAGATGACACAGAGCAGTCAAGAATGAGAAGAGGGAGGCAGCTCTGACCTATGGGGTGAGCAGTCTTGATGGAATGGCCAATCTTCAATCGATCATTGTGAGTGATCTTGGCTGAGTCTGCATCCAGACAAGTTTTCATTAAAATTGGTGAGATGTGTGCAGTTTTGAAGGCAGATGGGAAGCAAACAGAAGAGAGTGAGGCAGGGAGGTCAGGTGAAGTAAAAGGAATAATTTTTTGTGAAATGAACTGTTAGCGAGCAGAAAGAACGGTATCAAAAGAGCAGGTTGTGCCTCGATGTGAGAGCAGGTGGCCAGATTTTGGTTTCAGGGGAAGTTGATGAACTTTGTTTTATGAAAGTGATGACACTCAGGGAATCATCAGCATGTTTCTATGTTTGGTTCGGCTCTTAATACATTCTCCAAAACTAAAATTAAAAAAAACTAACAAAATTAACACTCCTAATATAATTCTGCAAAAACTAAATATATAAATGGAACACATAGTGAAGTTACCCTGATTATTTTTTTTACAGCAAGTTGTAATTGGATAACATAGGGAAGTGTTTGGTCTGTCTTTGCTTCTGGGGCCAGAATTAGAAACCGATAAGGACAGTCATGCGTCTGTGCTCCCAGACAAGTGTGATGGTTGAAATTTGTTGTGGGAATATGTTTCATCCCAGTTGCTGCAACAACACAGTCTGTTCCCGCCGATTCCCCGCCGCCAGAACAAACAGTGAGCCCTGCTTTCAGCCAGCTCCGTCCATACCCGAGCAAACATTTCTGGCCTGTGAGCCGTAAGTAACAGGAATTTCAACCATATTGAAATTGGCGTCTGTCCGCGTGCTACTGTTTAAAAGGCACAAAAATGAATAGTTGCTTTGTACACGTTTTTTTATGCAAATCATATGTGACATCTGAAAGCACTATTTTGTCAGCAGAAAGGATGCCACCTGATACTTTCAGTTTGTTTATTTTACACATGTATATAAAATAATGTGTATAATATCTTATATAAGTTTATATATCTGTGTAAAATAGCAAACTAAAAAAATCAAGACTGAATGTCAGCTGTCTAGTGTAGTTGTCATGTTCCTGTAAGTAATGATGTTCCCACTTTCTTCTTTTTCACACTCAGAATATCATCAATTTAAAAATCCAGACAGAACATCTGTGGGTCATACTACTTAGCATAATGAGTTTAGCCCCATAAAAAGGTGCTTATGTTCTGTTTGGCATTGAAAATATGCTTCTTATTTACATTTATTCATTTAGCTGACGCTTTTCACCAAAGTGACTTAAAATATTAAGGTTACAATTATTTACCCATTTATACAGCTGGGTAATTTTTACTGGAGCAATTCAGGGTAAGTACCTTGCTCAAGGGTACTACAGCCAGAGGTGAGGCTCGAACCTGCATCTTTTGGGTCCAGAGGCAGTTGTTCTAACCACTATGGTATCAGCTGTCCTCTGTCGCTACAGTATGGACTCATTCTGTGAAATCACCAGCACGGGGACTACTGTGTGTCATTTGAGAACATAATGAAAATACCAGCAGGCTGCTGAGAATGCCACCCATAGAGTGAAAGATGTGGTCTGTTCCTGAGTGAGATTCACTTGAAGCCTGTGTTTAACACTAAGTGGTGTATTGACAAAAAAGATGGCGCTTTAACTGAAAAATCCTAAACAAGATGCATTTAGTCCGAATTGACTTGAATTGTACTGTTAAATGTCAGGCTGTATGAATAGATCTGGTGTTCTCTAAATCTGTTTGTTGTCCGGGGGGGCGCGGTGGTGCAGTGGGTTGGACCGGGTCCTGCTCTCCGGTGGGTCTGGGGTTTGAGTCCCGCTTGGGGTGGGGTGCCTTATGACGGACTGGCATCCCGTCCTGGGTGTGTCCCCTCCAGCCCTTTGCCCTGTGTTGCCGGGTCAGGCTTCGGCTCCCCACGACCCCGTATGGGACAAGTGGTTCAGACAGAGTGTGTGTGTGTGTGTGTGTGTTGTCCAAGTGGGTAAAAACTTCTAAGTGAGCAGCTAAATGTACAAGTTATTTATACATAGACGTTTTTAAGAAATGCGTTAATGACCACGCCAAGACTAAGGATCTTCTCAGGCTCTGCTTTCTCTGTTTGAAGAGACAATGAGATGTGAAGCTTCTGTAGCGCCAGAAGATCTTTCTGGAATGAGAGACATATATGTGTGATTGTTTTATTTTTTGGGGCTCTAGGCTGCCTCCTCCACAGAGTCTTGGCGCTCTCGTTCTGGCTCTCCCTGGCAGACCTTCTGAATGAAGCCCTGTGTTCCTTCCTCTTTCTTCATGTATAACTTGGCCGAAACTGGGTCTTCAGCAGTGTCACGAGAAAGGACGCACACACTGTATATTGGCTGAGCTCTAAACGTGGTGAAACTTTCAGCCTCTGTGTAAGAAGGAAAATGAAGCCAGAGTTCTGAGGATGCCATTGCTTTTTTTTTTTTTTTTTTTCTTTTTCCTTCTTCCTCTTCTTGAGGAACTTGCCTTTCTTGCTAGATTTGTCAGGTCCTCATTTCAGTGGAACCTGTGAAAAGGGAAAGAATGGGTCATTCTGAGGTTCCATGTCTTTACAGGGTTGTGTCACTTGTTGCTCTGTTCACTATGTGTCTTTCACATGCACTCATGTACAGTACACAGAAAACCTATAGTATGGGCTTGTACTCTGCAGTTTAGTACAGGATCCAATTTTTCTGGACCTTTGTGTTGACAAAGGCAGAGCCTGTGGTTTAATACCTGAAATCTGAGGCAGACAGCAAACAGAGTGGTCAGTAGCCCATGGCTCAGGTAGAAAAGTGGGCTTTGCAATCGGAGGTACACAGAGCAATGGGTCACATCATGCCTAAGGACCTGGACTCACAATAGAGTGGTTGTACATTGATTTCCTCAGAAACCCTTTGCCATTGTACCCTAAATTTATCAGTACATACTGTAAATGTGAACTGGAGAGTTATGATAAATCACTTTGGATTAAAACATCTGCTGTGCTGCTAAATGATGAAGGTGCTCACTGGAGATTGTCCTCTGTGGAGAGCCCAGTGCTGCTGTTGAAGGACCAATGTCTCCCTCCCCGACCTCTTGGAACGCAATGGGTGAGAGCTCTGATTCTCACCCATTCCTGGTTGGAAGAGGAGAAGGATACTGAAGCTCACATAAATAGCATTTAATTTACATGTCAGCAAGTCTTGTAGTGCCATGTAATGTTACAGTGTAGATCTTAGGGAAACATAAACCGAAAAAACTGATATTCAAGTCTATTCAAATTTACAGAAAATTTATTTTATTGTTGTTAATGCATGGTCAGAAACAGTGCAAATAGCATACAGTAGTGACTGTCCAAGGTATAAAAATTTTTTACCTAGGCCTAGAATTCATTTAAATTGATTTCCTGAATTATTCAATCACACTGCATGTTCTCTCCTATTTTTTTGTCTACTTGCTTTTCATTTGCTGGTGTAAGTATACCTACTTCTCCTGTAACCCTGCTTTTGGCAGCTGGCTGCTGAGCAATCCTTTCCCTGAATCGGCCCAGCTCCTTGTCCCAAAAGCGAGTTTGACCTACAGTTTAGACAAGCTCTATGCTGTAAACAGCTATCCAACAATGACCCTGGTGTTTATGATAAACAAATGTTTTACATTGAAATAATCTGCTCTCATTCTTGTGTTTGGTAATTGTGAGGTTTGCCATCTCAATTGCTTAGTTTCCTTGTGGCTGTATAGTCCACCGTTCCAACTGTGCAAGTACCACATGACGTGAGACAAATAACACACTGCTGACCCTAAGTCTCACATGTGGTTAGCATCTATCCCCAGTTGCAGTAGCCATGCGTACCATTTTTTTAAAGTTTAAGATAAGGATTAGTGGTTGTTATCATTAGAGGCAACTTTCTCAACTTAATATCAGTATATGAGTTTTGCTCTGCTGCCCTCTGGACTGTGTCTGCTGCTGCTTTATAGTAGTAGCCCATGTTTGCATAATTAAATAAAAAAGATAAATACTAAGAGAAATAGTGAAAGCCTGGTGACATCTCCCCTGGCTATATCTCCGGGTCATTACAGGATTGCTGAGCCTATAAATAAATTAAGGAAAGACATTTGCTCGCGTGCTGTTATGTGTTGAAGAAAATCCTGATGTGTAGCTCCAAGCCCCAGAGTGAATTTCCTTCGATGTCTCCTCCTCCTGGTCTGTGTGTTCATACACCAAGGACACATGATTTCAGATTTACCCAATTCTTTCTCCATGGCTAACGCACTAACACTCGTTTCGAACGGGCCCACATTTGAACCTGCTTCCTACAATAGCTGTTTGCTAAATACTAGTGGACCAAAACTACAGTAAGCTTGTAGCCTTGGAGGGTAACCCTTATTGGGAAAATGTACAGCCGTTTATATTGCTTGCTGTTGTCCTAGCAGACAGGCAAATTCAAGGCCATGTGGTCCCCTAACTGTTTGAGCTGCGTAATCACATCCTCCCCTAGTGCACGCACCACAGCATGCCACGGGCTTGCTTTTCTGGCTGTCTCTAGGTAAAAAGGAAATTATAATTAGCACTCGGGCCTCTGTTATTTTCTCACTGGTATTACGAAGCAGAGTTGAAATGTGTTTTGTTGCCGCACAGCATCTAACAGCAGTTGGAACTGGCTCATCTTGCTGCCTCCACTTACCACTGGGCTTGGGGTGTTTTAATGCATCGTGAAACATGATATTGTCACTAATGACAGTACACCCGCTCCCCAGGAGAAGGAAAGCGGGCATCCTTCCCAGCCTGGAGGACCTGCTCTTCTACACCATTGCTGAGGGTCAGGAGAAGATCCCGGCACACAAGTTTGTCTCGGTGAGTGGCAGGCACCCACATGATTGTACACAGTGTTTGCCACTGTTTGGTTTTGCAATGCTGGTTTGGCTGCGTGCTTTGTGTCAAAAAGGCAGGGGTAGTAGTCTCTCTAGTTCTCCCAGTCATTTATAGGTGGGGACAGGAGCAGAGTGAAAGCAAATTAATCAGAGGAGCGTAACTGAATTTTCACAAAGGCAGGCTTGAGCTGTGTGCACAG
The DNA here is from genome assembly GCF_900964775.1 of Scleropages formosus. NCBI lineage: Eukaryota > Metazoa > Chordata > Actinopteri > Osteoglossiformes > Osteoglossidae > Scleropages > Scleropages formosus. The sequence goes on from NC_041826.1 coordinate 4,912,964, forward strand.
GGCATCTGAAAAATGTGGTTTGCTCTCTGGCTATGTCAACACTCGGCGCAGCAGCCCGGCACACTGGTGGCATGCTATTGTCTAGCATACGATTATGATGTCATCTCCCTGCTGGGGGCCAGTGTGGTTGCGTTTCTTTTTCTCTAATTGGCCAAGATGCTGTGGAGCTCTGCAGACTGTATTGTCATGACTTGATGGCACAGGTCAGACTCACAGCTGTGTTTGCATAGTTCACGGCAAATCCTAATCATAACTCTTTTTTCAGGCTGCTGCTCTTCTTGTTAAATGAAAGAATAACAGGTGTGGCTGGCCTCTTCAGGCAAAATTTGTAGACGGCATCCTCAACAGGTGCATCGGGTTAGCCCAGGGTGGTTGAGCCCTGTGGTTTCATCAGCTCACCATCCTCGTGGATGGAGATCGAAAAGATGTTGCGTGTTTCGGACTTGAACTGAAGGAACAACTTCATGCTCAGTCCCATACCTGTTGAGCAAAACCTACAGATGCTCCTCAGATACTGTCCCATCAGGCAACACTGAACCTTTTCCTGTACAGCCAACTTCAGTCCAGTGTGGTCTGAAGGTCTCTTGATGGGAGTGTTGTCACTAGCTTGCTAAACACAGTCATGTTTTACCAGGCGCTGAAGGCCACAGGGCTGCGCACTGGGGACCCCAGGCTGAAGGAATGCATGGAGATGCTGAAGGTTACGCTCAAGTCCACCTCCGACGGAGTTATGCTGGACCGGCACCTCTTCAAGAAGTAAGTACAGACCCTGCTTTGAGTTGTTAGGCTTTGCCCAATTTTTACAATGTTTCCTTCAGTACTTGTTACTGTGTGTGTGTGTGTGTGTGTGTGTGTGTGTGTGTGTGTGTGTTGAAAATTGTGTGGGCATTATATTTCTTTGATCTGGCTTTAGACCGGTGTTACACAACTTTATAATTTATAGCAAATTGCCATGCGCCATGTTAATTCTGGCTTCAACCTGAAACAATTACCTCTCTTTCCGTCGAAGGACATACTCTTCTGGTTTTGCAGGCTATTTATTTGAAAAATACCATTTAACCCATGATTTAACGAACAACACGCATAAGGAATAAGATTACTGTCCAAACACAAGCAAGACACAAGCCAGAACAGCTGGTAGCATACTGGTTAGAGCTGCTACCTTTAATCTCGCCTCTGGTTGTAGTACTCATGAGCAAGGTACTTACCCTAAAATTGCTCCGGTAAAATTACCCAGCTGCATAAATGGGTAAATAATTGTAAGCAGTTTAACATTGTAAGTTGCTTTGGAGAAAAGCGTCAGCTAAAGGCATAAATGCAATTGGGATCTATTTACATTTACATTTGTTCATTTAGCAGATGCTTCTCCAAAGTAACATTAAATTCAGTAGAAGCAAAGGTGCATTTCTCAGCAAACAAGTAGGTTTAGAAGCTGTCAAACCACAGTTTGTCTGATACATTTTTTGCTGTTGCGGGAGTAGCTGATCATAAAAATGACCTAAAATATAAAAGTTATTGTGGCAAGATGGCGTGATGCAAATTTATGCAGCTCTTTTGAGATCCTTCCTAAATTTTGAAAGGGATTCAGCAGTTTGTTGCTTTGCATGGGATACCATTTTAGGTGTTTATTTTCGGAAAGAAAGCAACAACAAAATGTGGGTTGTTGACATGGTTTATGCACAGAGCAGGTCTGGGAAGCACCTGTCATGGTGTCAGTCCTTAGATCATGTGTTAGAGACCTGTGGTATTGTGTGCTGAAATGACCTTGAGTACTTTGGACATCACTGTTTGCAGTCCCTGGTGGGCAGCCATCTGGTGCCTCAATATATAGTTCATTTATTGTATTTGCAAGCAGACTGCTGCAGTGTCTCACATGGTTGTATGTGGCCTGTGTAGCCATACATAGCTTGATCATTTTTTTTTTTTGTCCTTCAAGTACAATGATACAAACTCAATATATTTCTGCCTCTTTTTTTATTGAACAGTGTTTCTGTCACTCTTAAATCATTTGGATATTTAATTTGAGGAAATTTCTGAATGATGTAAGAGTGTTGGGAACTGTGTTGCATGATAATTTCTTTGTAAGTCATTGTCACAGCAGGTCAGGCTGGTGCCTCAGAGCTTCTGGGCTCTGGTTTTGCATCTGGGGTTCAAATCTGGCTTTATCTGTACGGAAATTGCACATTCTCGTGTTTGCCTGGGTTTCCATTACAGTCCGAAGAAATGGTCGAAAGAAGGGAACAGCTGACCGCTTCCGAACTATCCCATGCTACCAAAACCTTGCGAATCTACTTTGTTTTGACAGAGCTTCGTCTTCCCTAAGGATGATGGGTAGCACTGTTTAGAGGGGGGAAAGCAGAGCAGCAGGTGGTCCTGTCCATTTGCAGCAATATACAGTAGATCCACTCTGGCTGACTGGTTAAACACCTTGTACAGAATCCTTGCCCTTCAATCCGCAGCATATCGCAAAGTTAAGATTAGTACTTGTTTTGCTGCATTAAATTCTCAACTGTACCACTGGTAGCATAGTGGTTAGAGGTATCCCTATGCAAGTGGGCAGCGTGTTAAGTTACCTATTAGAACATGTTTAGTGTTGTTTGACTATTTTATTGTTACTTTCAGCTCCCTGTTTTTGATTCAGTATAATTTTCTGTCAGCTTTATTTCTTATTTTTCTTGCCCCCCATAGTGGAATATTTTGTGAAAATATCGCCGATCCTAATTCCCATCAATACAGCACCATATTAATTTATGTGCCTTGGAAATGCAGTTGGTAAAAATAAAAATCATTTTGAAACGTATTGGAAGCGATGTCTTTCTGAAATAGACTGAAGACGAAACATGGGTCGTATTAATTGAATGCACTGCTGTGTTTCAGTAGTTTCATTCCATGTCTGTTTCTGTTTGGCTCCAGTGCTCCCTCGTTCTTCCTTTGCTCATCATGTCTCTTCTTGCCCAGGTGTGTCCAGAGCAACATTGTGCTCTTGACTCAGGCGTTCCGCAAGAAGTTTGTCATCCCCGACTTCATGTCCTTTGCCTCGCACGTCGATAAGCTGTACGAGAGTGCCAAGAATCTCTCTGGAGGTCAGGTGAGTGGAAAGCATCAATTCCAGGTCATGACACTTAGCACCTCTGATCTTTGACTTCTCGCTCCGAGCTTTCCTCTGGAACTTCTGCTTCAGAGCCTTTGACAGGCACAGGTGGTTGATGTTCCACTGCAATCCTTTCTGTCCTGCAGGTTGCTGACTATATTCCCCAGCTGGCCAAATTCAGCCCTGAACTGTGGGCGGTGGCTCTGTGCACGGTGGATGGACAAAGGTAAGTGCTAGCAGTAGAAATCAGAATAATGGTGGTTTTTCTTTTATTAGGGCTTGTAGTCCTTCCTGCAAGGCAACACTTCACAAAAGTTTGGCATAAACAGTTCCCCTCAAACTGAGACTCACAGTATTTGAGTGACATTTTTCTTAATCAAAAATACTGTATTGCAAAGATAGTATTTGCTTTCTAGGGCCATAAGCATTAGTATTTTATGCTGCTGATTGCATTAGATGTAATTGATGTGATAATTCACTACATATTTATCAATGTACAGTACTGTTCAAAAGTTTTAGGCACATGGTTGGGGGAAAAAAGCTATAAAGTGAGAATGCTTGCAAAAGTAATGCTTTTTATTAATAAACTTCCTACAAAGCTTAGTAAACACCCAACGTCGTCAACCGCTTGTCCCGAGCGGGGTTGCGGTGGGCTCTGGCAGGTCTGGGGTTCGAGTCCCGTTTGAGGTACCTTGCGATGGACTGGCATCCCGTCCTGGGTGTGTCCCTTCCCCCTCCAGCCTTATGCCCTGTGTTGCTGGGTGAGGCTCCGGTTCACCGCAACCCTGCTTGAGATAAGCGTTCTCAGACTTTGTGTGTATGTGTGCTTTTTCTTTAACGACTTACAAAACCCTTATTGTAATACTTTAACTTTTTGCTAAAGGAATGCTTGGAAATCCAAAATATGCTCTTTCCCATTGACACTAATACAGAAGACATTAAATAACTGTCTAAAACAAATATTTTTGTGAAACATCTAAGTGCTCTAAGACTTTTGCACAGTACTGTAGGTTTGACTGAGGGGGGAGCTTCTTATGAAACCAGCTGCTTGTGGTGTGGACAGTATCTCTCCTAAAAGTTCACAGTTCTATACTCATGCATAAATTTTTGACTGAAATGCCAACAATGCACCCATCTGTAATAATTTCCAGTTAATATGCTCATGTGAAGTTTTTTGTTTCCTAATTGTATTTCCCTTTAACTTACTGTTAACTGTTCTGTCTGGCTGAAATTTTATAAACGTAGATATGATTCTGTGGCTTTCCGTTAGTGACTTCTGTGTGTGGTCAGTATTATCAAAACGGTCAAATCATGGTTAGGTGGTTAAGGGGTGGGCAGGGCTTCCTAAGGGAGCAAGACTCTACCCGTGTGGGGGACCTGCAGTGAGCTTCATTTCTTTTGTCTTAAATAATGACCAATATTGTTATTTGTTGGCTTGTGTTCAAAACAGCCATCAGATAACAGGTGGTCCTCTAGTTACAACATACATGACTTACAACAACCTGGCTTTAGAATGGTCCCAACCTTATATTATTTTCAATTCCTAACGTTTGGACGTAACGTCAAACGACGATTGCTCAGTTTGGTTTAGCTGGCAGCGCTGCCATAAGGCACCGTATTTTATTGTCTCAGTCAGCGCATCGATGTTATGCAGCGTTTGCGTTTCATTTACGCAACTTTGTATGCATCACATCTGTGACTCCCTTCAGGTTAGTTTTTATTTAAAATGGCTAGCAAGTGAGAAATTATTCATTAATAAACTTCAGTATTTATAGTACTGATACTTGCCCATACTGTATTTAATTTTAAATTACTGTATTTATGCTGTTAATGCTTAGTATTAGTATTTTAAGATGAACAATGTATCCATATGGATAATGTGGAGGAAGTGCTTCTCTGTGGTGGTGATGTGATGGTGCCCCTGCTCCAGTTTAATGGGTGTGACTAGCAAGCTCTTCCTGCTACTGAGGAATGTTACGCAGTTACACTTCGCTGTGATTATACTGGCAAGCTCTGTCACCCAGCCCTCCCCTCGTGACTGATTACAGTAGACCGATGGTGTCATCACATTCTTAATTGTGTGTGCTTATTCTTTGTTTTGGTTTTTCTTTTCAGCTAAACTTCACCATGTTATAATAAAATCAGTAATCTTTTTTTTCCTTGTTACAGCTCTGCCTCTTGCTACAAGATTGATGTTTGAGAACTGAGCTTATGTCCTTTGCCTGTCCCTCCACACCCCCAGACACACGGTGGGTGACACCAAGGTCCCTTTCTGCCTGCAGTCGTGTGTGAAGCCGCTGAAGTATGCCATCGCCGTGCACGACCACAGCACCGAGTACGTGCACCGCTTCATCGGCAAGGAGCCCAGTGGTCTGCGCTTCAACAAGCTCTTCCTCAATGAGGACGGTGAGGATTCGGCCCCAGCGGCATTGACTCATTTGTCAAAGAAATTGGCTTCTTTGTGCTCATCCTCATTGCTTTTTTTTTCTTTTCAAAAAGTACCAAAAAAAGCCTTTATGCTTTTTTAAAGCAAAACCAGTCAACATCAACATGGAAATTTTCTACTACTATTTACTATTTGCAAGTAATAATTCTATAGCGGTATTCAGCATTTTAGATATGTATTTAATAAGTAACTCCTTTACTGTGAGGAGTATCCAAGCTCCTTAAGCTATAGTATAAAAGTTTTCTGTGAATTTTAGACAGCTGTTTCAGATTGTTGTGCTCTGGCTCCATAAGACAAAGCCTTTTCAGTGATGAACCTCATAATTCTGACCTCAGCCAGGCTTTGCTGTACCGTGGATTATTAAATTTACCCACTTCTTCCAGCAGTTCTTGAAATGAGTTGCACTGTGATGTGAGAGCCTTGTCTAAACCTTTGACTAAATGGCCTTGGTAATGTCTCTGAGCCTGAGCTACATCTGGTTTTTTGTGTATCACAGCTGGCATAGAGCACTTCCCAGCCCTAGGGGTGATTTCTTATTTATTAAAAAAAAAAAAAAAACAATCCTAGCAGGGTAACGTGGCATCCTGAGCAGACTTGTTCTGGCTGTAAAATTAGTCATTAGTATTAGCCTAGTAATTAGTCTTTAACATCCTTTCCTCGTAGTGGGTGACAACAGTCAGGACATGTAAGTGGACAACAGAGATAGGTTGAGGATTAGTACCTGTTTAACTTTTTTGTCGGAATATTTGGCTGTACAAGTGAGTAGTGTAGAGATTTGTATGCTACCTACCTAAGCGTCCATTTGTACACTGTGTGTTCTCACACACACACACACACACACACACACACACACACAGAGAGAGAGTCTGAAACCACTTATCCTGAGCAGGGTCGCTGTGAACTGGAGCCTAACCTAGCAACACAGGGTGCCAGGCTGGAGGTGGAGGGGACACACCCAGGGTGGGATGCCAGTCCACCGCAAGTGACCCCAAGCAGAACTCGAACCCCCGACCCGCCAGAGAGTGAGACCCGGCCAAGTCAGCCACAGCACCGTGCCCCCCATGCGTTAACAATAACATAATTTAGTAAGCGTTATAATGTACAGAATTGTAAGTTAAAAAAATATCATGTAAGTGGGCTATAGAAACGTACAGAGTGGGTATTAGAAGAGTATAACTGATAAAGTAGGGAATTGAACACTGAGAGAACAGTGGTTTTGGGCCATGTTGTAAGTGGCTATTGACAAAATTGTCTTTATGTGGAAGAGCGAACTGAAGTGTGGTTGGTACTAGGCTGTTGACATGGGATGTGTGCATCGGAGCTGGCCTTGAACCTTTTCATAGCACTAGTTTCTCTCATGCCTCTTTTCGTATCCCTTTGTCTGTGCAGTGGAAGCAATGGAAAATGAGCTGCAGGCCAGAAGTGAACGTTTAGCCTCGACCTCTTCACTTTGAACTACACTGTTGGAAAGATTTGGCCCATATTGGCTGTTTTCCATCCGACTGCTACGCTGAAGTTATTTCCACATGACTGGTGCTAAGTAATGCAAATAATGTTAACAGAACATTTAAAAAAAACTTTGTGATGGTAATTACAGTACTGCATTGAAGGCAGTCAAAAACCACTTATCAGATATACAGTTTTTTTGTTTAAGCTAAAGAAAATGTTAGAGAAAACGGAAGATTGTTATCTCAGCAATATGTATTGAGCTTTTATAGTGTGTGTGTCTACATATGTATACACACAGTCAGTTTCAGAAGAACATTTCTCAGCGCAAGCTTGCTAAAAATTTAGGTCTTTCACGATTTACAGTGTAAATGATATTGTGAAAACATTAAGGGATTCCAGAGAATTCTGACTGTAAAGGGTAAGGCCGGAAACCACTATGAATGTGCATGATCTTTTGAACCCTCAAACAGCATTGCACTAGAAACAACCATCATGCTACTGTGACACATATAGCCACATGGGTTTGGGAGTGCTTTGGAAAACTGTTGTCACTTAACATAGTCCGCCGCTGCATGCAGAAATGTAGCCTGAAACTTTTACGTGTGGTAGAAGTACACATCAGTTCTATGTAGAAACGCAACTGAGTTCACTGGGCCCGTGCTCATTTGAGATGTACCGAAAGGCAATGGAAATGTGTGCTGTGGTCAGATGAGTCTACCTTTCAGCCCGTTTTCGGGAAAATGGACGTTGAGTTCTCCATGCCAAAGATGAAAAGGACCATCCAGACTTATCAGCGAAAGGTGCAAAAGCCAGCATCTGTGGTGGTGTGGAGGTGTGTCGGTACCCATGGAATGGGTGACTTGCATATGTGTAAAGGTACCATTGATGCAGAGGTGTGTATTGGGATTTTCGAGAGACATATGGCAGCGTCTTTTCCTGGGAAGTCCATGGTTATGCTTCAGCAAGACAATGCCAGGCCTCATTCCGCATGTGCTACAACAGCGTGGCTTCATAGACACGGAATGCGTTTGCTCGACTGGCCTGCCAGCAATCCACATCTGTCTCCTATTGAAAATGTATGGCGCACCGTGAAGATGAGAATCGGACGACTGCGACAACAGACTGTTGAGCAGCTGAAGTCTTATATCAAGCAAGAAGGGGCAAAAATTCCACTTACAAAACTGCGACAATTAGTATTCTCAGTTCCCAAATGATTAAAAAGTGTAATTAAAAGGAAAGGTGATACAACACGATGGTAAACGTGCCTCTGTCCCAACTTCTTTTGAGTGTTGCAGGCATCAAATTCTAAATTGTTTAAATATACAAAATACAATTAAGTTGCTCAGTGAAAACATTGAAGATCTTTTCTTGGTACTTTTGTCAGTTAAAGGTTCAAGAGAATTAAATTGCAGATTCTTCTTTATATTGCCTTTTAATACATCACTTTGGAGAAAAGCATCTGCTAAATGAATAAATGTAACATCCCAATTTTTTTTTCTAAATGGGGTTTGTACACGTGTGTTTTTTTTTTTTTTTTATGTATAAAAACCGTAACCAGTACAGATACTAACTAGGCAGCAAATTCTGGAACCTGCAGGCTAACGGCGTAAGCTCGTCGGTCTTATTTACACCTTTTTTTGGCTCCAGCCAAGGGGCATTTTTCAGCAGCAACCCACAGTGTGCTCTGGGCCTGGCCACGCTCTGCCCAGTCTGCTGTGGCATGTTTTACCTCATGTTGTCTTGGAGCCTGTTGGTACTAGAAACCTTTTTGAGTCTGTATTGTGGAAAGAGAGGAAATGTCACACCAGTTGGGCGATGTTTTCATCTTCCTGTGGGAGCGAGTTGCTGCGTCATGTGCATGTTGTCCCAGATTGCCAGGTTTCTTTAACTTTGGTCTTTTGGTGCCATCTTCTGTTGAACCTTTACATTCACTGCTGAACAACTGTCTCTCTTTCTTGTTCTCCCCGTGTCTGCGTGGGTTTCCTCCGGGTGCTCTGGTTTCCTTCCACAGTCCAAAAGACACGCTGTTCAGGTTCCCCCATAGTGTGTGAGCGACAGAGAGAGTGCGTTCCACTGATTTATAGATGAGTGACCCATTGTAAGTCGCTTTGGAGAAAAGCATCTGCTAAATAAATAAATGTAAATGTGTGTGCCGTGTCAAGGAGAAGGAATTTGTCAACATATGACTATTCATAGTAATCCAAACAGCATACTTTACAAGGACTTCTTAAAATTCTGATTATTAAATAACAAAAAATAGGACTTTTGACATTTAAAAAACTTATAGGATGAACGGCTAAATTTTATACTGGGATGTCTGCTGACACCTGGCTTTTTCCCCCACAGATAAACCCCACAATCCCATGGTTAACGCCGGCGCAATCGTGTGTACTTCCCTGATAAAGGTAAATAATGTTTTAATCTTATTCATCTGTCCATTTAAAGAAGGCTATTGATGCCTCCTTGTGAACATGTATGACATTTGCTCCCTCATCTGAACTACATGACGTAGAGCGCTGTCAGCATATGTGGTGTCAGTACTGACAACCCAGATGTCACTCAAAATGTATGAAATGCCAAAATCACCTTGTTCCACCTGTTGCCACCTTTCAGTACATTTTGCCGTGAGCGAAAACTGCATTTTACAGTGGTCATTGATGAAAGTATGAATACCCTTTTTCCAAAGGGTCTTGTCTTTTGAAAAGCAACACTTTGCCAAAGCCCTCAGCGATAACACGGCTGTTGGAGTAGGGTTCGCGCCATGCAGTATATTATTTTGAGCCACAAAGTTAATCAGTCATGCCATCTCATTACAGTGGCCAAAAATTCTCTGAATCTGAGACAATTTACTGTTGTCTAAAGATTAATTCCAACCAATGAGAGCCTTAAGTTAATGGCTTATCCTTTATGCCAAATACCCCCACTGTATTTTTACTGAGTTGATATGCAGTGTTTTGTTATTCAGCCTTAGAGAAACCTATGCAAAATGTGACTTAGTACAGTGTATCAGGGAGCCCTTTTTTCAGGGGTGCTAAAATCACTACATTTCAACTGTTACATTCCCTTGTTGTGCTTAACTGTGTACTTGAGTATCTTGAATGTGGGGTATTTTTTTAGTGAACGGTTTGGGATTTGCCTCTCGTACGTTGTAGAGCAATCATTGAAGAGAAACACTCAAGGGACACGTATGTTGTGTGCACTGGGTTTTTTTCTGGGTAACACGAGTTACATCACTGGCTAACTGCAAGTGAATGTAATGCTCATCTGAGGACATGTTCCATAATAAACCTTAATGTAATCCTTTGGAGAAAAAAAAATGTGTTAGCAGAATGTATTACCTGTAAAATCATTCTGAAATTCACACTTCAAAACATCCCTCTATTCCCTCTGACTAGCAGCCATGTAACCTTGACTAAAATCATGGGTAAAGTGTTTTGTTTGACTGTGGTATAGGGACCTGTAACCGATAGTGTTAAAGTGTGCATCAAATTTGGTGAGTGAATTTTGGCGTGCATCAAATCAAAAAACAGAACTCAAAATAATTGCCATCCAAGGCATTTGTGCTTTAAGTATCTTTTTTGTTATTTTTATGCTGTAAAGTGTCTGTGCATTTTGCCCTTGGAGTAACACACTGGTCCTTATACCATGGTCAGGCAAGTTAGGGAAAAGGTATTTCAAAATACAGGCTTCCCTTGCATAACGATTGCTCATATTACTAGAATTCGGTCTTATGAGCACATGTAATTTGTGTCCTAAAATTTACGTAAGGAGCTTTCAACTGAAACTTAAGAGAATTGCTTTATGAAAACATTGATTTTGTAACGCGAAATACCATAGAAGTAAGCAGCCCCACCCGCTTTTCAGTTTTCTTGGAACCAAGTGCCTGCTGACAAGGATCTCTCAGAAATCTCATGACTTTTCCTCATAGTGTAAGGTCATCATCATAATAGTTAGCCCTACAGCAAATACATTTGAAAGAAAGTAGTAAAAAGCAAATGAAAGCCTTACCTATGTTTTTAAAATCTGAAGTTTCCATGTGCATAAAATCCTCATGAACAGCAATATCATTAGGAGTGAACTGTGATTTGATTTATCATTTGTGTATTGCACATGATACTACTGTATATGAACAGAGCAGTTATGAGCATTGCACATGAATGCAGTAATTGCATTAAGAACTGCCTTGATAGCTGGTTTTCCAGTAATAGTTGTCGCATTGTAAAAAGGCATCAGGTGAGCATGAATAATAAGTTCTTTATTTTAATGTGCATTTGAAAGCACCTGGAACACAACTTTAAACAGAGAAATTTAGAATAAATATAAGCTTTTACAAAAATGCAATAATAAAAGAACAGAGTAATACAATACAATAGCAGCATTTGAAAAATAGTCTATACAGAGCTTTTGAAAGTAGCAGTACACTGGAGAAGAAATGAGTCATGATAAAAAAGCATTTAAAAATTTACTACAATACAAGAACCAAAGAATCCATTCTTTACTGGTAACTGCTTGTCTAGTGCAGGGTCATGGTGGTTTGCAGCCTGTCACAGAAGCGTAGGGCATGCGATAGTCTACACCCTGGGTGGGATGTGAATCTCACATATGCAGTCGTTCACATATACACACACCGTAGGCAGCATGTCTTTGGACTGTGGAAGGAATTAGGAGCACCTGGCGGAGACCACGTCACCATGGGGAGAACACGCAAACTCCATACATACTACGGCAGGACTTGGGTTGAAAGGATGAAGTGGGACTTTTCACTTTGGTGGGAAAATTGAGTGAACCATTTGGGGCTCAGGAATCCATTATTTATTTTTCCGTTTAAATTAATGAGGAGTTCTTAGGAGTCAGTGTTGAGTTAGTTGGGTTTTTGAGAATTTGTTACACGAGCATATCTTCAGGAGCAAATTACGTATTATGCAAGGGAAGCTTGTGTTCCGTGCTGCTTTTTTTGAACTTGGACAGTGCTTTTCTTCTTATGAGGTTACCTGACATGGTTTATAATATGAAATGTCTTATGAATTACAGTGCTTAGGATGGGAGCAGTTGATTATTGTTTAAAGTAAAAATTCTTTAAACAGTTTTTTTTTTCCTTCAGTGCACTTATTTGGGGGAAATAAATCATTTATTCCATTTCTACATGTGCTGTTTCATGAAGGACTAAGATATGAATGGAATGAAACCCATACGAAGTCTTCTATAATTGGCTGCTACAGGGAGTCGATTACCCTCGCTGATAAATGCGTTTTTTACGTTGTAGCACTGCCCCCCCGCCCCCCCTCCCCCAGCTGTACCACAGCGACGCGCTGACGCAGATCCTGGATCCATCCCCGTAAATGAGCTTAAAATAGTGATGTGAGGAGCTACTGGTGAGCAGAGGGGTCATGTGGGAGGCCCTGTGCTAGAGGAGCCTGTAAACCCCTTGTGGTTGTGCCTTGCCCTTCTGAGTCACCCCCTCCTCTCTGTACCTCACTGCCCTCTGTGAGCAGCCCCCCTCGCCCCTCCGTTAGGTTCTCTTCTTATTGGCACCTCCTCTCTGGAGGCCCGTACCCGTAATCTGCTCCCTGTGGCACAGATAGTTCCTCTCCATTACTGTTCTGTCCCCTCGTAGCCATTCCGTTCCGACAGAAAGGCGCTGCGCTATTATCCTGTCAGGGGTTCGGCGTTAACCTTTCCACAATCATGCAGATATTCATTCGAACGTCTCTTTTAATGGCCGAAGAGGGCAGTATCAGCGTTACAGATATTGCTCTTAGTAAAAGTACACCCTTTTGCATTGCTTGTGCCTCCAAAGCCATATGTGTATCTGCACACATTCATAACGTGTACAGCGACAGAAGAGGTATTGAGAAGTCAGTAAAAAACAAGTAATGCTGGACGGCGTCTCAGAACGTTGACGTTGCTCTCAGTGTGCTTGACAGGGTGATGTTGCAGTGCCTTTCTTTTCTCTCGTGCGCAGACGATCCAATGAATGTTTACATTTTAAGCTGCATTTTATTGACAGATGACCCCTCCGTCTGGCGCCCCGTATTAAATGTACCCTCCCTGTGCCATGTACTAAGTGTAGTATAGCGTTGTGTGTAGAGGGGTTTGGATAGCACAATGGGGAAACAAAGCATGATGTCTTTCCCCCGTGACTGGGACTGGGCGGAGAGTATGGAACTGTGTAATGTCTTTCTGAAGGCTTTTTTGTGGTTTATATGTTGTTACATATTTTACAGCATTAGGATCTATGGGATTTTTTGACTACTGCAACAGTTCAATGACGTTGGTAATTTTTTCTTTCAATTTTTTTCCCCCCCATTGAACAGACCTGGGTCCAAACTAATCTATAGCCTAAATTTGATCGTTAGTATTATGTTTGTGTCTTATACTCTGTTTACTATTTGGATACAGTAAAGTGTACGATAATGAACTGTTTGGGTACTAAACCTGGTTACAACAATTTGAAATGAAGTTAGCCCATTGTGTTTTTATATTTGAATGGTTACTGTTTCTTAAACTCTCTTTAATGGTTAACTTCATTTTCTCTGAAGGAAGATTATGCCAGTACCACAACGTCACATGTTTCTTGGCATGTCACGTGACACAAAGAGCAGAGAGGGCGTTCTCTGGAAATTCGAGCTGGAGGCTAGCCACCTCTGCGCGCACACATGCATTCCCATGATTCCTTGCACCCCTCCACTCTAGGTGTTGCCCTTGGATGGGGCCCCTCACTATGTACACCTCCCCTGTACCTCAGCAGTCAACATGCTATATATATGGAGGTATGGGTCCATCCCATTTTAACACTTAGCCACAAAGAGCAGTTATTCTCTGAGATGCACACACATTCGGACCTCTGTATACATACATCCACACAAGCACTAAATCATACCCCATGTACAATACAGAGGTTTTTAAATTTAGTTTCCTTACTTGTTTATGTTCTTCTTTTACTTTGTTCTGGAATTTAAGTCTAGCTGAATTTTTAAAGATGCGAAACAGTTTTAAATGCAATAAATGAAATATGTACAGATCATACAACTTGAGAAAATGACCAGTTTTTTTTTTTTTTTTTTTTTAATGCAGCTTAGGTTTTCATTAGTTGTTTTTGCAACATAAGTTCATTAACTATCCCTAAACTGTTGTACATATCAAGGCTGCTTTTAACAGTTAAAGGATTTTTTTTAAACATTTTGTTTATACTGGAATATTGTTTAAATGTTTTAGTGTATTCTTGAGTTTCACCTTTTTTTCTGAGATTTAAGTAGTTCACTATAAATATGCATCAAAATATAGATATTGTAACGATTCATTTAGTCATTGTATGTACTGTTCTATTAGTCTTGAGATAAATGTACCCGTAGTTTATTTGGCAACGTACTGTTTTATTAACTTGTGCAAACGCAGTAATACTAATTTTGTTCTTTTTATCTTTCAGCAAGGAGCAAGCAACGCAGAAAAGTTTGACTATGTGAGTAGTTAAACTTCGGGTTTGCAGTACTTTCTTTTGAGCTCTCAATTGGATGTAACTGGGTTTAAATGCACTCCGGTAAATGTCAGCACTTATCTTGCAGGTCATGAATTTCCTGAATAAAATGGCAGGGAATGAGTATGTTGGTTTCAGCAATGCCACGTAAGTGCGCGTTTTGTACATGTGAAGGAGTACAGTTCCTTGGCAGTGCACAGTGTGTTTCTGGCTTAACTTTTAATAACTCAGTAAAAGCTGTGAGCAAAAGAAATGACAGTGTTGTTAATATTTATAGTAACAGTTTTTAGCAACCCTCGATGCTGTCTCCTACGTTTCTTTCTATTGAAATTTAGCAGGGCGGACTGTGAAAGTGGTTTCTCGTGTGTTTCTGACCCAGATTCCAGTCAGAGCGCGAGTCAGGAGACAGAAATTTTGCCATAGGCTACTACCTGAAGGAAAAGAAGGTCAGTGACCAAGACCCGGGGCGTTGTTACTGGGGAAAGAGAAAAGATGTTCTGCACTGGCACCTTCATCCCTGCCGCAAATGATGTACGGCTGTTTCAGTTCTCATCTGATGAGCGCCAGGCTTTTGGGGAAAGAGTTAAGCAGTAGTACTGGCAGTAGGTCTGTAAATGTAGCCTGCTTCTTGGGGCGGTGTGGCCACGGAGACAGGATCACAAATGCGTTCAGTGGAGGTCTGGAGCTTTGCAACGAAGTATTGGTGCTCTGTCAGTGGCCTTATCCTCCCGCTTTCCCATGCAGTGTTTCCCTGAGGGTACAGACATGACCTCCATCCTTGACTTCTACTTCCAGGTAAGAGAGAACTACCTTGCTCAATCATATACCTTTTAGGATTTGCTTGGAATTTTCAGTTCATTATCAGGACTATTCTAACTTAAGTGTTTTTTTTTTTTTTTTTTTTTTTAAAGGGTGTTGATTGAAAAGTTTTTATAATGACTATGTATGGTTTGCTTGTTCACTCCCCTACAGCTGTGCTCCATCGAGGTGACATGTGAGAGCGCCAGTGTCATGGCTGCCACCTTGGCCAATGGTGGCTTCTGCCCCATCACGGGGGAACGCGTGCTTAGCCCTGAGGCAGTGCGTGACACACTGAGTCTCATGCACTCATGTGGAATGTACGACTTCTCGGGCCAGTTTGCTTTCCACGTGAGTAAAACCATACCTGTACCTCAACTCGCCATCCCAAATCCTTCCTCTTGCCTAAAGATCAGATTGGCTCTCAGTGCAGCACTCCCAGCCCTCACTGACCCCACAAAGGGACGTACGGGTTTATACAAGCACACGCATCACGCACCAGGCATCATGTGAATCCATTCAAAGTTGAAAGTGTGGCCATGCATTAGAAAAGGGGACCAGTGTTTCTGTTTACCTTGGTTATTTGTACTGAACGTGAAGAGTGGGTTACCAACTCATTGAAATGCACCTACTAAGAGACTATAAATTATTTACGGAAATAATCCCAAATTCCTTGAAAAAAGTGAGCTGGTGCTCTTCGCTTCTTTACAAAAATAGGTTAACGTTACCAGCATTTGCTATTTTATGATAGTTATAATGTCAGGCACACGCTGTGTTATTTGTGTCTGCATCTATCCTGCTCTCTTTTCCTTCTCGGTTTCTTCTGCCACCTGTATGGAAACATACTCAGGTACAATCGTACATTTTGTAAGGTAAAGCCTTTTTGTGTTCCAGCAACCATTGCCGCTCTTAAAGGCACCCTTTTAAACAGAAATGGAATTAAAGTAAGAGGATTTAGAAATTAAAAGCAAATAATGCAATAAACAAAACAAACATAAAAAAGGTGGTTATAGATGCAGACAAATCCCTTGTGCTATTAAAGGATAAACATAGAAAAAGAAACATTAAAAGCCAGAATGAATGGCAGAAGTGACATTTGTGTGTCACTGAATTGTCTGTCTCTAGTTTCAGCCAGGATCAGTCCTCAGATTTACACTGCATGTCCTTGGGTTGATGCCCTCATGTCCTTCATGCTCTCTTGCAGGTGGGCCTTCCAGCCAAGTCAGGTGTGTCAGGAGGCATCCTGCTGGTGGTGCCCAATGTCATGGGTGTCATGTGCTGGTCCCCACCGCTGGACAAGCTAGGCAACAGTGTGCGGGGAATCCAGTTCTGTACGGTAGGTCAAGGTTGTCGACTGCTGGTGCAGTGCCAGCTCTGGCTTCCCTTGCATAGCACCTGTAATTTGTTAGTGAAAATCTCTTTGATTAATTTTACAATTTGTAAAATTAATTCTTATATACCATTAATTTAAAAGGAGAAAAATAATGCGTTTCTGAGCCATTCATCCAATTTTTGGGAACCAAAGTTCTTCCCTTATCTTTTAAACATAGAGGAAATTTTTTTTTCTTCATGGTTCCTCATTACGATGAAAGGTGATTTCTCACACACACACACACACACATTTTCTGAACCGCTTGTTCAATACGGGGTCGCAGGGAACTGGAGCCTAACCCGGCAACTCGGCGTAAGGCTGGAGGGGGAGGGGACACACCCAGGGCGGGATGCCAGTCAGTCGCAAGGCACCCCAAGTGGGACTCGAACCCCAGACCCACCGGAGAGCAGGACCCGGTCCAACCCGCTGCGCCCCCCTTAAAAGATGATTTTACATTATAAAATATTAGATTCTAAAGAGATGCTTTCCAAGATGTATACGTCTGTGAAATAATTTAGGTGTGTGGGAGGAGCCACCCCATGGCAAGATCCTGGGTACTGTTTGTGTAATGTCACCAAGGCTAAAAGTTCATTTCTCATTTATTTATTTAGCTGATGCTTTGAATAAAGTGGGAAGTGCCTCCTTTTTAAAGGATGGATTGTACCATAGCTTTGACAGCATTAGCAGAGCGAGCGCTGCGGTCGTAAAGGGAAAGTCACACTGAACTGTAAACCCCTGAGGTATTTGTCACAGAAGCCGCAGTATGAGTGCAGTGTGGCACAGTGGTTGCTAGGTTACACAGAGAGGAGACGTTTTTCTTTTCTCCCTCCATTAATCTATAGCTGTCTGTTCTGTGATGAGGGAGAAGAGCAGAGATATTGCAATACAGTGGCACTGCATCTCACCTGGGTCCCTCTTGTATTTCAGGACCTTGTTGGTCTGTACAACTTCCACAACTATGACAACCTGAGACACTTTGCCAAGAAGATGGATCCTCGCAGAGAGGGAGGTGACCAGCGGGTAAGCACACGGCCTTTCCACCCCTGCAGACCCACCCTTCCCATCACCCCAACCAGCCCCTGCCCTGTAGGTCAGTGAGGACAGTGGGCACTTGCCAATCATCCACAAGCTATAACATAGAAGCTGTAGAAGAAGCTGAGCAGTAGGAGGGAACCACACAGTGAGGAGGACTTTACCGGTGGCATCACTCTTTCATCACTTACTGTTCACAGAATGCATCCTCACGTCTTGTAATACACTGCATTTTTGCACACTTTTGGAGGAGACGAGGACATTTCTGAGTTCAAAAATAAGTAGTGCTCAGTTTGTCTTCGGAAGTAGCATCTGCTCAGGGTTTGACAACCTTGGTCCCTGCAGGCTCTGTGGTTTACTACTTCGTTACCAAAGAGCTTTTAATTACTGGACCTTGACTGGGGTTTAGATGGAAAGCCTCATACAATCAGATTAAACTGAAAGCATTAGTTTAGAATTTGTTCTCATATTGTTAGTGACTTCAAAATGCCTTTGAGTTTTAGGAATCTGGAAAGTCATGATGACAAGTATTTTGAATGTAATGTTACATCTGTAAATGAGTTTTATTTTAATTTTACTAGCACCATGAGAGGTGATTTGCCCATGTTCTTTGAACAACTGAGGATTGGTAAAAGCGAAATAAAGCACTCATTTATTCTGTTCTTTTAGATTCTTGAAAGTATCCTTAAAGAGAATTTTATTAACCCAAGTCTTAAGTTTTTAATTTGTTTTGAAATGATAGCAAGTTCTCATCTTGCACATTGTTTAATCTTATTTAAATTATGTGATGCATTCAGTCAAAATCCCAGCCGGCAATGGGCTTTAAGGTCTACAGCGTAATCTGTGGCACACAGGGAGCCGGGTTACTGAGCCCCGATGCCGATATCAGTACCTACTGTGTAATAAGAGGCCTCGTTCTTCTCAGCAAGCTTTGACATGTCTTGTTCAATTGCTCAAACGAATCTTGTACATTGAAAGAATTTAAAAATGAGTTTTCAGTGGTTTGCATCGGTCACACACCATACCTTTTGTGACCAGCTGCTTACATGATCAAGGACACATTCTAACCCAAAGGTCCCTGCGCAGTACTGAGTTGAACCTCAGTTGTTCCACAATAGTACACAACAGTATAAAGGGGGTAAGAATGCACTTCACTGTGGATAAAAGCATTGGCAAAGCAGTGAAGTGATTTAACAGTAATAACACTGAATGCTGATCTGAAGACTTAACGGCATGTCAGGCAGGTTTGTTGAAGTGAATGATGGCCGGCAGAAGTTAAGCAGGCCCCTGCACAAACGCTCCGCCACCAGGGGTAGCTATGCAGGAGTCCACAGACAACGTTTTACCTCCGATTTTTGGCATGCACATTTTGGTCTCTTCCGAAGACCACAAAAATACTAATTTGTTATCCGTATTGCCTGAAAACAGCAGCACACCTTCGGACCGATGGATTATGAGAGCCTTCAGCAAGAGCTAGCTCTCAAAGATACTCTGTGGAAAAAGGTGTCCCCCACAGAGTCCAATGAGGACAGCTCCACCACTGTAGTCTATAGGATGGAGGGTGTCGGGGACCGCAACTAAAAGACGGACCTGCTCATGCTCTGTGGGAGGGGGACGGGGGTGTGGAGAAGAGACACGCACGCCCTTGACAGCTCGCCGGATTCACAATTAATATAAATTCTCAACCAGATTGTTTGTTACAGTGTGGTTGGTGGATTGTAAATGTGGCAGCCTGTCATTTCCTCACTGTATCTGAATTATTGTACTTTAGTTGATTTTGAATGTCGACCCATCAGACGTGTGTTAACACCCGAGATGTGCAAAGCTCGCTTAAGCTCAACGGCGAGCTGAAGCTCTTGCGTGATGTGTGTGTTTGCTGTTTGCCGTGTGCCTTGAACCAAAGAGCAGGGAGGTGAGCCTGGAACACATTCACGCTCCCTTAAACATCACAAGTCAAATACTGTACCAGGCAGTTTAATATTAGGTGCCTTCATGCCTCTGGGTTTCTGATTTGCTGTTGAGCTCATGGGTTTCCCTGCACCTGCTCATATTTGAAGCAAGGAGGTGCTGCGATTTTGCTTTATTTTTTGCTATTAACTTATTTTTATGTACTGGATAGTTTTGAGTTTGAGATTAAATGTTTGGGCTTGTTTTGATTAGAGCAGTTAATGTGTAGTGGAAATGGATCTTACTTTATAATCATGCAAGATTTTATTTATACTATATTGTTTTTTAAAATTATTTTATTTTCAAGCTTTCAATTGGAAATTTGCCTGTCTTAGTTGGCAGCTTGTTCCTTGCTTTATTGCGATCTGCTTTCATGTGAGGAGTCAGTACAGAGGTACTGGGGAATACTCTCAACAGCAGGGCAGAAGCTGTCTAAGGGAATTAGATCTTCATAAACGTTCATTCGATGTCAGCTGCTGTTTTATGGGGCATTCCTGAATGTGGAGATTGTATTCCATCGGGGGGGCCATAGGTGTTCACATGATATGCATGAACTGTTTCCCAGTGTTTTATACATGTCGCACCTGCAGGGTCTAGACTGGAACTCTAATTGTCTTAACCGATGTGTGTTGTGCTTCTGTTAATAGCCTGTATGTTGTATTAACATGAATGCTTTTTTTTTTTTTTTTTTTTTTTCCTTCCCCCCTATTTTGTTGATTGCTTTTGAAATGTATGTTTGCAACAGGCTGATGCATTTGGGAAAAGTATGGTTTTGTTTGTAGTTTCAAAAAAGATCTTAGCACTCTAGAAATTGTTCTGTTATAATGTCATTCAACTTTATAATGCAGTGCATTCAGATGCCTTACTGCGGAGGGTCCGATCCAACACACGTGAAAGCATTAAATACATATTAGTATATGTTCTCCTCGCAGTTCTCGGTACTGCTGTGGCCTAAGGCTTTCACGTTGGTTATGTTGAACCCTTGCTTTTTAATGGGGCACTAATATTCACATGACCAATCAACATGTGTATGTCATTCCTGTGCTGTGTACTGCATACATGTCCTTCTTTTCATTCAACTGTGTCCTGGTGGGAAAGGTCTGCTTGCTTTTGTATGATTCAGGAGAAGAGTAGCCTGTACTTGAACTTAATGGGGATCCAAGCCTTCCAGTGTCCCGCAATGTGACGAAATTGAATCTTATTTATAGAATATGCTTTCTGAATGCAGTACCAGTATTTATGTAGAAAACCTTCAAACACCACATGTTGTACCTGATTGTGTGTCCCTCACACACCTGGTCTTGTGCAAATGTTTTTTTTTTTTTTTTTTTTTGGTGGTTTTCCTTTCTGCATCCATGTCTTTTTGTATCATTTAATAAGTCTATTTTGAATGCCGCCTCCCTTTGCTACTTTTGTTTCTCTACAAACATTTTGTGTTTAATTAAAACAACCGTGGCCTGTTGAATCCACAGCCGAAAACAAAGGACACTTTCTTTGCTGTATGTTGGACGTATTGTCACTCCTTTTTAAGAATTCAAGCGAAGTCCACAGCAGTTAATCCAATCATTTAGGATTTGAAGGCACCGGTTGTTTTTTGTTTTTTTTTTTTTTTTTTTCTCTTTCCCCCCCCCCCCCCCCCCCCCCCCACCCCCCTTTTGTGTGATAGACATCAACATGTGTTTCTGGAATGTTATTTTTTGTTGCCATGTAGCTTGTATGATCAGTATTATATGATTTCTTTTTAAGACACTTTGTTTGTGTGAATGATAACCTTTGCAGGCAGATGTTGTTTAAAATCTATGTTGCCTTGCTGCCAGTGTAACACACCGATGAAGACGTAACCAATAAATTTCTGTGCAGAGGCATTTCTGTCACCAATTTTTCTTTTATTTAGTAGCTCAGAAAAGTGCAATCATTTCTAATATGCGCTGTTTGTTTATAATTGTGAAATGGCTCATGTGCTGGATGTGGGTCCCTGTCTCAGTGAAGTGCTGAGACAACTAGTAGAAAAACAATAAATCTTTAGTACTAGGTGGTGTGTGTTCAGCTAGAGCAGAGGGGTTGAGGCCATCAGCAGGAGTGTGTTGTGTCCCCAAGCAGGTCAGCTGTGTGTATCCAGTTTTCCCTACTGGCTGCTTGTGCCGTTTCGTGTTCGCGCTTTATCCTAAAGTCTGTTGCTGTGTGCCAAGCCTGCTTATGTCCCTGCTTTGCGTAGCATCCTCCAGCCTGTCATGGCCGCTGATGCTTCACTTATCTCATGAGCTCTTTTATGGATCCATTAAGAAATCCCGCGGGGAAGCGTTTCCAACATTTGCACTGCAATAATAATGCCGTCTCTTGGCAATGTGTTATGAGCTTGATTATTGTTAGCCTTTTGTTCCGAGTGAACGGTGCTGTGACTCTGCCCTGGCGGGGAGGATGGGAGTGTTCAGCCACATGACGATGTGCTCGCGCTCGCTGGTTAAGCTCCTGATACGCATCCTGGCCTTTCAACCTGCCCTCCTGCTTATTATACTGTTAACAAGTGTGTTTGTGCTGCTGCACGCATGTGTGTGTGTGTGTGTTTGTGTGAGCGACATGCTTGCGTAAGCTTGCCTGTTTTTCTGTGTCACACACCTGCTGCTCCATTGTTCCGGTTTGGGGGAGGGAATGGGTTTACAATTTAAATGCACACACTGTCGTAGCTAGGAGAAAAAAAATGCGGTCCATGTGACAATGTGTGTGCGCAAAGTATAGTGGATCAATGCTAAAAGTGTGACTCCCGCTGCCCTCTACTGACCGACTCTCTCTCCCCGGAAAGTGATCTTCCCACTGTTTTTCCCCCTTCGAAATATGCTTCCGCTACATAAATTCCCCAAACACATGTTCAGTCAGTAATGACTCCTTAAAACAGAGCAACAAATCTTAACTGTTAGTCTCTGTTTTACCAACTGCATTGAAGTTCAAATTTCAGCCTGAGAAGTGTCTCATAGACTGTTCTCCAAACTCAGACTCTTAAAACATTTTTTTTCCGTTCCAAACAAGCCTTAGAGTCCCTTACTGAATGTGAGTTGCTTAATATATTGACTGTAGCTGGTCGCATCCCAACATTAACAGCCGTCCTTGAACCTTCAGGAAAAACTCTCCCGATGCTCGAATGACTTCTGCTCCGCCCTCTTGCTGGTTAAGAGCTGTAAAACTCCCGGAGAAGCCGCCGTAATCGTTCCGGTCCGCTTCCACCCGATTCTCCAGCTGAACTCGCCCTTTGTGGGTCCCGTTCGTTCTTGGACACTTTTGTTGGTTTGTTTCATAACAGGAAACGCATCTAGACGCACTGTCATCGTATGTGCTGTAGGCGAGCCGGAGAGCAGCGGTCATCGACCCTGGGAGCCGCGGCTGTCCCTGGGCAGCGGCCGTGCTCCGCCGAGTCTCTCCGCCTCGTCTCCCTTCCCTTCCACAAACGGCTCTTCTGTCTTCCCGCAGGTGAAGTCCGTCATCAACCTCCTGTTTGCCGCGTACACAGGTGACGTGTCGGCGTTGAGGAGGTACTGAGCTTTTCCTTCTTGGCCTTTTCGTGCCGTTCTCTTTGTCATGTCAGGTTTTAAACAGTGCCGCCTGGCAGGTGAGGACAGTCAACAGCAAAACAAAGTGACCACTGGTTGTGTGATTCGTGGACTGAACAGACAACGGTGCTGCACTTGTGCTCTGTTCCGACAACCGTCACAAGTTCCGAATCCCCCTCTAGTACATGAGGCAGAGGGATATATAAACGATCAGCATGTATGGATGTTGAATGCTGCTGCTTTGTATAATGGGGCCTTGTTTTATATTTTCCACTAATTTCGTAAATTATTCATTTTAAGTACTCTTTCACTACACCCCAACCAGACTGCTACACTCTTCCACATCTGCCCACTAGGTGGTCCCACGCACGAAAGGTAAAGCACGGAGGTTCTCGGTTCCGGCTCCGTCGCGGGGGAACGACCTTCCCCTCACACTCAAAACTGCTGAATCTCCGTCCGCATTTAAAAAGGGTCTTGAAACTCATCTTTTCCAGACTCACTTCACCCATGATCTCTTAAGATCATGTAAGGTATAAATGTTCATGATCAACCTCAGATCAATCCTTTACAGAGCTACTCCTGCAAGGTAACGTGAATGTTTATATGTATCTCCAAAAAAAAAAAAAAAAAAATACAATAGGAAGGTGGATAGGAATCGGCGATATTCTGGTAAAGTTTTATGCGGCTACTTGTGTGATGAACGTCAGTGCATATGGTGAAGGAAATAAACTAACTGTACTTGTGTGTCTTTATCCTAATGTAATGCACAAATTGCATTTTCCATGAGATGTACGTCGCTTTGGAGAAAAGCGTCTGCTAAATGAATACATGTAAATGAATAAATGTAAATGTAAGTACAGTGTTATATTTTTATGTAGCACTGTTTTCACTTTCATTTCTAAGTGTTTTTTTTTTTTTTTTTTGTTCCACTTTTTCTTTTCTGTGCCACCAGAATTCTTGTGCTTTCGCTTGCTGGCGAAAAAAGCAACTTGAATGGAACCGCGAAGGAAACGTTCTGTAAACAAAACGACGTTTTTGTAACTAAAACACAGTCGCTGATAGACGCACTGAGTCGGTAATAAATATGGTGTCTTAGGGCTGCACTGCAATCTGATGTTATCGTAGAGCAGACAGACCAGTCACCCATAGATATCACGACCAAACAATGGGAGTCCAGTACAACGAATAAGGTTGAGGGGATGACCGTCGTAAGTCCAGGTGCTTGTAAGCTGAATCTGTCGCAGCTTATAGGGTCAGCTGGTAGCGTAGTGGTTAGAGCAACTGCCTTTTGACCCAAAGGATGGAGGTTCGATCCCCCCCATCCAGTTGTAGTACCCTTGAGCAAGGTCGTAACCCTAAATTTCTCCAGTGATATTACCCAGCCGTGTAAATAGTTGTAAGTATAATCAAATTGTAAGTTGCTTTAGCTAAATGTAAATGTCGCAAGTCTAGGACAATCTGCACTTTCACTGATGAAAGATAAGGTCACACTGATGTAATACCGTGTGAGAGTAGTGCGTGCAAAGGACATGACCACTGTTTCAGCAAAAGCCATTATTCAATATTCAAGTTATTTTAATGTGAAGAACGGTACGTTCTTCACCGCCTGTGTACTTGGTTGTTTTCTGCTGGTTTGAATAAAAAGGTGGAGTTATTTAGCTTTATTTAATATCGTTTGTTATTCCACAAAATAGTTTTTAAAAGTGCTAGCTATAGAGAAAGAGCTCATAGGTACATAGGAAACATAGTTAACATCAGTTGAACGGCCTGTCGTAAACGTGTGTGACGAAGCAGGGACCTGCCTGGAGGGGTGAAATTGAAAATGATGAATATAAATAAGCTCAAAGGGTCGTTCGCTGTTGAGACAACTTTGTAGGAGTTAACTAAAGACTGTGCTTTGAGCAACGCTTTCCACGAGGCGCTTTTACGTCGATGTCTCGTTCTGCCGCAGTGAGACGGCGTACTGCCCGCTTGTGCCTGGACCGCGGTGAAACTCGGCCACCTTTCGCTGTTTGAGGAGCCTAAAGATGGTCTGTTGTGCCTCGTTGAGGTTCCAGGACCAAGGCCCCGGTCGGGGGTCGGTCAGAGGCTTGGGGCCGACACCGTGGCTTCGGCCCGCGCTCGGAGAGCTCGCTGCGTTCGCGGTGCGACTTAAATCAGGGTGACGGAGTCGATCGTGCCGAACAGCCCGCCGGCGACGGCCCGGTGGTCCGCAGACGCTTCTCAGAGCCTGTCTTCGTCCTGCAGGTTTGCCTTGTCCTCCATGGACATGGAGCAGAGGGACTACGACTCCAGGACGGCGTTGCACGTGGCGGCCGCTGAAGGTACGGTCTCGACAAACAGTTTGAAACACAAACCTCCGCAGGTATCCAATTACCCGATTTCTTCCTGTTATTTGCTGCGTGCAAGAGGAAATGTTTAAATTTATGTGCCGTTTAATCTCTCTTTATAAAGCACCTTTCATAAAATCAGGGTAAATTCAATCCCAGAGCGTCTAACATTACTAAGCATGGCAAGTATATGGTAAGATGAAATAAAGAGCAAGGTCAGTGGTTAAGACATAAAATGCAGAAATAAGCAAAAATTATACAAAGCATAAAATTTAGCATCAGCGGCTCTGAAATTGAAGAGATATTGTGCAAGTATTTGTAAACCCTTAAACGAATCAGCAAAAGATTACGTGTAAAAACGAGATTTAAGAATATTAAAATGTGTTGGGTGCAACTACTGAACTTGTGTTTGTGAAGCTGTTAAGGGAAAGGGTGGCTGTGGAGTCCTAAGTTTATCGGTGATCAAGTATTTACAAAAACCTACATCATCAATTATCTAAAAAAAAAAAAAAAAAAAAAAAGCTTCCAGCGAGTGTCAAACTTTCCTTTTGATAAAGAATGTAAGTAAATATTCGAATAAAAACAGAATAAAACTAGTACATAGCATAAAAGCCAGTGTAAAAATGTGCGTTCCAGAAGATCCTTCCATAATCTGAACAACAGAAAGTGACTTTTCTGCTTCTGAACTTTCTTTAGGAATTTGTAGGAGACCCAACTTAATTTATCACATTTTTCGGACGTGCAACAGCTATCCTGCTGCCAAGTATCGTACGAAAGCAGTCGTTCCACTATAAATAACATCACGCTTAGTAGTGAAATTTTTAAAAACTTAATGAAGCTTTTTTTTTACCCCGAAACAGGAGATTGATATTTAATAAGGATGTAGATTTGCCAAGCAGAGAAGCAGTGTTCGGTGGGTAAGTTTGTAGAAGGCGGGTAAATTCTCTCGCTGCTTAAAAAGAGCTGCGGAGTCCTTCACGGTTCTATTGTGGAAGGCTGCGGTTTACACTGAAGCCTGGTACAGTACCACGGTGCTGCCTTTGTTCAAGGTACTTGGATTGCTCTGCAAAAATATCTTTCTCTCACGTGGATTCATGCATCACCTTGAAAGAAGGATGCTCAGATGTTGCGGTTTACCCCGGTACTGGCCTCATCTGCAACGGCAGGGTCAGGGCTGCTTGGCCAGTACGTGTTATGAAACGTTGCATTCAGTATGTTATGGAATATTATAATCAGTAGGGAAGAGCGGAGCGGTGGCACGTGGGGGCTGCACGTTTTCCCGGCAGCTCCACGATAATATCGGTTTGTGTCCGTACCTCCACTCCCGCAACTCGTTATAGTATTATTTCTTTAAAATCATCTTTATTTGCTAAAATATGTTAGGTCTCAGATAACGGCTGGTAGCGTAGCGGGTAGAGCTGCCGCCTTTGGACCCGCAGGTTCGAGTCTCACCTCCTGCTGTAGTACCCTTGAGCGAGGTACTTACCCTGAATTGCTCCAGTAAGGGTTAGTAAAATGGTAAGTCGCTTTGGACAAAAGCATCAGCCGAACGAATAAATGCGGTAAAACATATTTAGTCTTCCTTTACCGTAAATTCGAAATCACCTTGGGGAGGAGCGTTGGAACATCTTGGTTTTTCTTTTTTGAGATTACTAATATCCAGTCATTCAGAATATTGCTTTATTTGTGTTGCGCTGCAGAAAATCAAATGTTTATAGATAATGAGAAAATATAAGAACGCAGAAGGTGTATAAATATGTGCACATGAGCAGTGTGTGAATGGCTACAGTTGAGCAGTTGTAAGTAGATGTGGATCACGAAGGTAACTTCCCTAGTGCTGAACGACAGAGGGGGTGAGAAGTAACACGATTGTCACTGTGCCGTCACGAGCGCTAGGTGCTCGGTTAAAATGTTTCTTAATGGTTTCCTTAACTGCCACACGTACCGGAATGTACACACACATTTTCAGAACCGCTCGTCCCTTACGGGGTCACGGGGAACCGGAGCCTACCCGGTAACACATGGCGTAAGGCCGGAGGGGGAAGGGGACACACCCAGGACGGGACGCCAGTCCGCCGCAAGGCACCCCAAGTGGGACTCGAACCCCAGACCCGCCGGAGAGCAGGACTGCGGTCCAACCCACTGCACCACCGCACCCCCTCCAGAATGTACATCTCATGTGAATTTCTTTAACGGAGGATTTATATGGAGAATCGCTGACTCCGGCTTTGCCGCTTTTTCACCGAAATGTGCCGTTGTTCTGCGGCTGAGCTGAGGACGGTTACTCGCCGCATCGTGTCCCGTGTGTGCGTGCGCGCGTGCGCGAATGTTTTGACGGTGGTCCTCGTTTCAGGGCACGCGGAGGTGGTTCGTTTCCTCCTGGAGGCCTGCAAGGTGAACCCCGAGCCGAAGGACAGGTCAGTCCCCGCAAGGTTGTGATCGAGGTCATCGGCCCTTCCGGTCGTCTGGAGTTCCTTCCTAGTTTGCCTTTTGTGTCTCTCTGGGTTCAATCCCTTTTCCTGAGCAGCAGGTGGCGTAGGCGGTTAAGGTTGCTGCCTCTGGACGCGGAGATGGAATTTCTAATCCCTCCACGTGCTGCAGTGCCCTCGGTCAAGGCGCTTACCCTGAATTGATACAGTTAAGAATTACCTGGGTGTAGAAATGGGTAAATCATTGTGAGCTGCTGCGGAGAAACGCGTCGACTGACCGAACAAGCGTAAATGTGGACGGGTGGTCATCTCTGCATTTGTGTGCGTCTGCGCAGGTGGGGAAACACGCCGATGGACGAGGCCGTGCACTTTGGCCACCACGATGTGGTCACTTTGCTGAAGGACTACCAAAGCAAGTACAGCCCGCCGGAGAGCGGCGCCGACTCCGAGACGGCGCAGAAGAACTTTGATGGCATGCTGTAGGGGGTGGGGTCCAGGCCGCCCCCTTTTTAACAATCACAAAGACGGTGTTGTGGCATCTGCCTCTCTTCGCTGGGGCTGTTATCTTATCCTTGGTTGTAATCGCGCAGATTTATTTTATTTATTTATTTATTTTTTTTTTTTTTTTGAGAGACTTTTCCCCTCCCTGCTTCTTCACGATCTTCAGCTTCTCTAGGTTTGCGCTTGGCCGTTCGGAAGCGGTTTCGAGCGGTCCTCCTCCTTCCCGCAGCAGCCACGCGCGTGTGACGCACACGAGCTCCGCTGAAGCCGTGGTTCATTGCCCTTCCCGTGTTGTTATCGGTGTATAAACTATTTACCGACCTGCGTGTGCGTATCGGTGTAAACTGTATGCTGACCGTGCTGTGGCACCAGTGTGGTATCCCGGTGTGAAAAGCCTTTGCTGTACCGTATCTTGTTTCTGTGGTGATGTGAGCTGCAGAGTTTGTATGTTATGAAATTAACCGAAAACCGGGCAGCCTAGAGGCTGTAAACCACTTAGCCCGTTCGTTACCTGTGATGCACGTCTGTGTTTCTTTTACACTAAGGCACGTGACACTTTCCCGTCGCTATTTTTATTTTCTAACTTCTTCACCCCCCCCAACCAAACGTGGTAATTGCACAGTAGAGTCCTCTTTCTTTACTGTATGCGTGCAGCTGTCAAACCGTCGTGCACTTGTTTTCTCGCTGGTGGTGTTGGAGGAAGCAAAAGGTGCGTGTCCAAGGTGGCGCTAAATGTCTGCCGTCCCCACGTGTCCAGGGAGACCCTCGGAAGGCCCAGAGTTGAGACCCCAAGTTGGATCTCCGTCGCTGTCCAGCACACCTGGCCTGGGTGCGACTCTCACCACCAGACTTCACGTGTACCCTGTGTTCAGAGACACCTTCTTTGAGAATATCGAATAGGCTTCCGGGGATGAAATGTCTTTTGTCCTTGAGCTCCGTCTTCCCGAACAGATGCGTGCTGTGCGACGTCCCCTTGGTAAGTGAACGAGGTACAAGCACTCTTCCCCTGGAAGAAAACACAGTCTGTGTGTAGTGCAGTGGAGAGCTGAATTGCCCACCTTTTTTGTCACGCGGGTCACATGGACCGGTGTTGAGGTGAGTGGCCTTGACCACACAAGGTACACGCTCTTGAGCGTCCAGCTACGGTGCATCTCGCGGCGGGCGTCCGCTCCTTATCGCCTCGTAATGTTACGGAGCTCAGAATCTCACCTTTTCTTCAGCATCGTTCTGCGTTGAAGTTACCGTGTTCTTTCTGGCAATGCGGTAACTGCTGCTCTACAAGCTTGTCCTGTATGTACAGTAGAGCCAGGACTGCTGGGTAATTCCTCAGCCAGGCCCCTATTCTGTGGCCCTCGCATTTGCTTCTGGACATATGGAATCCACCGTTGTAACCTTGATATCCTAGAGCAGTATGAGTAGAATAGTGTAAACCTACATTTTACAGAAATTCTCACTGTATTATGTTAATGTTTCCTGCTTTTTTTTTCTTAAATCAATGGATCATTGATAATCTGGCACTCATTTATAATGGGAAAGGGCAATATTTAAAATATTTTGTTGCTTATTTTTGCACATTTGTCTGTTTTTTTTGCATAAGATGTATTTAAATGTTTACACTAAGTGCACAACAGGTGTTACCGAGGAAGCGAAGAGCACCTAAAAAAAAAAAAACAATGAACAACACATGTTCGCGGTACAGTATGAAAGAGTTTTGTTGAAATCTCACCATGTCATATAGAGACATTTGGACAACAGTTGGAAGTAAAGCGGGTGTTGCGACATGGATCATTAACACAATGAAAAAGTGAGATTGTTCATAAACATAATGAGCCCTTACTATGGTTAATGGTTAACACTAATCCTTGATAAAGGTTATTGGGGTCTTGACCTGGGAATTTTACTTTAATGTGGTTATTTCTTTTCTGTATAGTGCCCTTTTCAAGGGGATGCTTGTAGGGCTTGACACCATAACCATTTTCCACAGCAGGGGCACCAGGGAACAGCCAGTCCTCCCAGTGACACATCAAGTGATAGTGTTACACTAGCAAACAAAGTTGCTCTCATTATTTACCCATTTTTTTGGTGAGCATCTATACTAAACACTACCGTTTACTGGGCTCCAACAATTTTTTTTTTTTCTTCCCTCTTTTCTTTTTCCAAGCAGGTATTCCAACCTTGAGTGTCTACGTGTGTGTCTTAGCAAGTTTTTGCCTTTGAGAACAATTTTATGTCGTGCATTTGAACTTCTCTGTGGCGTTTCTGGCTACACAGTGGCCTGTTAAGGGCTCTTTGTGCCAGTGCTTTTATCACATTTATGATTATTGGGATTTTCTTTTGCTCCTTTAGTATGAAAGACCTTTCGAGAGCCATGCAGGGGGGCTCATGTCCTGTGAGTGTAGTTTGATGCACGTTTGTTTTCAGAATGGGACATTTGTCAGGTTAATACTGTCGGCTCTTTTGAGGTTGCTGGATCTGCCGGAGAACATGGGGTGAAGGTAGAAACCAGAATATCAATGATCTGTAAGGTTTTTCAGTTCACACAGATAACCATACCAGCGTGTATTGTTATGGGCAGTGGAAATGTTTATTCCAGCATATCTTAAATAAAGCAATGTTTTATGGCTAAAAAACTGCAGAACTGAAAAAGAATTACTGTCTCCCCCGAGAGGACAAAAAATGAAAGTCATACGTCAAAGTATTTTTTTTGAAGTATTGCACCAAGCAAAATTCCTAGTGTACACTTTTTACCATTTAACGTTTCAAACGGCAAAGCACTTTTAGGTAATTCTTTGTACGATAAACCCAGTTCAGACTCATAACGAAAAGGTAATGAGTTACAGTCAACACGCAGGTATCATAAAAATTGAGGAAAATTCTTCAGAAAAGACGCATGCAATCCTCCATATCTTCTGCCTCTGCCGTTCTCACAGGCATCCTGGTTTAGTTTGGGAATGGTGAACACATCTGTGGGGAGCACATGAGAAAAGCCATTAATTTGATTTCAATACCAGCTCTACCAGACAGATGCAGACTGCTGTGACCGAAGGTGGTAAAGTGCAGCGTTTCTCCATTTGAGGATATGGCTGACTGAGTTACACCTCCTGAACACCATCTGAAGGCACTTGGCTCTATACCTGTAGACATGCTGCTGCAGAGTACAAACACACAATACTTAGTGTACAGGGTGATGGAAGTGCAGTTAGTATTTACTACGCATGTTGCAAAAGGCAGTAACGGATGCATGGGAGCCCCATCTGCTGTGGTCTTTGCCCTTTCCTCAGTCATTTTTGTCATCGTCTTGCATGTACGTAAAGTGCCCCTACAAACTGAAGAGCCCGTAAATTACCGTGGAGAATACACTGATTTAACAGGCAACCATTACACAAATGTGTCCATCTCTTAAGACCTCTGCATCCAAGCATCTCACCTAGGCTGTGCTTTAAAAGCTTGAAGTCCTGCACTCTTTTTGTCAACGAGCGTTCCAGTGGATACCAAAGAGACATGTTAGTGCTGAAAAGTACGCTTGATGATCTTAGCAGAGACATCCAACCACCACGACTGCGATGAGACTCTTGAGCCGTGCGAAGCAGCCCGGGGAGACGTGAGGCCCAGGCCCAGAGAGCATCACACACGTACATGCAGCATGCCGTTAGGATCACCTCCGTTTACTGTACCCGTGAGCAGCTAGATGTCTTGCTCAAAATCGAAGTAAGAACTGGCCTGAAGGAAGCCGTGGAAGAAGCAAAGAAGAGAAGATGAAAAGGTAACTCAGCAGGAAAGCAGAGAACAAGATTACCAAAAGCAGGCCGTGCAGCTCAATGCAAAGAGCGGTGCTCCAAACATCAGTGCTTTGCTATAATTTCATAACGCACCCATAAAAGTGCACTAACGGCTACAGTGCATTTTTATTCAGCTGCTGGCATAGTGGTGTCGAGTTGCGGCCTTTGGGTCTGAAGGTTGCCGGTTCGAATCTCACCTACTGCTGCAGTACCTTTAAGCAAGGTACTTACCCTAGTATTGTCCAGTAAAATAACCCAGCTGGCTTTGGAGAGAGTAAACCTGGACTGATAAACAGTACCTGTTTACCCTCTCTACTCATGGATAGAGCTGCAGGGGTTCTGCAGGTACTGTTCTCTACAGTTCTGCATTTTACCAACAGTCCTCTTCCACCCACGGTGCACAGATAAGCTAATGAGAGAGTAGAAGAGCAGGCAGCAAGCTGACAGAGAGTTATGCACTGGAGGAAGCAGTTTGAGAGACAGCACAGGCGCAAGGGGCAGCACCTACCACAGTGTCGATCTCTGCAGGGTTTATTAGCTGCGATAGGGCGCCGTACACCTCCGGAGACATGGGCAGCATGGTGTCTTGCAGTCTAGAGGGGTGTCTGAAAACGCCCAGGGACAGTGAAACTGAGATCTGGTGTGGTCACGGATCAAAGCAAACAACAGATCGCATCCTGTGCGTCAGTTATCAGACGCCTCTGAATGAACGTTACTGAAGGAAGCACGACCGTGGACATTAAGGCAAAGGACCAAGGAGCAGTGCACTTACACTTCTGAGACAGAGATGAGCTCTGTCCTTATGTATCCTCCCCCACTGGGACTCTCCACATCCATGGGCTCCGATGCTAAACACAGGGTGCGAGCAAAGGGGTGAGGTCAGTTCTACTGTCCGACTAGAACTTAATGCTCATGCAGGCCGCGACCTTCTGTTCTCAGTCTGCGTTTGTGATCGGAGGCGAATGCAGCGTCTGGCAGGGACGCAGGCTTACTCTCGGTGGGTCTGCTGTAGTACTTCCCGAAGGCGTTGTCCTTGGAAATGTCGGGGTACAGGTATCGTAGAGGGTTTTCGGGGATGTTCTCGGCAGCCATAACCTTGTAGTTCCGGATTATGTCTGGGAAGCTGACGGCTGTCAGCTCCTTCTTAGTATAGGGCTCCACTGCGTGGAACTGGATCTCATCTGAACACGAACGGGGACAGAGACATGAGAAGACGGGCTTGCACCCCCAGCGGGAGCACCGTGTCCCTGCACCCACCGCCGGGTTTCTCACCGTTTTGGGAGCGCTCCACCCAGGTGAAGGTGATGGCACCATCACGGCTGCTCTCGCTGAAGCGCAGCAGGAAGGTTCCCGGCGCCTTGTCCTTCAGCAGGGTCCGCTCGCGCTCCTTGCTCACAAATCCCATGATGCACCTGCAAGCCACACACAAACACATACTTGGAATCTAGCAACCCCTGGAACATGCTCCCAGGTCCCTCAAAAATGCCGCTGGACTTTGTTCAGCCCAGGTGCCTTATAGTCCCCCACCAGCATTGCCTACGTGTGCAATGTCACTAGTCGTTTTACTGTGTTCCCCAGTTGCTCTTACCATTTTGTTTCTTTCGCATCACGTTTGTGTATCGTCTTTTTAACCGAACCCTTTGTGCATCGGCAATGTGCAGGACGTGCAGTCAGGATCTACCTTTCACCTCCTCTTATACGTGCTGCTACTATATATTCAGTTGTGTACTTTACTATACTATTTATTTCTTTACGCTGCAGTACTGCGCATTGTGTATTTGTACGTAGACGCTGAATTTCATTATACTCATACCTTGAGTTAGAGTTAAGGGCTGTACTAATATAATGACACTACCCTGAGATGAAGAACAGCTTTAATAATTCAGTTATTGAGAACAGAGGACTGGAGGCAGACTCCATACAGCAGTGCTGGTTTTCACTGAAATTACGATCTGCTATTATCCCCTAGCGGGACGGTGGTACAGGGAACAGAGCAAATGCCTCCCAGCTCCAAGTTGCTCCGTTCGCATGTTTGTCTCCCTGTTTACACCCTTGAGAGGCACACAAAAGCTGCCAGGATCTGCATTTGACAGGCCGTGACTTCCACATACACGTACTGTCCCACAGTAGGGATATCAAGAGCTTCTTCTAGAAGTCATATTTAGAGGAAACACAAAAAGATGCAACTTGTGCTGAAAGTACAAATAGGCAATGTTTCCCTTTAACAAATTGAAACAGTTGTGCTTCATTCTTATTTTCATTCAAAGTTTGACCCTCCAAACACTTATTTGTTTCATGGCCATGCTGATCCTTCCCCAAGCCAAGTAAGGAACTGGGATTACACCGGTGCCCTGGATTCAGATCTGCTGTAGCAACACACTTTACTTGAAGTGCTACAGTAAGAACTCAGAGTAAATATATTAATTGTCAGTATATCACATATGGCTGTGGTTCGGCACCAAACATGAAACACACTGTAACCACCTAACGGACAATGAAGGACAAGACAACTACGTACTCAACAGTCACCATGGGCCCAGAATCTGTATACAACAACGGTAAGTATATGTGAATTACCCATCATTCCATAGTGGAAGCAGATGCCTCTTGATGAGCTCCAGGATGCTCTCGATCCACAGCCAGAAGGGAAAGCTCTTGTCATTGACATTCTGTTTGGACAGACACATGCTCACTACACTCCTTAAAAGCAGTGTCAATAATATACGTTAACTAGGCGGTGCAGCTGGTGGCATAGGTTGCTGGTTCACATCTCAGATACTGCTGTAGTACTCTTGAGCAAGGTACGTACCCTAAACTGCTCCAGTAAAATTACCCAGCTCTATAAACTGGGAAACAGTTGTATTTTGGGAAAAATAAATATAGGAATCACCATGAGGTCTCTTAACTGAAATTCCCCCAAACACTTTAAAGGGTTAAAGTTCAGTGGTTTCAAAATGCTAAACTGCAAAAGGAAAGGTGCGAAAGACACGTGAAACGGCAAAGAAGAAAGGAAATATGAAATAACGCACCTTACAGAACTTGGTCCAGGGAATGAGGCCTTCGGGGTTTCCAGCAGCATCGGGACCTGAGGTTTCACGACAAGCGAGTCATACGTTCAGTTCTTTTCTGAGCTTCGGTGCTTTGCTACCAGTCGGCAAACGTCGCGAGCGCACGGCCGGTGAAAAACCATACATACTTTCACTTTTTTCCCTCTGACTTGGAACCCTCGGCCTCATTTTTCACACCCGAAACCCAAGCTCAGCGATGAGCTGAGCCCTAAACTATTTCCTCTTTCGTTCTGACAAGCGACTCATATATGCTTTCATTCAGAAGCAGGCACGCACGCACACACACACTTTGAGAACCGCTTGTCCCATACGGGGTACCGGAGCCCAACCCGGCAACACAGGGCGCGAGGCTGGAGGGGGAGGGGACACACCCAGGACGGGACGCCAGTCCGTCGCAAGGCACCCCAAGCGGGACTCAAACCCCAGACCCACCGGAGAGCAGGACTGCGGTCCAACCCACTGCGCCACCACGCACCCCCCCGAAGCAGGCAGTTGATTGTAAATTTCAATGTGAATTGAATGTTTTTTTTTTTTTTTTTTTTTTTACTACTAGTACCACGAGTTGCTGATTACTAGTATAACGGTGACTCACTTTGGACAAGGCGGCAGCTAAATAAAGAGTAATAGTAATGATACTACAAGAGTGAGACATGATGGGGGAAGGAAAAAAAAAAAAAAGCTCTACTGCCTCTAGATATGGAGGTTGCGGGTTCAAACCCCACCTCCTGCTGTAGCACTCTTGATCACAATACTTACCCTGAAACTGACACGGTAAAAATTACCCAGCTGTATAGACAGGTAAATAGTTGTAAGATGTTTAACCCTGTCAGTTGATTTTGGAGAAAAGCTCCAGCTAAGTGATGAAAAGTATGCGACTAATGACTGCATTTATGTTAATGAAGAAAACAAGTGAACGTCCCAGACGCACCCAGGAGTTTGTCTCCTAACATGTTCAGCTGCTCCGTGTTGAGGCCACGCTTGGTAACGGAGGAGAACTGCCAGCTGAGCACCTCAGAAAGCTGACTCCAGCAGGCCTGGGGGGGACTCAGGAAGAAGGACAGGTTCTGCGGTACAGAGGAGCAACAAG
Organism: Scleropages formosus; assembly: GCF_900964775.1. Classification (NCBI taxonomy): domain Eukaryota; kingdom Metazoa; phylum Chordata; class Actinopteri; order Osteoglossiformes; family Osteoglossidae; genus Scleropages; species Scleropages formosus. The sequence goes on from NC_041826.1 coordinate 4,949,309, forward strand.
GCCGTCAGGAAGATGTCAGTAATAGGGGTCGATGCCGTCGCTCTCCGCTGCGCTGCTTGGTACACAGACACTTAAGCAAAGGTCAGGAGTAACAAGTTCATTTTACTCACAAGTATATTTATGGAGAAAATGTGCTTTTCAAGGTAAAAATTAGTGCAATTTACACTTACTTAAAAAAAAAGGGACTTTGCTCCATTACATTTCTGTTACTCTCTTTTCGTTGACAATTTTCACATTTAATATTCCAATTTCCAGCCCCAATATTGTGAGTTTTTGAAATGAATTCTTCAAAGTTATAATATTTGAAATTTAACAGTATAACAGTTACATTACAGGTTGACTTGAGTCAAAGGTTTGAAAAACATTGTAAAAAAATTATCTTCAATGAACAATTAACTGGTTTCCCCACCAGGTTGTACCCCCCAGCCCATGATTCCAGGATGGGCTCCGGACAACCGTGACCCTGACCAGGGGTAACCAAGTGGTTATCAAAATGAGTGAGTGACTGAATGTGAAAAAAAAAATTTACAAGTTAAAAAAATGTGTTATTTACTTCCAAAAAAAATTAACTGGCATGCAGCATTTAATGTACTTAGAGCAATGGAACTTATTACCATAAGCGAACATTTAACTGTAAAAATAAATTCTGCAAAGTTGACAATTATCCATCCGATATCAGCAACTGTTTGGGCTGATCAGGGTCGCGGTGATCTGCAGCCTATCCCGGAAGCCAACTCACTCACACCATGAAGTGGGAAACATCTGTTAACTAGTTAGTTAACCAATGTTCATTATTACGTTAATACCCTAATTGCACATGCCTGGTAAACCAGTGGAGGTTAATTATGTCACACAATTTTTGTGTCTCTACCTGTTCATGACAAATAACCTAGTAAAATTTTTACATTACACTCCACCACACTCCTTTACAGCCTTGGGGTCGTAACACTTATACCTATACAGACTTAAAATTGTCATCTCAGGAAAAGAGGGGGCTAAAACGCAGTAAGTAAAAAAAAAAAAAAAAAACAAAACAATACCTAGCAGACTGTGCTTAGTTTTCCATTTATTTGATTAGTGTAATTGGCTAATTTTATTTGCACTGCAGATTTAATGTACTGAAGAGATGAGTTCAAACTGCATATTGTAGATGTCAACATTGCAAGTGATTAAGAGCAGTAAAAAGCTTCAACTGAATCAAAGTAGCTTCAGTACTTTCACCTGATACTTTTTTTACTTCTACTCTAGTAAATTTTTGAATAAGTACTTTAACTAGAGTACTGTGCTTGGCTACTCTGGCCATGCCAACACTTACAACACACGCCAAACCCACCTTTATGACGGGGGGGGGCAGCCATGACGACATACCTTGGGCTCGTTGCTCAGCATGTTGTACCACAGGATGGAGGCCCAGCCAGCGGGCAGTTGGCTCACGTTGGAGATCACGACAATGGGCAGGGAGCTCGTCTGCCATCAGGAAGGTACGAACAGCGGACAAGGGTGTGAAGGAGTGCTTTCCATTACCATGCTGGCCTCTCCCAGCTGTTTGCGTCGCCACGCTGACCATTACCTCAAGGTCAATGACAATTCCTGGCTGACACAGCTGCGTCTCGAAGCTGATGGAGTGCAGCTCCTCTGTCACAATGAGTGGACCCTGAAACAACAGAACCGATTCTCGGCTCACAGAACTAAAAACATCTGAAAACGTACTCACTGACGTTGCAGAGACCCCTCTGGAGTGGTGAGAGGGATTCAGCAGTCATGAGGGAGAGCGCGCTCATTGGACCACATCATCAAAAGTGAGTTTTTGCATGCAATTGTAAGGCCACAAAGCACGTGAACCATTCTCGGTAAAATCCCTCACCTCGTTCGTCCGGGAGCCAGCGGCTTTCTGCTCTTTCAGTTGCTGTCACGAGAAGGGGAAATAAGGACACATCAGTCCCGATTTTCCAGGTTTCTTGAAAAGACTCCATTACAATGACTCTCTTATAAGTCTTCCATCACTCAAGAGCTCGAATGCAATTATATAGCGTAAAATTTGTACCAAATGTCGGAACTCTGCAGCCAGACTTCCGTTGGACTCCTCCATGTTCATGACCTTTGTGTTTGTCCCCAAGATGTTGAACCTGCGGAAACTACAAGTGACCGTCGTGATTAAAAGGTCTCTCTGTCCACGTGTCTGTTCAGCAGAAAGGGGCTTCGACGTGCATCCTTACCCTTTCAGAGTGTTCTTCTCTGGGACATCCCTGAAAAAGGAGCATTGTGAACTGTTGAAAGGAGCCTCAACACCACGCAGTCACGTGCGCTTCAGAACGTTCTAGAACCGATTAAATCACCCTCTTGCGCCTCGCAGAAAATAGCTCAAATTCACTTACTTGTCAAAGGAAGCCTTGACTTTGAGTTGGTAATTAAATTCCTGGAGTTTTACCAGCAGTCTGGGAAGGAGAAGAGGAACATTTACTGCAATTTAATAAATGCTACAACCATTAACTAAAACATCCAAACACACCGTGTTTCTGATGTCTGCATTAAATCGGTATAAATGTCAGTCTCAGATGTAACAGTGAAAACAAGCACGGTCAAAGCAAACTGCCACTAACTGTCCTTTCTCCCTCTGGTGCAGTTCAGTGACTAACCGTCCCTGACGGGGAGGCAGCACCTACCTGAGTTTGACGGTGAACTGGACCCCTGTCTTCAGCACCAGGGGTCTCTGTGGGTGTGTGGGCATACAGGGCTGTCTCTCCACCACCAAGGAGCTGAAAGGGAGCCAGACAGCTTGAGTGCCTAGAGCTCGCCTCCTGCGCACATCATCGAACCCGGACTGGCGAGCCGGACCTCACGATAACGGTTGTCCGGTCGTCCAGGACACGTAATTGGCTTTAACAGAACCATTCTGATACTTGTCTAGTGGACAGGTGGAGGTTACAGTAAAATATTAAGAATAAATTTGATGCGATAGAAAGCAGGATAAGTTCAAAAATATGAAACTATAACACAGTAGCCCCAATATCGTGCTATTATGGGCCATTTGTTTATGTTTGAGCATTTCTGTTCGTACGCTTCCTTTCACCTCAGCTTGATTACAATTTAAAATGATTATTTTAAAACAGTCATTTACTTATTTTCATCTTTCTGAGATGTTCAAAAATTGGACAAAACTTTACAGAACAGCTAAGATGTAAACTGTAGCTGTCCTGCGGAAAACCAAACATGGAAAATGCCGCTAACACCAGCCAAACTAGAGCAGGCCAGAGCGGCTCTGATTTCTTTTACTGCGGTAAGAGTAGAAGAAAAGGGAAGGTGGACTGAAAGCAGCCTGTGTGCGCAGGTAGAAGGGAAACAGAAGACTCTGACAGACTGGACAGCCCAACGGACAGCGAACCCTTGCATTCGGCTGCACTGGGGAAGGAGGGAAAGGTGCTGTATTCAGCTGTCAGCGACATCTCACTTGACGATGAGGTTCTTGAAGAGCATCATGGAACGGTCCTCCAGGAACTGCTTCTTCAGCGTGATGGGGTCATTCTCGTACGTGTACTTCTGCTCCAGCTCCTGCAGCTTGTTCAGCTGCTGCCGCACCTGCTGCAGACACTCCGCCACGGCTGTGAACCTGTGGGCGGCGAGAAGAACCGTCCCGTTGGTGCGGAGAGCGTTTCGCATCCCGTCGGACTTGGGACAGACGCAGAGCTCGCCTGATGGAGTGTCTTCGGCAGGGTCACTGGGACAGCCACAATGGCTTTCAAAAGCACATGAGAAAGGACCCCCACCCGGGTCGAGGGACACGCCTCATTGCGAAGACAGCGGTGGTGCCCTCTGTCAGGACCTCACCAAGTCTGCAGCTGGTCCAAGCAAGCGTTGGGTGGCCCTCCGATGCAGGCGATCTGCTGCCGCCGCTTCCACTCAGGCAGCTCCTCCGAGATGAGCGTGATTTCAATTTTCTCCGCCATATTGAGGGCATCTGCCATCTGCCGCACCACTTCCTATTGCATCACGTAATAAGCAACGTCAAACCCACATTCCCGAACCACCGGAGCCGGCACCGCACACAGACCACAAGCCCACATGAATGCAAACCACAGCAGCTTTCAACTGTAAACAGTCGTCTAAAGTAATAATGTCTCATTCATCGCAAATCTTACATTTCTTTCTGGAAATGAATAAATGGAAATGTTCTCATCAAAAGAGCATTTTTCACCACTGTTCCTTGATACATCACTCGCATCTTCTAGATGTATTTCCATTTTAACTCATTCTATAAAAAATTCCTGCTATGTAATCTCATCTAGTCATTAAGCTGTATCCACACATTTATCCATCCTTTTTCACTAACTGCTTATCCTGGTGAGGGTCATGGTGGTCCGGAGCCTATTCACTTTCTTTAAATTCTATGTCCTGGATGGGACGCCAGGCCATCGCAGGGAAACATATATTATGCATGTGTATATATGAAAATGATGATTTAACCAGTAACATAATGCTTTAGCCCAATTGGGCATCATGTAAGAGCTTTAATAAAGCAGCTTTCGTTGAATTTCTTTTTTTTGGGCAATCGGGTGAGAGAATGTGCCGGACTGGGACAGCAGTCATACCTCCCGGTTCACGTTCAGCTTCAGGAACATCCCCTGGATAACCATCTTCTCTTTCTGAATCTCCTTCTGGGACATCCCATTTGCTTCGTGCTCTGATGAGGGAAACGGAGAGAAACAACAGGAGGCCGTTGCACTGTCACTGGTGTAGGTAGCACAGCGGTCCGCGCCATCGCTGTCCGATCTGAAGGTTGCTGCTTTGAGTCCCCGCTCCTGATGCAGTACCCCTCCATCAAGGTTACTCTGAATTGCTCAGCAAAATTTACCCTGCCACATCAATTGCCAAATCATTCTAAGGAGCTTAACAGTATTAAGTCATCTTATACTGACAGGGAAAGCCGGACAGGGGACATCTGGTAGCGTAGTGGTTAGAATTGCTGTCTTTGGACCCAAATGCTGCAGGTTTGATCTCCACCTCCAGCTGTAGTACTGTTGAGTACTGGTACTCACTCTAAATTGCTCCAGTCACCTAGCTGAATAAATAGGTAAATTATGGTAACCTTAACATTTGTAAGTCGCTTTGGAGAAAAGCGTCAGCTCAATGAATAAATGTAAGTCACCCTGAGCAAAATTACAAGATAAAAGAATAAACAGCACAGCAGTTTATTAGTGCTGTGTAGGAACCATCAGTTAGTGGTACTTCCTTCTAAGAGCAGGCGGCCGCGCTCTTGGCTGTTTGTGACAACACTCCACAAAGGCTGAGCCAAGCACAGGTGTTGGTTCACACCTTTTCAGTTTCTCAGAAGCACTGACTTTCGAACCCGTGCTCCTTTGCTCCGCTGCCGTCGGAAACCGTTTGCCAGCGCTCCCGGAATCTTACCTCGGTTGTGTAAAGTTTTGTACTTGAAGTCGTGCTCATCTTGCAGGTCCTCCAGGGATTTTACTTTTTGCTCTGTGTCCTTAAAAGAGAAGTGATGTGCATCCCATGTAAATAAACTGCACTAGTTTACATACTGAGCAGTAAACAGGAAATGTGGTGGTTGGCAATATTTTTTAGGGCTCCGCTTTTACCTGCACTTTGTTTTTAAGCTCTTTAACTCTGTTATCGAGCTCCTTCTGTTTCTCCACCACCATGTTGCTCTGTGTGTTACCCACGTTTTCCTGGCAAAAAAAAAAAAAAACAATCCTCAATTTTTAAGAAATACAGTTTTGAATATTCTTTATAAAAAATATATATTTAAAATATATATATTATATAAAATATATAATTTCTTTATAAAAGAAATTAATTGTAAAAATAAACACTGACTTAAAATTCAAAATTTTTCAAAAAAGCTATTAAACTGTACAAATAAAACATTTCATAACAATATACATAATGTTGGTAAATCTGGATTCATTCAGTAACAGGCAGTTTTATACAGTGCTGCTTCAGAGTATAGGGATGGTCATTATTCTTGTACAAGATGTTAAACTCAAATCTAAATGCTGAATCTTAAACTTATAAAAATGAATAAATGACTATGATTTACATACCTGATTCTACTCACCTACGTAGTTTAACCAGTACAACTTGGGCTTCACTTATTTTTTACACCTGCACTACTTGTGTGTTTCTACTACACGCACGATTTCCTCTAAAGTAACATACGGAATAGGGTCATTACACACCTATTATGTCACATGAGAAACACTGATTCTCATTAAAGAACCGTGGTAAATTTTGTGGCAAAACTAAGGGACGCAAGGGGTTACCATGTTTTCAAGCAGCACTGTAGGTGTAAATTTAACAAAGCTGATTCGCTACAATTAGCTGTCAGAAAAGTTTAAATAATGATGGTGCCTTGATCCCAGTGGTATTTGGAACAAGCCATTAGACTGTAGCACGCCGAGGTGGCGAGGAAGGGGGGCGGAGTCCGAGGTAAGACAGCTGCAGCTGGGACTAATTGCTGCCTCTATTTCTTCCCCCGGGTCCGCCAGTGAAGAGAGAGAAGGAGGAGAGAGACAGAGAGACGGAAAGCAACTAGGACATTCCCAGAACCTATCCCAGCCCCAGATCATGACCCTGCCCCTGGTCTCGAGTCCCCGGACATAACAGCCGTCCCCAAAGCGCTGCCCCGACACATCTGTTCCCGGTTCCCCCGGTTCCCCCCCCTTTACCTCTCCACCTGCGCTATCGTGAATAAAGAGTGGTGATAGCCAAACACCGCCCTGGGTTCGCCTCCGTCTGTTGCAGTTACTTTTTTACTACTCACCATTTCTGAATTGCAGGGTGTGCACATCCTATGGGACTACCACTGCACACAGCCATGTGTGAGCTCCTTCAGACTCAGCACTGACCATGTGAGCATGGCCAAGTTCTCATGCATTACCTCTCCTCGTTTCTCTCTCGTACTGCCCGTAGCCGCCCTTATCAAGTTCAAAACTCTGATTATGGCCTACAAGACCCTCGGTGGATCTGCTTCCCTGTACCTACAGGACGCTCCTCCACCTCTGACTGCACAAGAGGTCCAAAACTGAAAACCCAAACATTCTCAGCTCAGGCTCCAATGTAGCGGAATGAACTCCCTCTGTCCCTCAGAACTGCTGAATCTCCTCTCTCATTGTCCAAGAAGGGTATTAAAAAAAAACGTCTTTCAGACTCACTTCACTGTGGATCTCCTGAATACTCTATTAGTTTGCACTACATTATGTGTTTAAAAAGTGCTCGCTCCCACTACTCTAGGTGCAGCTCTTGGTGTAACGAATGCTGGTTGGACTAACTGACTACTTTGTGCATGGTGTGTCTGCATCTCTATGTCTCTGTCTGTTGATGGAAAGTATCAGCACACTAAAGGAATTTCAGTGTAAATGGTACAAGTACCTCTCTTTTCATGGCCACAGCGAGGATCTTCTTTTCCTCATTCAGGCTGCTCCCGATGATCATGGCCATGTGCACGGGATCCGCCTGGAAGCAGTCCTATGCAGACCCAAACAGCCACATGCCTGTAAGCCTGGCAGCACACGGCACACACATCCGCATTCCCACACCGCTGATATTTAGTCATCACGCTTCGCTGGACCTTCTCAGGTTACTACAAGAAGGATACAAGCGGATTGCAAGCAGATTCTGCCAGTGTAGTGAAGAGGTCTATATTTCATTTGAAAAATTCTAGTCCTGCGATGGACTAGCGTCCGTCCAGGGTGTACCCCTCCCAGCCTTACTCCCAGGGATTCTGGGACAGGCGCATCCTCTATCCATACGGCTGTACCATGAACCAGCCGAGCCGGAGCCGCACCTGCAGGTTGCGCTTGATCTTACGGATGTTGTGCTGCATAAGGAAGTTGTTCTCAAGGGTGAAGCGGCTATACTGGTCATCGAGCTGGGCCAGCAGGTCATGGAAACGAACAGTAGCCAGAGATTCATTGGTAGCCACCTGCTCCCTGCACAAAGGAACAAACAAGTTGTTGCATCTAAAAACAAACAAACAAACAAACCAACAAGCAGAAATGAGGTGAGGCAACACCCTTATCCTGCAGAGAAATGGTAAAATCTGTGGTAAGGATCCGTAAGGAGACGAGGACAATGCATGGCCATCCAAGTCAAGACTCTTTTACAGCAGAGCCGCTGGGAATGGTTGCACATTTCTTTTCCTTCTTTCTTTTTTTTTTGAGCTTTACAGAAGTTTTGAAAATTGCACAGTGCTTTTCAGTTTTTGTTTTGTAGGTACCTCATCACTTTTTTTTTTTTGCTTTTTCTTATCGTTTGAGCTGATTTTCTGTACAGTAATTTGGATGACATTGACCTGTGTTTAATTTCTCAGTAACTGTGGGTCTCAAATAAACTAAATCCCTTACATTTACCAGTTGCTCTCGAATGTCTGGTCACTTTCAGAACAAGACACTCCAGGAATGTCACTAATAGTCCTAAGTCACAGTGATTTAAAGCCCTTTTAAAAGTAAGGGAAATGACACTCATTTACCAGCCAAAAATCTCATATTACTAACACGGCAGCATAAAATGAAGAAAGAAACTTTACAAAAAGATCTGTTAAAATGATATAATGTATGATGTGTCAACACAGAACATAAGAAATCTATTATTTGTTCAATAACCTGTTTCTCTGATGATAAGGTGCCCTTTTTCTTATCTCAGCAAACAGGGTTTATTATTAAATTTATTTATTTATCAGACACTCTTCTCCAAAGCCACTTCCGGCAGATACTGTGTAGTGTTATGAGCCCACATGCCTTATTCACCGCGGTGACTTACACTGATCCATACATCAGTGGAACACACTCTCTCTCTGTCACTCACACACTATGGGGAAACCTGAACACCATGTCTGTGGACTGTGGGAGAAAACCAGAGCAACCCCACACAGATACCAGGAGAACATGCAAACTCCACACAGACTGAGCAGGGATCGAACCCACATCCTCTTGCACCACTTAGGCACTGTAAGAGAGCAGCACTACTTACTGCACCACTGTGCCAACACTACAAAATACAGAATAAAATTATTCATAAAGTCCCATCAGGAGCATAGTGGTGCAGCGGGCTTGGCCAGATCCTGCTCTCCGGCAGGCCTGGGGTTCGAGTCCTGCTTCGGGCGTCTTACAACGGATTGGCATCCCGTTCCGGGTGTGTCCCCTCCCCCTCCAGCCTTGCGCCCCGGGTTCGCCGCGACCACGCTTGGGATAAGCAGTTTCAGACAATGTGTGTGTGAGTCCTGTCAGTTTGCCACTAAACTGGCGCATAACTCAAAGGTTTGTAAATTCCCGAAGAACTCCAGTTGTGAAGTTTCACAAAGGACACTTTTTAAAGCTAATTAAATAAGGTTTAGAAAACAGGGGAAAAAAGTCTGATTTAAAAATGAGAAGAAAAGATTTTTATAATGCAGTTCTGGAGAAGCCTAATCAGTTACTGTTTATAATACAGGATAAAGTGGTATGTAGTCCTGTTCTGAGAGTGCTGGGTGAAAGTCATTTTAAAAGTCTTCATTTGCAGTAAGAGCAAGGTAATTTGTCCGTTGATGTTTTACCGTCATGCCAGGGTAAACTTCTAGGAGACATAGTAAGAGTAAATGATGACTGTAAAAGCATACTGCTGTTACTTCTGCGGGCATGCATTGTCATGTTGCGTCCTTCCCAAACCTCTGCAGATAGTTTGTGGCTATAATGTGTAAACAGGTAAATATGAAAAACAACCATTTAAAGCGATTCAGTGGAGAAGCATTAGAAAACAGCCTGTTCCACATACTTACATTTATATTCATTCATTCAGCAGACGCTTTTCTCCAAAGCGACGTACATCTCGCAGAAAATAGTGTTTTCATTACTTACAGTACAGTGCAGCACAGCCACTGCGGCGCCACATTCTTTTGAGGCATAGCATTAATAATCGTCTCCAGAACACATTTTGTCATGTCACGGGGAAATTTGGCTATTGCAACATTGAGCGAAAAAGTTCCCAGAAGGCAATCCTGTGATGTTATTTTAAAGAACACACATCATACTGCAACAGTGCTGAAACAACAGAGAGGCAGAGTACTGCTACTGGACCCCATGCATCCGTTCAAACTTGGCTTGGGCTAATATTTAAATTAGTCTTCAAAACGTGCTGACAATTTCACCTTTGGTTTTTGTACTGTAAACTCCACAATTTTTTGCACATGAACAGCATTTAAATGCAAATATTAAGAGTGAGTGAGTGAGTGAGTGAGTGAGTGAGTGAGTGAGTGATGCTAAACACGAGTACCAAAAGTAACGGTACTACGGATATTCCTACTACAAACATTGGACTTACTGAGTTTTGAACATATGAATGTTTTCCCATTCATGTATTTTTGCATATATTTACTGAGACCACTGATAGTGTGGTGGTCAGAGCTCCTGCCTTTGTACCCAAAGGATGCAGGTTTGAATCCCATCTCCAGCTGTAGTATCCTTGATCATGGTATTGACCTTAAATTATCTGGCTCTATAAATGGGTAAATATTTCTAGGGAGCTTGAGGCTCTACGTCGCTTTGGAAAGCAGGTAAACGAATAAATGCATTTTAATTATATTTTCTTCACTTATCAATTTTCTAAAATTTCAGTTTGCCGCAAAAAAAAAAAGTGACCTGTGGGACTGCCTTCAATTGACTCATTTCCATGGTGCTTACAGCTCGGTCTCATGTTCCTGAGTGTTGGTGATCAGTAACAAGATGAGGAAGGTTGCACTTCTCTACGGACCGAACTGGTCGAAAATCACCATTAAACAGGAGTTTGTGGAGAGAATGTATTTTTATTTCCAGTCATTTTACACTAGTTTTAATTTTAAAACTGCTTGAAGTTAAAACTGTTAAAATGTCCCGCAAAACATCTCTTCGATGCCTACATCTAAGATTTTTACAGAATAAAATAAATTTTATTGAACACATTTTTATAAATAAACAGAGGGAAAACTATATTGTTAAGCTTTTATTGATTGATTGTGGTAAACCTGACTTTGGACTTAAGAAAAAATAAGCTTACAAACACAATCCCGGTTCCAGCTGTGTTCATGTGGTGAGAAACCAGTGTACGACAACAGTAAAATGAGTACATTATGTCATGCCAGTCATCAAACAGCAGCTTACCAGTCGTGGCTCTCAATCCACTGGCTGAGGTACTGGCGGATCTCCATGGGGAAGGTGTCATCATACAGCTGGTCCACCTGCTCCAGGTACTTGGAGTCCAGCTGCTGCAGCTGATACCACTGGGCCATCTACCTGGGAAGGGAGACACGGGATCAGTGACATATTATTAGAGAACCATCTGGAAAGTCCACATATTCAGCTGGTTACTCAAAGCTCTTGCTCACATCAGCTGTGACCTCAATCTGGAAGCAAACCATGATGACGAAGTCCTGACAGCAGCACTGATAACAGCACAAAACAGCAAGAAACGGTAAAAATGGCAAAGTTTCAACAACTCAGGACCATAGGGACCCACGGGGGTCAACTGTGCCTCAGCTGTCAAACGGATTACACAAAATCACAAGACTCTCAGAGTGTGTATAACCCTGTTGATTTAACTACTCTGTCATATTTCGGATTTTTTTAAATTGGCTCTTTCCTGACATTAAATGCCTGAATTCCATATGATACCTAAAATATCTACAGTTGCAGGATCCAGTGATATGTATCTTCATAGAAAAATACTGCATGCTGTGTAGTCTATACAGAGATGTTAGGGTCACACGCACATTGCAAAAGAACAAAAACGTTTGGAGAGTCAGCAAATTGTATAACAAATATTTGTGATGCTGCAATTCATGAATGACAGGATTAATACACTGGTGACAAGGAGCACATACTGTAATGCATTTTTAGAGGTACTCTTCCCTTCTACCTTATGACACACCGTCCGGTTAGTTCCTCAGACACCCCGATTCTAAAACTGATCTGTATGATTAAATTAACTGTATGATTGCCATACATATCATCATTTAAAAGATGAACTGCAGCATTCAGGAGCAGTTTAACTATTCTTTGAACGTAGATTAGCTCCTATCCTCTCAGGAACTGAAGATTTGCTTAAAATTAATTTGCCATAAAGCTCCCGTTTTAGAAGATGGAACATCAGAATTCTGTGTTACACATTTTCACAAAAACATTCAAGTGACCCAAACTAGTGGAAAATGTACAGTAAACAATAAATGTCAGTAACAGATTCAATTAAAATATAGTACAGATCATGTTTTCATCTGTTTCGGTTACAATTTGCGAACTGAAAAAGTGGGTTCATTTTTTAATTTTTATGTAAGTTATATGTTTAAAAAGCACTGAGAAAAATATAAGTCAGGGCATGTATTTTCTGGGGTATAAGCGAGCTGCCACGTTTCCATAGTGCGTCTCTTATTCTAAAAAGTGTTCTAATTTAATTGGCACTTTCAAACTCAAAGTGGGTGCGATTCGATTCAGTGTTCTCGCTACTGAATGTGTCTACTGACCACGGGCTATAAACCATTAAATATGCGAAAACACTTTTCTTAGGTTGTAATAATTCCCTGATCACAGAGATTTATTCTAATCCCAATCAAGAAGCATTACTGGAGCACAGGGTGGGCAACTTGTCAGGGCTGCAGGCTTTTAATTTGAACACCTACGGTTCATATCCCACACTTGCTGTAGCAGCCCTGAATTGATACAGTAATAATAATAATAATAATAATAATAATAATAATACCCAATAATGTCCTGATGATGATGATGATGATAATAATAAAAATAAATACCCTGCTGTATAAGTATTTAACCACTGTAAAGTTGATTATCTGACACTGCAAGTCATCCTGGACAAAGGCATAATAATAATAATAATAATAAAAATAATAATAATAATAATAATAATTATTCAGATCCGATGTGATCTCATCTTCTAAGTTATTAGTAAATATAGTGGAATTATTTATTTTCATACTAGAACCAGTTTCATAAAATGACAGTGAAACAGCCGAAACTCATAAGTGTCTACATTAAAAATGCAATAATGTAACACGAACCAAGCAAACGTGATGTCACTATGTCCTGTCATGTACAACTTTATATTTATGCCGGTCTTAGAGAACCGAAGCAAAACAAACAAACAGCACGTTCTTCGTTTTACTGAAACATTCACATTCACGTACATTTGCACAATATTATACTAGGAGTTATGCAAAAGGATAAAAATACCCTTATTTATCCCAAGAAACGCAGCACTGACTGACTGAATGATTTACGACGTCGTCCGTGTCGTGTGGCGAATTTTTCTGTGGATTTTTTTTGTCGAATCCTCACTCTGTCACTCAGGCTCAGTAACACGCGTCACAAACTTCTATACCTGTCAGCAAACACGGCAGCACGAGATTCTCCTACCTTTAATGTCTGTTTGCAGTACAAGAAGAGAAATATCAATTTTGGCTTCAGGTAGAAAGCACTGAATCTACGGCGTACGTCCGCGCGCTGCCACAGCACCATATGAAACCGAGCTCGTCGTCCGTACATTAAGTGTACAGGAAAACGACCTCGCCTCCTCTGATTGACACGCGTTCTGTCCAATCACAGTGCCCGGATTTATTAATCCCACTTGACCTATGAATGGAGACCAATCACAGGCAGGTATTGGTCGCACGCTGTTCCAGCGAAAGCACCCCCTCCCGCGTTGGGACCAAGAAAGAAACCGAAACTAGGAAGCTGTATGCAGTTGTAAACAGAAACTTAAGGGAAAGACAACCTATTGAAAAAATGCAGGAATTCGTAAATTCATACTCGTGAGCAATACTCACAGGCTGAAAGCGCTTCAATTATCTCCTTTTCTTAATTAATTCAGAGTTTTTTCTTATGTATTTGCACAGATGATAGGAGCTGCCATTCTGCCTTCTAACTGCCTGGGGCTGTAGACTGCATGATTTTAAAATGAAATAATAACATTTAGTTTAATAATAATGGACCTGCACAGTAAACGCGTACGGGTTGTGAAAAGGAATGAGTGCAGCTGGCGCTGTGTCGCGGAGCAGGCGCGGGCCGCCGGGGGAGGGTGCGCGCCCGAGGGAAGTGCCGAGTGAAGCACGAGGTTTCCGAGAAATCAGAACGGTTCCGTGGCCGAGCGTATTGAAAGTGTAGAGGGGGAGAGAAGCGAAACTTGAACTTCTCCTCTCTGGGGTCCACGGCGGTCCATTGTGTAGCGGGTTTTGGGATGCTGCCCTTGAAGGGTCAAACACACTGAGGTCGATCAAAGAAAGCAGCACCTCCCATGCAGTGTTTAAGCAGGTCGCCTCCTTGCACTCTGAATGTGTTGGGTTCGAATCCCGCTTTCCTTGTAAAACTTAAGCCCTTGAACAAAGCCCTTGTGATGCTGTGAAAATTGCCCTTCTGTGTTAATAGGTAAATCAGCATTCCTAAAGAAGTTATTTTTAAATACTTACTAAAACTATTACTCACAAAGTTGTAAAAATGAGGCAGAGTTATGTGGTACAAAGCCGACAACATGTACCATATTTTTAATTGTATACAGTTGCTCACTCGCTTTCCTGAGCCACTTGTCGAAGTCAGGGCCGGGCCAATGTTTTTTCAAGGGTACAGCACAAGGATCCCTTTCTATTACCTGCTTCAACCATTTATAGGCATAATCTCAGTTTCTTTACACTACATATCATTTCATCTTAAAATTGTTTGCGCTTGGTTTTGGTGTCATGGAAACCAAGACAGAATCCCAGGAATAGTGTGTCCTTCTTTCAGACACAGAGCTTACTTCACTTACTCAAAACCCCTAACAGGTTTACATATATAAACCTGCTTTACATATACAGTATACTGTAATATGCTTTACATTTATACTGCATACAGTATGTGTATACACCCACACATCTACAACGGCTTGTCCCAAAAACAGCAAATAGATTTATTTTGTTTATTTATTCTATGTTTTGTACTTCGGATAGGAATGTTAAATGATTTCAGATGTTAAATTATGCAATTTAGAAAATATCAGTAGTCTCTGTCCAGTTTTTCCAGGCTGGGAAAAATGTCTCTCCACTGAATTTACATTACAATTCTAGTACAATAATTTCTGTTTAAATAACGAATGTCGTTAAGAGCATATTAAGTTACAATAATGACTATTACAGTATTATTATTGGTAGGAGAATGTGTGTATTAAGATATATTACATGCTTTGACAGTTTCCTAGCTGAGCGGACTTCGAAAACATTGTAAATGTTAACCTTGATGGATATCTTGATTCACAGCGACCACTCGTGTGATTTTAGGGGCAAGGCAAGGAGCGGAAGTGGTTTGCCATTACCTTTTTCCATGCACGTTTGTGAGGTACAAACATGCAAACTTCGCACGCCCGTCAAGCAGCTCAGGAACTGCGATGCAATAGCATTACTTGCCGCATCATTGTGTCCTTCATATTAAAAACCTGAACACAAAGGAAATGAGTGTGTTGTACTGGCCTGCAAAAGTGACCATGTGCACTGAAAAGGATTACCTTTAAACACCTCTGATGAAGTGCATGTGAGTAATGCACTGATGACGTGACAGTCTATGGTGAAAGTCTGGCACCTTATTTAGACCATGAATATGTCTCCTTGCAGTGACCAACAGCACTGACTAATTGTCTAATCTCAATGGGTTTTCTTTCCATTGTCATTTACACACACACACTTTCAGAACCGCTCGTCCCTTACAGGGTCACGGGGAACTGGAGCCTACCCGGTAACACAGGGCGTAGGGCCGGAAGGGGAGGGGACACACCTAGGACGGGACGCCAGTCCGTCGCAAGGCACCCCAAGCGGGACTCGAACCCCAGACCCACCGGAGAGCAGGACCGCGGTCCAACCCACTGCGCCACCACACCCCCCATTGTCATTTACACTTCTGCTAATGTTGCATTTCTCTTTATTAAAATAGCAGGAAAATATTTGACGAAATTGACTTTGTCTGAATATTTCCTCTTTCCCTATTTACACAGAATTGATTCATAAAGAAAGGTGTTTATAACAATTTTTATTTCTTTTTTAAATATTTTCTGTGTCGAAGAACAGAAAAATTAGAACAGAGAACAACCAAATAATGAAACATTTTCCAATGGTCAAACAGCAAGTAAGGTTGAATGAACACATTATTATTATGATTATTATACTTTATTTAAAAAGACACCATTGTCAAAGATTTGATTACATAATCAACAAATTTTGCACAACAGATTTTTTTTTTCCTCACATTATTTATTTTGCTGATGCTTTACCCCAAAGTGACTTGTAGTGTACTACAGCTGTAGTGGGATTTGATTTAAATATATGTGACTAATAATTAGACCCTTTGGAAAAAAACATGACACAGTTTACCTGTGAGGGTCATTGACCTGTAATCTGAATTTGAAAATAAATTGTATGGAACTGCTTTGCTTTTGAGGGGGGCGCAGTGGGTTGGACCGGGTCCTGCTCTCCGTTGGGTCTGGGGTTCGAGCCCCGCTTGGGGTGCCTTACGACGCACTGGCGTCCCATCCTGGGTGTGTGTCCCCACCCCCTCCAGTCTTGCGCCCTGTGTTGCTGGGTTAGGCTCCAGCTCCCCGCGCCCCATATGGGACAAGCGGTTTAGACAGTGTGTGCGCTTTGCTTTTGAGCATAATACTTATGAATACCCTGCTGTATAAATGGGTGAATAACTGTAAGATGCCTTAGATAAAGGCATCAGCTAAAACTGGTTTTCTGCATAAAGTCTTAATAGAACTGGTATTCACTCTTCAGGTAGATTAAAAATCCCATTCGCTACCCAACAAAAAAACTGAATCAAAACCTGTGTTTATACAGATATATATAAATATATGCCCATATATATATAGAATGGTAATTATTCTAATCTAATGCTGATCTCTGTGAAACGGTTACTTAATACATCCACTTTTTTTGAGGTTTCACAGTTTTTAGCAACTTATGTACTGTTCTGAAGTTATGTATTTGAAATCATAATAGCAGAAATACATTTGTTAGGAACTAACTCCAGCAGTGGCTTAATTCCACACTGAAGATGGGCAGGTTTTACAGTAGCAGCTGTTCTTGGTTCACACAGCACGCAAAGCTCTACTCACTTAAGTGGCATTCAAACTGTTTGGAACGGAGATCGAGTACAGGATTTCCTCTAAAATTTGAGGATCAAAAGTCTCTTCAAGGTCACTCGGGTTTGGGCTGAAGGGCAGGTCGAACAGGGGTATCTTTGGGGGTGTCTGGGGAGATGCAGCGGAGAGCCTGCAAACGATTCATCAACAGAATCATGTTGTTCACGTGGTTTCATGTTGATAAGCGTTCAAAACAAATGCTAATGGAGCAAAAGAGGGAATACTCACTGCCGCATAGAGATGGGAAGAAAGTGCAGAGGGATGTACGGAAAGGCTGCGGGAAAGAAAAGGTGATAAGATGCAATAATGTTTTTTTATATTAATTATATTAAACCTCAGTTTAGGGCTGTGAAGAATAATAGAGTGCAAACCTTGTGATTTTGTTCCAGAAATAATAGAATCAAGGGGAAAGGTTGCTTTGTTATGGCAGCTTTCATCAGAAGTACCGTATCGGACATAAGAGCTTGCCTTTTGTATGCAGACGATTGTAATGCTTCCCAAATGCTTTGTCCTTGGGGATGTCCGGGTAGAGAAACTTCAATGGACTTTCTGGCACGTTGCCATCAGTGAGAACCTTGTAGTCGCGAATGATGTCGGCAAAAGGCAGCATGTTGAGATGGTTCTTGGTGTAGGGCTCCACAGAGCTAAAACTTTTTTCCCCTGTGTAAAGGCGCAGCTCTAACTGATTACATCAACAAAGCCTCAGAGCCCTCATGATGAACATGGCTGTGGTCAGGACATTTACTAATAGAACATTAAAAAGTCAAAATGCATCCAAAAGGTTGACTTTAGTACTTTGCTGAGATAACGTTTCATACCTAAAATCTCATCTTTCCAGTTGCCTTCACTGTGGGGAAAGGTTTGATCCCCCATTTGGCTACTCACCCCCTATATCCAAGAACTGGAATAATTTTAATTTATATATTTAGGTGTCACTTTTCTACAAAGCACTCTCCACCTACATAAACGTACTTCTAAAGGACAAGGAAAGCCATTATTTGAGTGTGTCATAACACATAATTATTTTCTGCCATAGCTGCAATGAGATTTTTATATTATGGAATATTCTACATGCTCACTTCATGTGGTAAAATTAAACGCCCAGAAAGCAATGTAAATAACCATGTAATTCATCAAAGTGTTCTACTGATAACATCCACTGTTGCTTGGTGTTGTCCACCGTGTAAAGTACTGCATTCTTAAACAACAGTCAATATTTTTTCCAGAGTGCTTCAAAAACCTGTAGATTTGTATAAAAAAAAAAAAAAAAAAAAATCAATGTCATCTGTCCAGATTTTACTAATGTCTCTGTCATGCAATATGGCCTGTGTACACTTTCTGAAGGTGGTGGGACAAGCATAATGAGACAAGCTGACTGTCTGTCTGTCACATATTGTAGAGACAGAGCTGCCCTCAGTCTCCCATCCTCCCACCTCTCCTCTTCTTCACCTTTGGCTGAGCCACAACCTAAATATGACACAGTGATACAGAATTAAAAACCAATTTTGGAAGGGAGCACCAAAATGTAAGCCAAGGGTTAAAAAGGCAGGGAGGACACTGAGGACATTTCAACATTAATCCCTGCTTACTGACACTGTTGGTGTCCTAATGAAATAATGTTCCTCAGGAGCCAATGACTGATTGGACAAGAACATTGCTCCACTGTGCTGACCACTTTCACTAATGTGTACGAGGGCACTGGCAATACTGGGCCAATTTATGTAGATTTTCCTGGAAAATGCTGGAAAGAATGTTTGCTGAGTCACTGACGTAGCTAATACTGAAAATTTAATTACTGCTCATTCCATTATCTTTTTTTTTTTTTTTTTTTCTTGGTGCTTCCTTCACCATTCATTTGTAATTTTGACAGAATGGGACACTGTCTTCCTCAAGCTGCCTTGTCAAACTCAATACTCTAGTTATAGCCTACAAGGCAGTCAAAGGATTGGTATCCCAATACTTACAGGGATTGATCAGTCACTACCAGCAAGGGCGCTGTGCTCCTCTACCTCTGGCCTCTGGCCACTTGGTGGTCCTGCTCACTAGGGCTCCAAAATCAAAAATCTGTAGGTTCTCAGTTTAGCTCTGATGCAGTGAGTAAGATCCCTCCATCAATCAGAGCTACTGAATCCATTTCAGAATTCATAAAGGGTCTCAAAATGCATCGGATCCACTGCTCCTTTGATCTCCTAACAGCTGTATAAATTTTCACGTACACCACACAATCAATCAATCTGCCATGATCACCTTTGTCCTGTATTTCCTATCAGTTCTATAGGCAGCTGCTCATTTAATGTGCCCCAGCAAAACCGGTGGCATCAGATTAAACTAACAACTACGTTTCCATTGTCATGCGTCTCCTTCATCAGCTCTTTGCAAACTATGAAATGTGTATTTATCGACCATGAGTTGTGCAATGTATGTGGAGTTCAGTGTTTAGTGGCACCTTGCAGTTTAGGGTACCACATAACAGATGTGTGGAGGGTCATACAGGGAGCAGCTGGTTGGCTCACCGTTATAGTCCTGCTCCACCCAGGTGAAAGTGATCCCCCCTAGATGGCTCTCGCTGAAGCGCAACAAGAAGGTGCCCGGGGCCTTGTCCTTCAGTAGAGCCCGTTCACGGGCCTTGCTCACGAAGCCCAGGATGCACCTGCCACAGCAGCATAAAGCACCAGCCAGGAACAGTTATGCTTGTGTTTACAGGAGAAGAACTGGGCAGCAATTATAATTTATGTCTGTCACAACTAGCCTAATAAAAATATTTTTAAGAGCAGACTAATATGTATAGCACCTCAAATAGTCAATATAGTTAAAAGTTCTTTTTAAAATCACAGAGCTGCACATTCCAAACTGTACAGCAACCTTATGTATAGCTTATATGGCCTGTTCTTTATACTGAATGTGTTGCTGTCCTGTACTTAAAAGCAAAAACAAAGAGGTAGTTGTTAGTGTAATGATTTGAGCTGCTAGCTTTGGACCCAAAGGTTGTAGGTTCAGATCCCACTTCTACCTTTAGCACCCTTGAGCAGGGCATTTACCCTAAATTGCTCCAGTAAAATTACCCAGCTGTATAAATGAGTGAACAATTGTAAGCTGCTTTGGAGAAAAGCATCAGCTAAATGAATACATGTAATATACATATTATTATTTATTTATGCTCATAAACAGAGCTAAGCAATGCATTCAATATTTTTTGTATACAGTATATAACAATATATAGCATACTATATATAATGTACTATATATATATATGTGTGTGTATAATTTGTTCAGCACTTGAACACTGTCCGTGTGCTTGTACTGTACATGGACGCCAGCTGGTCTGTGTCAATGCATGTGTATGTGTCTCACCCATCGATCCACACAGGCTGTAGGCATTTCTTGATGAGTTCCAGGATGGAGTCCAGCCACAGCCAGAAACTGAAGGTCTTTCCAGGAATGTTTTCCTGGGATGAGGGGAGTAGATGGTCATGGGGGGGGGGGGGGGGGGGGGGGGGGGGACAAGCCTATCATCACTAAACACTGCAGCTGGAGAAGCAGACAAGGTTCTGCACGATACTTGAGTGCATCAGGAAGAATGAGAGGGTTGCCATGTTTCTACTGTCACTGTACTCTTTATTATGAACTTTGTACAGGTGTAAAAAAGATCATGTTATGATGTCATCAATAGTGGTACAACATACAGTATATGACACGCTCCGTGGCTTTCATAACAGCTGCTCGCAAAGTTTCTCTCTGTGGATCAGAAGCTCCTTTTAATGGAAATCTGCAGCTTCCCTGAAGTTATCCTGAAATCCTACCTTGCAGAACCTGGACCAATACACCTGGCTCTCACTCTGGAGGGCGTGATCACCTAAAGTGAGGATTGAAAAGTTCACAGATCCACAATGCATTTTGAAAATAACTAATCTGCTTCCTATGACTGAGAAAGTAAGGTTTAAAGCAACGCGACGATCAGGTTTAATTTTAGTACAATTTTTCCAGCGATGTCTGATACAGGGCAGAAATTGTTTTTAAATTATTTTATTTTTGACAGTAAACAAAATTTTTTTGGAGGGGGTAGAGCAATATTCTTTAAGGGGGCCCAGAGTTCCTAGCTATGTTCCTGACTTCAGTATCTGAAAACAATACAGAGCCCCTGCCTGATGCTCGAAGCTTACGGAATCCAAAAAAAAGGGCCACTTTGAGCAGGACTAGACCAACGTCGTCTCCTCACCCAAGAGTTTTTCTCCCAGCATTTCAAGCTGTTCCGTGGTGAGACTGCGGCCAGTAATTGTAGAGAACTGCCAGCTCAGCATCTTGGCCAGCTGGGACCAATTGGCACATGGAGGGTTGTTGAAAAAGGACAGGTTCTGAAACCGGAACGGAAGGTTATTAAGCCACTTAAACATGCAAACCTGAATGGACCTGTGTCTGAAATACACTGCAGCACAGTTTCTTTGCCCACATACCCCTTCCCCGTTCATTTCAGCTCCTGCACCAACACTTTCATTTTCACATTTTCTAGATCAACATTACTTGTTTACATAAATGAGAAACAGGAAACACTTGTCAATCTTTCATATTAGGATACAAGCTTTTGTGTTCCGGGTGTATTGACATGTTTTTGTTTTCCGGGCAGTGGCAGTAGAACAGTGCAAGGAGCACTTCACACTTTGGTTTCACACCAGTGATGGCTGTGATCTCAAACTCCAGTGTTTGCAATGTTTAAATACATATTTAATGCAGTTTTTCAGAACTTGTTTACAGGAATAAAAACAAGGAGTGTATCAATCATAAAATGTAATCATTCTAGTTTTATGTCTGTCTATGTATACTGACTGCTGTCTTTAGCCAAAATCATGAAAAACAACAGTAGTATAATTAGGCTGTTCTCTAGATGTAATAAAAACATGACAGTTGATTCACCTTGGGCTCATCTGTCAGAAGGTTGTACCACATAACTGAGGCCCAGCCTGCAGGGAGCTGGATGATGTTTGAGATGACCACCAAGGGCAAGGTGGAGGTCTAAAGACAAAGGTGTGACAATCACTGTCCAGTGCAAAAGCAGCACGGCTCACAAGAGGACCGGAGAGAAAGGACGGTCAAACTGCCCCGAGTGACTCACCTCCAGGTCGATGCTAAGGCCCTGAAGACAGAGCCTGGCCTGGAACGTGAGGATGTGGAGATCCTCCGTTACTGTAAGAGAGCCCTGAAAGAACACACATTCAAAAATCTGTCAGCATGGCACCTCAGGGGTTTTCACCATTACCAAACTGACCAAAAAAACCTGGAAAGAAGCAAAACCGTGTTTCCACTTCTGTACAAATGGAGGATCAGGGAAATGACGATAGAGCAGGCAGTCCCTCTGATAAAACTTACTTTTTAAATTCCCAAAAAGGGAAAAGAATAGAATAGCAACTATAAGTTTAAAAACCATAGTAGTGTACCATAAGTAATGTATCTTACTCACTATCCTGGCAGTAACACTTCCCTCTAGTGTCCATAAAATGCAACTGTAAGGTTTATATTACTTATTTAGTTGACTTACAGTGATTTACCCACTTTTACAGCCTTGCAAGTTTTACTGTATCAATACAGTGTCAGTACCTTGATCAAGGGTATTACAACAGCAGTGCAATTTGAATCTGGGTCCTACCAGAGCAAGGTATGTAAATGTAAAATACAGATGTTTGTACTGTCTCACCTCGTTCTTTGAAGTGCTGCTGCCTTTCTTGTCCTTTAATTGCTGCAAGACGCAAGCAATGAATACATCAGCTCACAAAAAAACCCTTAAATCACTGTGCTATTAATCAAGTCCCATTTCCTGACCCAGTCCTAGGTTTTGGTTTGAGGTCCCTGCATTATGGGTTTTACAGTTCAGCACCAGGTCAGAGGTACAAAGAGCAGATATATTACCAGGTGTCTGAACTCCACTGCAAGGCAGCCATTGGATGACTCATCAATGTCCATCTGTTTGGGATTGTTGTTTAATATCTCAAATTGCCGATGCCTAAAGGGACAACAGGCAAGTTGCATGGTCTGGACTACAGAAAAAAATTTTCATTGTCATGCGTGGAAAATATAGATACAGGTCTGATGGACTCAGGTGCAGAGTTTAATGGAAACACTTGAACACTGGCTATGAATATCAAAACAAAAGCTATTTAATAAACTTCTTGACATAACTGGACTAGATCAACAAAGCAAGGTGAACAGGCAGAGTAACTGGTACATTCTTTGCAGAATCTACAAAGCAGTCAAGGAAACCATCTGTTTTACACTAGGGAACTGCTGATGTCAGATGTGAACAGTATTAAATAACTAATGATGATAAACAAAAACAGGGACACACTTCCAAGGAAACTTATTATGTCAGACATTACTTTGCATCATATCTCCAAGGCAAACTCACATCGGGAGGGGGACAAGGGCTCTGTGACACTTATGCATTTACATTAATTTAACAGATGTTTTTATTCAAAGTACAACACAGTTTACAATGGGCACTATTTACAATGATTTACCCCTTTATAGCATATCAATTTAGAGTAAGCACCTTGATCAAGGGTACCACAGCAGCAGGTGGAATTCAAACCTGTAACCTCCAAGTTCAGAGGCAGCAGCACTAACCACTATGCCACTTAGATAGACTTACTGGTTTATCAAAGCTTAACCAGACAAATTCACAAAATTTATGTGAAGCTTTTCAAATGTCATTTAAATTCTGATAGACATCTGATTTAATAATAATGGAAATCGAAAGCTTGCATGCATCCCCAACACATCAGCCAGTATTGCGGTGATGCTGTCAGTAGGTTGCCATAGCTGGCCTCACATGTATACCCTAGTAGTAGGAATTTTAACATGAAAAATTAATTCTTTTATTAGCATGACATGCCAGTTTTGCACTATTTGAACACAGATCATATGACATTTATTAACTCTTTCCATAACGAAAAAAATTGATTAAGTAATAATAAAGTAAAATCACAGAAGGCTACCAGAATGAGGTGATTATCAGATGAAACTGTTAGAAATAAAAGCTTTTATTGTGAAGATGTATTTACATAATGTAATATGAGTAGTTCCATGTTATAGCTTCTTCTCCCTGGGGAATGCGAGAGAAACTACAGGGAGAATTTGGGAGAAATGGAACAGTAATACAAAGATGAACTATACTCACAGTGTGCCACCTGACACATTCCTGAAGAAAGCAACACAAAGAAAAAAAAAAGACAAGAACACGATATTCAGAGTTATACTTAATATATGACACTTTTCAGCCACAGCACCATTTGATCGAAAAACTAGGACATTAATATTATTATGTATGAGTTTATATGTTTAGCTGACCTTTTTCCTCCAAAAAAACTTATAATGTTAAGCTACTTACAATTATTTATCCATTTGTGCAGGTGAGTAATTTAGGGTAAGTCCCTTGCTCAAGGGTACTGCAGCTGATAGGGGGATTTAAACCTGTGACCTTTCGGTTCAAAGGCAGCATCTCTATGCTACCTGCTGCCCCCTACTGTTGTCATTGTTAGTGCTATTATTATTGACCATTATTTAGTTACTGCCTTGGTCCAAGCTGTCTTGCAATGCTTGGCTTACAATTTTCACCCCCATTTATAGGCAGGGTATTTCTTCCAGGGGACATTCAGGGTAAGAACCTTGCTCAAGGGTATGACAATAGAATTTGAACCTGGGTCTTCAGATTACAAGATCACATCCCTAACCCCTATGCCACCTGCTTCTGTAATGTGTTAAATTTAATTTTAATTTTATTCTGCTACATGTTTGATCTACATGAAAACCAGGACATTATTTATAGTCTCACATGAACAACTTCCTGCACTGAGTTAATGCTCAATAACCTCAGTTCACATTGTTCAGTTGATGATGATGATGATGACGACATTGTTCAACAGAATATGTCTCTGGATTTTACCTTTAAATTGACTTACTTGTCAAAGGCTGTCTTCACTTTAAGCTGATAGTCCACCTCTGGAAGTTTAAGCAGCAATCTAAGAACAGAAGTTTTCCGTGTGATAGTGGTGACGAATCATTCAGGACGAAAGACAAGCATTGCCACGCTGCTTTGCATTTTCAGGCTATGTGTCGATGTTGAATTGCCAGTGTTGAACTGGCAATTTAACAGTAGCAGCGGTGAAACCATGAGCTGTCGTACCTGAGTCTGGTGCTGAAGTATATCCCAGTTTTTATCACAAGAGGCTTATGAGGATAGTTCAGTGTGCAAGGCTGTTTCTCCACCACAAAGGACCTGCACACAGAACACAGGAATAACACAGAACACGTGAGCCTTTGCATAATGTCACAGGGACACTGTGGATCATATACTCACGCCAAGCGAAGGAGAACACTTTGAGAAAGGGCAGGATTTTAAATGCGCCTTTACGATGACAGCCTTTAATGCAGGAGTTAATCATGAAATTCTGATAAAGACCCGAGTAGTTGGGTTTCCGTTAAGTAAGGAACTGCATGAGCACTACCTGGACAGTGTGAACTGCAGTTTTGCAGGTACTCTTCAATTTCTATCTTACGCAACTTAGGAGTGCATGGATTTATGACAGCTCTACCACCAAGTTCACTGCATTATTTTCCTGATGTTTAAAGTCTCAAAGTTTGGTTGCAACATCTACCGATTACCTCTCCTCTGCTGTACAATGGCATTAGCTGGCAGCACAGCATGGTACCATATTTACTACTGACTCAGTCACAGCATGTATCAGCAGTTACTTACAATAGGTAGAGTTCTGGTGGTGCAGTAAGAAAAAAGTAAAACAAAACAGATTTAGAAATTAAAAAGAAAATAAGAGCAGTACAAAAATATATAAAAACCAAATCATGTTTATATTATTATGGAATATTAATTTATCTAGCAGACACTTTCCTCCAAAGCAACTTCCAATGAATTCTACATGGTGTTACCAGCCCACACACCTTATTCATCAGGGTAACTTACACTGCTAGATACACTCCTTACAATGGGTCACTCATCTATACATCAGTAGAACACACTCTCTTTGTCACTCACACACTATGGGTGAACATGAGCAGCATGTCTTTGGACTGTGGGAGGAAACCCACAGACATAGAGAGAACATGCAAACTTCATAAACTGAGCAGGACCCACATTCTCTCACATCACCAAGGCACTGTGAGACAGCAGTGCTACTCACTGTGCCACCATGCCACCCATAATTTTAACAAATAATGTGTGAAATTAGTGATAAATATGACAATGCCCTATTATACAACACAGCATTCATACATATCCTTAGGGATTATGTAATATTGCTTGAAGGGATTCCTAACTTAGGACAAAGTCACCCTGTTGTAAGTTGAGGACCAGCTATTTTAAAATAACCCTTTAAGCCTCACTAAAGCCTGAATGATGTTTGATAAACTATTCTTTATATAGAGTTAATGCCATCAACAGCCACCTGAAAGACAAAACAATTAACCAACTTACCAACCAACCTTTTTAATTGCTTATTTTTAAAATATTAGACAAAAATAATTACATATGAATATAATTTCTGCTTCTGTCCAACTTACAGTCAAACTAAAACAATAGCAGAGTCTTATGCAGAAAATTGACTTGAAGATAATATTAAAACTGCTGCCTATCTAAAATATTTGTCAGTGGGTTTATGGTACATTTTCACCAGGTGAGAGATAAGGCGTTTCATATGATCTTCCAAGAGAGGTTTCTGCTGAGGGATGGGGTCAGTCTCGTATGTAACTATCAGGAAGAGCTGCTCCAGCTTGTCCAACTGTCTCTTGATCAGAAAGAGACTCTGCACTGTCAATGTGAACCTGAGGAATACAGAAAGCACTATAAACTGTCAGTGGTTCAATATCCCCCACAGAAGCAAATTTCTTTTTACAGGACTGAGAAAAAACTGATAAAATAGTTTAAAATGCAAAACTGCCTTGCGGTTCCCCATCCATTTACATGTGAGCCACATGCCACCATACATTAATAATTTGAACAGTTAGAAGGCACATTTCTTTGCCAGCTGGTTTGTAATGGTACCTGTGCCAATATGTTAAGATACAACTGACACTCCCCCCCCCAAACTGATCTTATAATGCTAATCTACCTATAATCACACCCCCATTTATACATCTAAGTAACTCTCACAGCAGCAAACTTTAACTGAAGGTATTACAGCAAACAGGACTTGAACCTGCAGCCTCCCATTTCAAAGGGAGCAGCTCTAACCACTACACTCCCTACTGCCCCAAGTTCTCTGCCAGAGAACTTAGGTCACTGAGGAGGTGTACGACATTCCAGTGCAACAGGAGAGTGGAATAATCAGTACCAGCACTGTAGCTGGTCCACACTGGTCAGCTCCGGGCCGCCAATGCAGGCAATCTGTTGTCGTCGCTTCCAGGCCTTGAGCTCAGGCTCCAGCTGGGACCCCATCAGCATGTCAACCTCGGTGATCACTTCTCCCACAGTGGTCAGGATCTCCTGCACAGCACAAGTGTGTTGAATGCATTGCAGTTGTGATGGTTACTGATGCAGGATCATGATTTTCCATTCCCTATGACCCTCGTATTCTCACACAGCATCTTGAACTGCCAAAGCACCTCCTAGTATTTGGAGAGACACACACACACACACACACATTTTCAGAACCGCTTGTCCCTTATGGGGTCACGGGGAACCGGAGCCTACCCGGCAACACAGGGCGTAAGGCCGGAGGGGGAAGGGGACACACCCAGGACGGGACGCCAGTCCGCCGCAAGGCACCCCAAGCGGGACTTGAACCCCAGACCCACCGGAGAGCAGGACTGCGGTCCAACCCACTGCGCCACCGCACCCCCTTATTATTTGGAGAGAGTACATGAAAAATGTGTAAGATACTTTTTTTTATATTTCAAATCGGGGGGGTTTGGTCTGGACCGGACGTCCCGCTCACCCAGGGAAAAGTGCACATGCAATACATCACCTCTCCCTCTTGGTGTAGTGATTGCCGCATGGTCACTATCTGGCTTGGCAGGCAGGAGGTCATTGCAAATAACCTCTCCTACATTACAGCGTCCGTAGCAACACTTTCTTGTCGGTCCCCCCGTTTCCACAGAGCTTGCTACATCATGGCGCGACCAAGTGTCTGGCAGTATAACCGGATGAATAGGCTGGACTCGTTAGCCTTGGTTGGCAGCTAGCTTAAGAGAAGGACAACTCTGACTCCAAACCCAGACAGATGAAGCTCGTTACCCCTATCAGGCTATCCACCTAGGACAAGGACACTCCGACATAACACCTATGACCTGGGGACCTCGCTATCACCGTCCCAGCTTGCTAGGCCATGGCAGACAAACCCCAGGTATAAGGAGTGGGGCCAGTACTGCACACACTGCACTCCACCTAAAAAAATCCCACTGCGCAGGCTCGATGGGCATGCCCACATCTACAACAGACTTTCCCTTGCAGCTGCTGCGGCTGGCCCTGCGTGCCCCGTATTGGCCTCGCCAGCCACTGGCGAGCCTGCAGCAGACGTGAGCAGCTCCCTTCCTAAATCTTTGTTTGCAAAGTCAAGCCATGATTTCATGATTGTACAGCCAAACACAAAATAAAGAACAACATCAATTTTGATGTTGTATTAAATCAAATTTTGCATTATTGCAAACCAAATTTCCATCATTTTAAATAACAGTAATGTAAAAACTGAAAGGCAATGATATGCAGATGAAGCTGAAAGGTTCTGTTTGCATGCTGATAGCATTTCATTGGAATAATGCATGTGAAACTAATGATCCGTACTCCTCCAAATTAATCACAACTGACACACATACAAACACGACTGAAACCGCTTGTCCCAATTGGGGTCGCAGAGCCTAACCCGGCAACACAGGGTTACAGGGCTGAAGGGGGGAGGGGTCACACCCAGGACAGGACGCCAGAACATCGCAAAGCACTGCAAGGAGGACTCAAACTCCAGACCCACCAGAGAGCAGGACCTGGCCAAGCCTGCTGTGCCACCACACCCCCTACAACTGACTTTTATTTTTATATTTAGGAATGTTAAATGTGTGGGAAGCAGTAAGCTGTTTTTCAAGTTTCACAAAAGGAATAACTGAATGGTTCACTTGTTTCTGAGTATTTAGAAATTTACTTTTGTGGAATTTTGTTTAGATGAATTTTGGTTTCACTTTTGTTATATGACAACCAGTTCAATGCACATCCAGAATGATTTGCATTGTCTTTGGGGGCAGGGTGGTTATTAATAAAGAAAAACTGATTTTTTTCCTGTTTTCTTGGTTACATGTCTTGCTAGAGGGAAAACAAAGATGAATTTGGAATGATTTAACTCAGCTGTACTCTGGAACAACATAAATTCTCCATAATAAACATTGCTTATACATTCAAAAATTTATCCATCCATCCATCCATCCATCTTCCTCCGCTTATCCGGGACCGGGTCGCGGGAGCAGTAGTCTAAGCAGAGCCCCCCAGACTTCCCTCTCCCCGCAAACCTCCTCCAGCTCCTCTGGGGGAACCCCAAGGCGTTCCCAGGCCAGCTGGGAGACGTAGTCTCTCCAACGTGTCCTGGGTCTGCCCCGAGGCCTCCTCCCAGTGGGACATGCCCGGAACACCTCCCCAGGGAGGCGTCCAGGAGGCATCCGGAACAGATGCCCGAGCCACCTCAACTGGCTCCTCTCGATGTGGAGGAGCAGTGGCTCTACTCCGAGCTCCTCCCAGGTGACTGAGCTCCTCACCCTATCCCTAAGGGTGCGCCCAGCCACTCTGCGGAGGAAACTCATTCTTTGTATCCACGATCTCATTCTTTCGGTCATGATTCAGATGACCATAGGTGAGGGTAGGAACGTAGATCGACTAGTAAATTGAGAGCTTTGCCTTACGACTCAGCTCCTTCTTCACCACAACAGACCGGTACAATGACCGCATTACCGCGGACGCCGCACCGATCCGTCTGTCAACCTGGCTCTCCATTTTTCCCTCACTCGTGAACAAGACCCCGAGATACTTAAACTCCTCCACTTGAGGGAGGAGCTCCCCCCTAACCCGGAGGGGGCAATCCACCTTTTTCCGACTGAGAACCATGGTCTCGGATTTGGAGGTGCTGATTCTCATCCCCGCCGCTTCGCACTCGGCTGCAAACCTCTCCAGTGCACGCTGTAAGTCATGATTCGATGAAGCCAACAGGACCACATCGTCCGCAAAAAGCAGAGACGAGATCCTGCGGCCACCAAAACAGACACCCTCCGTTCCCTGGTTGCGCCTAGAAATTCTGTCCATAAAGATAATGAACAGAATCGGTGACAAAGGGCAGCCCTGGCGGAGTCCAACATGCACCGGGAACAGGTCTGACTTACTGCCGGCAATGCGAACCAAGCTCCTGCTCCGGTCATACAGGGAACGAACAGCCCGTAGCAACGAGCCCCGAACCCCATAATCCCGAAGTACCCCCCACAGGATGCCACGAGGGACACGGTCAAATGCCTTCTCCAGGTCCACAAAACACATATGGACTGGTTGGGCAAACTCCCATGAACCCTCCAACACCCTAGAGAGGGTATAGAGCTGGTCCAGTGTTCCACGGCCAGGGCGAAAACCGCATTGCTCCTCCTGGATCCGAGGTTCGACTATCGGTCGGATTCTCCTCTCCAGTACCCCTGCATAGACTTTCCCAGGGAGGCTAAGGAGTGTGATCCCCCTATAGTTGGAGTACAATCTTCTGTACTCCTTCTTAAAAAGAGGGACCACCACGCCAGTCTGCCAGTCCAGAGGCACCGTCCCCGAACTCCACGCGATGCTGCAGAGGAGTGTCAGCCAAGACAGCCCCACAACATCCAGACACTTGAGAAACTCGGGGCGGATCTCATCCACCCCCGGAGCCTTGCCACCGAGGAGTTTTTTGACTACCTCAGCAACTTCTGCCAGGGTAATGGACGAGTCCCCCTCTACGGAAGGCATGTTGGAGGGATTGAGGAGATCTTCAAAGTACTCCTTCCACCGCCCGAGAACATGCTC
Organism: Scleropages formosus; assembly: GCF_900964775.1. Classification (NCBI taxonomy): domain Eukaryota; kingdom Metazoa; phylum Chordata; class Actinopteri; order Osteoglossiformes; family Osteoglossidae; genus Scleropages; species Scleropages formosus. The sequence goes on from NC_041826.1 coordinate 4,980,453, forward strand.
AGTGGAGGTCAGCAGCGCACCACTTCCATTGTAAACAGTGCTGGCGGAACACTGCTTCCCCCCTCTGAGTCGCCGGACGGTTTGCCAGAATCTCTTTGAGGCTGACCGAAAGTCTTCCTCCATGGCCTCACCGAACTCCTCCCAGGCCCGAGTTTTTGCCGCGGCGACTGCCAGAGCCGCGCTCCGTCTGGCCTGCCGGTACCCGTCAGCTGCTTCAGGAGTCCCATGAGCCAGCCAGGCCCGATAGAACTCCTTCTTCAGCTTGACGGCATCCCTTACTTCCGGTGTCCACCACCGTGTTCAGGGATTGCCGCCGCGACAGGCACCGGAGACTTTATGGCCGCAGCTCCAAACCGCCGCCCCGACAATGGAGGTGTGGAACATAGTCCATTCGGACTCAATGTCCCCAGTCTCCCTCGGGACCTGGTTGAAGCTCTGTCAGAGGTGGGAGTTGAAGACCTCTCTGACAGCGGCCTCCGCCAAACGTTCCCAACAGACCCTCACTATGCGTTTGGGCCTGCCAGGTCTGTCCAGCTTTTTTCCCCCGCCATCGAATCCAACTCACCACCAGGTGGTGATCAGTTGACAGCTCAGCCCCTCTCTTCACCCGAGTGTCCAAGACATATGGCCGAAGGTCAGAAGAAACGACTACAAAGTCGATCATCGACCTCCGACCTAGGGTGTCCTGGTGCCAAGTGCACTGATGGACACCCTTATGCATGAACATGGTGTTTGTTATGGACAAACCGTGACTAGCACAGAAATCCAATAACAACTCACCACTCAGGTTCAGATCAGGGAGGCCGTTCCTCCCAATCACACCCCTCCAGGTATCACTGTCGCTGCCCACGTGGGTGTTAAAGTCCCCCAGTAGAACGACAGAGTCCCCAGTGGGAGCGCTTTCCAGCATGCCCCCCAGGGACTCTAAAAAGGCCGGGTACTCTACACTGCCGCTAGGCGCATAAGCACAAACGACAGTGAGAGACCGTTCCCTGACCCGAAGGCGTAGGGAGATGACCCTCTCATTCACCGGGGTAGACTCCAACACATGGCGGCTGAACTGGGGGGCTGTTAATAAGCCCACACCCGCCCGCCGCCTCTCACCCTGGGCAACGCCAGAATAGTGGAGAGTCCACCCTTGGTCAAGAAGAGTGGTTCCAGAACCCAAGCTGTGACTGGAAGTGAGCCCGACTATATCTAGACGGTATCTCTCAACCTCCTGCACTAGCACAGGCTCCTTCCCCGCCAGTGAGGTGACATTCCAAGTCCCAAAGGCCAGAGTTGGCGCCCGAGGTTTGGGTCGGCCAGGCACTCGGCCCCGACCACTGCCCAAATCACAACGCACCGGCCCCTTATGTCCTCTCCAGCAGGTGGTGAGCCCACCGAAGAGCAGCTCCACGTCTTGGCTTCGGGCTGAGCCCGGCCAGGCCCCCTGGGCATAGACCTCGCATGCGAGCCCCCCCCCCAGGCCTGGCTCCAGGGTGGGGCCCCGGTGACCCCATACCGGGCGGGGTGAAGGAGATTCTTGATTTAATAGTCATAAGGGGATTTTGAACCGCGCTTTGTCTCGTCTGTCACCCAGGACCTGTTTGCCTTGGGAGACCCTAACCAGGGGCATATAGCCCCAGGCAACTTAGCTCCTGAGATCATTCAGGCACTCAAACCCTTTCACCTCGGTAAGGTGGCGGTTCGCGGAGGGGTGGTAGCAGAGGATGGTTCAACAATTCATTCAACAATTTAGCTGAAGCATTTTTGCCAAAGTAACCTTCAATCCTAAGCTACTTACTATGATTTACCCATTTATATAACAGTACAATTTTTACTGGACCATTTTCACAGCAGTGCCTTGCTCAAGGGTATTATAGCAAGAGGTTTGATTCAAACCCGTGTCCTTCAAGTAAAGGGCAGCAGCTCTGTCCACAACACTACCTGATGTTCGCTTTTGGTGCTGTTACCTTATCAGGTTACATAATTTATTTAAAGACAATAGTGCTTTATCTGCTATTTTTTCTGGAAAATATTTTTTTAAAAAAACTGAATTCTGACACTGTTCAAATCATTTTAATAATTCTGACATTGCATCACTGCAAATAAATTGCTCAGTCATTGCTTTAAAGTACTAGCTATTTACACAACCACCAGCAAATTTTATCTGGAACAGTACACGTGTACCTTGCGCTTGAAGTCCAGAACTTTGAGTATATAGTTGAACGTCTCGACTTCACGCTTGACAAACTCATCGGTGGATGCAGAGGGACCTAAAGACAACACAAATACCTTGTGAGCAGAGCCTTCCATTACCATATACATATATAAAATTAAAATGCATGAATTTCACACATTTCCTCAAAACGAAAAATGTCACATTGGAGAAAGTGAGAAGTGCCCAACTGTAAGACTTAAGGGTTTTGTATCGGTATTCAAAGTCTTCCTGCATGTGCTCCAGGTCCTTCACCATCTGATCAATCACCTGCAGGAGAGAATAAAGTCGGTAAGGGGAGGGGGATTGATCTGCATGATGTGCTTCATTCAGGATGATGCTGGCTGGTTAGATCTGTCCAGGCCAGCTGTGCTCACCTGCACACGACCCCTGATGGCTGACACCCTGGCGTCCATGTTCCTGTGACTCTCTGAGCTCGCAAAGCTCTCCATGGACTCCTCAGTCGGCTCCTGAGAACCAGAACAGCCCATGAGTCGTAGGTTCAGGGAAGACAAGGATCTCTGATATCAGCCACCACCAGAAAGCTGAGAGCTCACCTGCTCCAGGAAGCTGGCGGAGGAAAGAATGCGTCTCTCCTCTCTCAGGCAGTCGGCGATGACGCCAGCCATGTGCAGCGGGTTGGCTTGGAACTTCCCCTGAGATCCAGAAGAGTTGAGCTATAGTTAACTCCGCCTTTTTCACAGAACTCGACAACAACAGCGATGACTATCACATATATAGGTAATGTCTATAGGTATTTTCTTTTCACAGAATGCCGGCAAGGCCTGTTAAGACAGTTCCTGCATAACCTGACTGAACAAGTCTTTCGCAGCATTTTCATTGCTTTAAAAAGCCATTTTATGGGAGTTTTAAAAGGTTTTTTTTTTTTTTTTTTTTTTTTTTTAAACAACTTCCTCCATGTAACCCTTCGTCGACGAGTATACATCTTGTGTAACTCAATTTTGTTCTGCTATGCGGTTTCATGTTACCTTGCTTTTACGACTAGCAGGAAATTATCCATCTAGTATCTGTCTGCCTATTGCTAGAATAATGTAAAAGAGCTGAAATATACAATTGTTGAAAACTGTATATTAAGAGAGTAAAGAGATGAGAGCTTCATAACCCTTAGACTGTTATGATTCTCCTTCCATTTCACTGAATTATTTTTTACATTGTGTATTATTTCTAGTTTTCTACATTCAGATTTGGAGATACAACAAAAATGCATATTTCACCAAAATTAAAAATTATACGAAATAAGGAGGTCAGTAATGCTGAAATGTATCAGTCACTGTCGTAACCAGCAGAATAACAACTTATAAAGTATTGAGGAGAATACAAAAATATTAGCTATACAACTGAGTGGAGCTCAGGAAATATGAGGGGGACTGATGAGGCTTGCTTAAAGATTGGGTGCCCATGTCACCCTCCAGCCGCCCCGAAAGCCTCAAGTAACAACACTGAAAAAGACCAGTAAGGTCACCAACAGCATGTATTAACAATGACTAAATGTACTGCCATTTAACCCGCTGGCAACACCAACACAACAGCATGGTAAGAAATAAACTTCCCTTTAAAATAACCAAAGTGTTAAAAGCACAACTGTTTAAAGAACACAGGAAAAAACAAAAATTGTAGAACTCTTGACATAAACATGATCTCGTTCAGTCAATTTGGTCTTTGAAACAATGAATAATTTGGCTTTGACAAATTTTGTTGAATTCCACTGACCCCCCACTGAACGCACGGGCAAAGAGCGGCACAGGTCAGAACCCTGAAAAGCCTTGCTGGTCTCCTTGCCCAAGGATGCTGAGGGTACCAACCTGCAGCTGCTGGTGTATCCTCTTCAGGCTGTGCTTCTGCAGGAAGTTCTGCTCCTGGCTGCAGCAGTCGTCAACCTGTGACAGGAGGATGCTGAGCAGAACGGCAGCCATCGACTCGTGGCCCATGGCCGTGTCCCTGAACATGGGCAAAACCGATTATAAAGCTCCCACCTCCGAAGTGGGAGCTGAAAATTTTGACACAGGTTGTTTACATGGAAAAACAGTCACTATTTTAAAGTAAAAGTATGTAAATAATACCATGGAAACAACCAAGTGTAACATTTGTTATTCTTAGGGACCCAAAAAGCTCAGGGCTGTTTTCTCACATGATAATCTCCATGTGAAAGGAAGTAAACACAGAAGGGCAGAGGTGAAGGAAGAAGGGTTTCTCCTTTGGTGTCACTCACCAGTCCTGGCTCTCGATCCACGGTGCGAACGTGTGTCGGATCTCCATGGGGAAGTTGTCATCGTAGAGGCCGCTCACCTGCTCCAGCAGCCTGCCCTGTAACTGCTGCACCTGGTGCCACTGGCTCATTCTGTGTGTTCAGGACATCACAGAGCATCACCTTCTTTCTCTATGTGTGCAGTTATGAGCCTTTTCTTCAGGACAACTTATATGTTTTCCCTTCATTTACAGAGGTGGGTAATTTTTACTAGCGCAATTGCGGGTCCAACAGCAGGATGCGGGATTTCAGTGTGGGTCCTTCAAGTCCAAAGACAGCAAAGTTTACTGCCTTATCTCTCGCAGTCCAAACTGTACTGTAACATGGTAAAAACGCTGGCAAAAAGCCAGAAAAGAAAGTACGTCCAGAAGCAGACTCCAACGAGTTGGGTTAATTAAATTCTGAACAAATTAGAGCCGAAAAAAAATTAACGCCCAGAAATTAAATGAAAGCAAAGCAAATGATTATTTTAAAGTAGAAAATGAGCAATTGACTGAAAGACAGAAGAGGACTGGTACAGAACTCCACCAAACATTTAGCGACACTTAGACTAGAGCGGCCACGGGTTTTATGCCATAGTTCCAATTTTTAAAAAGGAAAAGTATAGAGAAAGAAAGGCGGCGTGTTTGGCAGAAATGAAAACGTTTCGTTTTCACGAGTAATATTTTTAATAGAAAGAGTGACGAGAAGGACGCCCGAAGTCTCACTTGCTCTACCAGGCGCCTCCGCTCCGGTGTCCCTCCGCGAGGCTGCCGCGCGCCCACCTACCTTCACTTTTGGTCGCGCGCTCGTGCCGCGAACGAGCAGCTGGTGAAACTCTTCAACTGAGCTTTTCACCTCTATATTTCTTCGCCTGTTGTTGCCCGAGCTTTGACTATGCACAGTTAACAGCCCCTCAACCTTTCAGTGTACATTTTCCATCTGTTTCTACAGCCATGTTTTCAAATTCACGTCATCGTTGCCCTTTTTTATACAGGTATCTATCTTTCACTGGTATCTGTTTCCTGGGAGGTGCCAAGCTATTTTTCAGTGCCAGTTTCCTTATCGAAAACCCAGAATTATCCAGTTTCTGAACTACAAAATAATACTAGCATAAAACCTTTCAGATGAAAGCATATCACTATGGTAAAAGACAAATAACAACAGCGGAATATATATTTAGTAGTGGCAATAATGTGTAGAAATTGCCCTTTTTCACCAGTTGCGCTTGAAAATACACAAAGGGTGTGTCTGCACAACCTTCTCTTTCCAAAACAATGTTATAATAAAATACACGCAGTAACTGTACTTTTTTATTAACATCATTCATATTACTGTTGTTGTTATTGCGTCGCATTTTATGTCCTCCGTTTACTGGGTTTTACTGGATGTTTACTGTGGTATTTACAGTATTCCTACACTGTGTGAGTAAAACAGCGACACAGAACAGAATCAAAGAGAATTTTCCGAGGTCATTAAATTTTTTCGCTTTTAAGTTAAAATGTAGTATGAAAATATAACAAAACAATACATGTTGAAGCTTTTTTTGCTGTAATACTTTGATTAGCATTAAAATTACAACAGATTTAAAATGAAAGTAATGAAAATAAATAGATATCGCCACAACCTATATACAATGAAGATTTATCTAAAAACGTGGAGCAGAAATAAAAAAATAGGAAATGACAAAGTTTGTAACTCAGCCAATCTTAAAATAGTCTGTGTTATATATTTCAACAAGATTTACTATACACAGAACACAAATACTGTAAAGTTAACTAAAATATATCCATTCAATTTAGCATTATTGTATTTATTGATATTTTACTGGAAATTACACCCTTCCCCACCTTTCAAAGGAAATTCCTTCCTAAAAAAACCCTTCCAAAAGACTCAAGGACATAATTGCCTGTTAATGTTAAAAGTTTCTATGCATCCCTGAGCCCCCAATAATGACACCAATTTATGAGAAAAAAAATCACCAAATCTCATCAAAATGGAAACAATTGCTAAATGTATTACATCATTACATTTGTCTATACATTTATTACAATTTCTTAGTATTAGCCATCATGTGGCAGTGTAGTGATAAGAGTTACTCCCTTTGGACCCCAAGATCACAGTTTCAAGCCTTACTTCGAGCTGTATGTACCCTAAATTGCTTCAATAAAAATTTAACAAATGGGTAAATAACTGTAAGTGCCTTAAAATCATAACTTGCTTTGGAGAAACGTGTCAACTAAATGCATTATGTAAATATAGTCATTGTAACACAAGTGATAGCAGCAGCCCCATTTTTATTAATTATTGTATAACACTGTATTGCTTAGTATTATTATTGGTAGTAGTACTTTATCCAAATAAATTGGATTCTGATGGTCCCTGCAGACTGGGGGATTCGACCCCACGTCCAACCCCACAGCCCAGGCACAGCGAAACACTGTTCACCACTGGGTACGAATTCATTTGCATTGTTTTCATATGTTTGTCCGAGCTGAAAATCAGCACAGCTGAACAGCTACTTCAGGGGATAAGTACATAAAATATTATGAATGTAAATGTCTCGTGCCACACGAAATCAAAACTCGGTATTAAACGAGTCGAATTTCCGCGACCGTAATTATCGCAAGTCGGAGAACGACCACGGTCAAGTAAGTGCTGAGAGGAGGAAGCGGGCTCCATTGCGCATGCGTGTCGGGAGTGCCCACGTGAGAACACAGGTCAAGGAGCGAAGTTCAGAGGTCAGCCCGGCAAAATGGTGGCGTCCGCGGAGGTCCGCGTGGCTCGCTGTGGCGGTAGCAGAATAAATTTTATCGAACCGATTATTACGTTAGATTCTAGGTAAGTTTGTTTTTATTGTGTTAAATAAGTTCTGATTATTTTTGTTCCGATTCTGAAAAAGATTAATATTTTCAGGTTAAGTTCTGACGTCAGTTTTCATCATGATTCTGGGCTGGCGTAAATATTTAAAAATTGCCACAACAATGAATGTCCACTCTGTTGTGGAGTACATATCTCCGTTTCGGTCCTTATTGCCAGCAGGCACCATCTAAAAACGAACATGCTTGTAGACTGGGGGCGAGATGCGTAGCTGATCATGATGATTGACATGAATCATCATCATGACACGACGTCTCTGTTCGGTTTCTACTTAAACATTGATTCGCCTCCGAGTAAATATATAATATATTCCTCAGAACTGAGACCGAGTGTACTGTCAGTAGTGTTTCTGTAAGCATTGGTCGTTGGGGAAACATCAGCTGAGCTGGGATGATGAGCTAGAAGAATTCAGTACTAACAGACAGGTATTTGTACTAACAATCAGAGATAGTTGGAGGAGCCCAGAAGGTGAAGTGTGAGGATCTGGTGGAGCAGCAGCGGGCATGGGGTGTGTCCATGGATGTAGGCTGCAGGGGCTTTGCAGGAAGTTGTATAAAATAGAGCCCATATCATCATATGTTAGGTATGTATCGCTGGCAGTCAGGGTTATGGAGGCTGATCGACCCTGGACCTGGTTGGATTGCCTGATGCTGGAAGTCCCAAAACACCCAGTTCGCATCACTGATACATTTATTCGTCCAGCTGATCTGCTTACAATTATTTACTCATTTATACAGCTGGGTAATTTTACTAGAGCAATTTAGGGTAAGTACCTTGCTCCAGGGTACTACAGCCAGAGGTGAGACTCAAACCTGCAACCTTTGGGTCCAAAGGTAGCAACTTTAACCACTACACAACCACCAGCTGTCCCTAATGTGATAATGTAGCCAGGTGCATGTCAAGGTTTAAGAAAATTAGTGAGTAATACATCTACTAACATTTACTTACTGCCAGTTCTGTCAGTAATAAGTTTGCATTGATGTCTCTGATCAGATATCGGTCTGGAATAAGATTGCGGCCATCATTTTTACGTGGAGATGATTTGTCTTTTCTGGAAATTGCTGAAGAGTGTTTAAGATTCAGAGTTGGCCCAGTGGGACAGGGAATCTGACTCCTGTTTGTTTATATAGACACAGTACCGTTGTGCATTTACTGTTGTATTGCTGCTGTGTGTCACAGGTTCCTACTGTGTGCGTCGGGCGATGCGGTTCACGTATACAGCACAAGCACAGAGGAGCGTGTCCATGTGCTGCAGGGACACGTGGACTTGGTCACGGGCCTCAGACTGAACTCATCCAACCACCTGCAGGTCAGTGGTTTCCTCATACCACCTCACCAGTTCACACTGCATTGCTCTACAGTTACAGAATGCCCACATTTGCTCTGTCTGTGCAAGTTCCTTCCATTTGTGTTACCTGTGTATTTGTCTGTTTTAAAATACAAAGAGCTGTAAAATGTCATCAGTGTTGGGGTTTAGAAGTGGGATGAGTTCTGTTTGTTTGCAAAGTTGGTTTCCAGGGGGAAGAGACTTAAAAGATGCATGTTGGGTTCTGTCCAACCCATGATGTTTGGGATTTGATCGTTGTAGGTTTGTTTCTCTGATCTGTCCACCAGGCTGTGAAAAGGTAATGACTTTAAGGAACCTTTCACCTGGTCTGGTTTAATGTTTCTCCAGTTAGTGTTTTTGTATTGATTAACGCATGAGCTGTCCATCCATTCTTCACAGAATTGTGATGAATTCCCTTTATGTCTAATTGTGAGAAAAAATGTTATTCCCGGACCAAAAAAGTAGCCTAAAATTCATTACAATACCTAAATAAAAGGTCTTTTTGTGCACAGTAACGTCAACATATCTTATATTTATAACGAAATGTACTTTTTCTTGTTGGTCTTTTAATGTTATATTTTAGTTCATCCATCAATAACCACTTGTCCTAATACAGAGTCGCAAAGGTCTGGGGTCTCTCTGGGAAGCATAGGGTGTAAGACATGGTATACCCTGGATGTCAGCATTTTGATCATTTGGCCTGCAGTTATTTATGATACAAATAAATGAAGTTTATAATGTCACTCCCACTGTCTTTCACTCTCCAAACCTTACTGACACTGTTGGTATTGGAATTGCTGTGTAGAGTTAAGTATTTGATGTTAGATGATCTCCGTTTGGGGGCGCGGTGGCGCAGTGGGTTGGACCGGGTCCTGCTCTCCAGCGGGTCTGGGGTTCGAGTCCCGCTTGGGGTGCCTTGCGACGGACTGGCGTCCCGTCCTGGGTGTGTCCCCTCCCCCTCTGGCCTTACGCCCTGTGTTGCCGGGTAGGCTCCGGTTCCCCGTGACCCCGTAAGGGACAAGCGGTTCTAAAAATGTGTGTGTGTGTGAGATCTTCGTTTGGCTTTATTTACACTAGTAGCCATTGTTACCATGGTAATTTACAATAAATTTAACAAGAAAATAAATAGGTAGACCTTACTGATGAACAAAAACATGGGTGTTTCTGTCCCAAAACATCTGGTACGAGCTGCGATCCTCTTGTACGGTTAAAATACCTGAAGCAGAATGACTGAGTAACGGGGGGGGAAAGGCTGTCCTGTGGCGTAATAAACCTGTTGTATTAAAAAAGGTGCATATTTGGCTGAATGACCTGAAGCAGAATGAGCTGTACGGTGGCGCAGTGAGTAGTGCTGCTGTCTCACAATACCTGGGTAGTGTGGGAGGATGTGGGTTCAATCCCTGCTCAGTCTGTGTGGAGAGTGCATGTTTTCCCTGTGTGGATTTCCTCTGGGTGCTCTGGTTTCCTCCTGCATCCACAGGATCTGCCCTTATCTCACAACAAACTTTATGCAACACCTGACCCAAACCCCCAGACAGTGGTGATATACCCCCTGAACTACTGCAACTCTTTCCTGTATGGCCTTCTGGCCTCTACCGTCAGACCTCTACAGCTGATACAGAATGCTGCTGCACGAGTTGTGTTTGACTTGTAAAAGCATTTCCCATTTCCCCCTATAGCTGGCTGGATAAAATTCAAGACTCTAGTTACAGCCTACAAAACCAAGAGATCTGCTCCTCAATATCTACAAGACCCAATCACTTGCTACACCCCTACCACACTGGCCCCGCCAAAATGTCCAAAAGCACAAAAGTTTTCTTGTGGTGCAATGTGTGGTGGATGTGTGTCCCCCCCCCCCCCCCATTCAGAACTGCTGAATCTTTCTCAATATCTAAGAAGGGTCTCAAAACTCACTTTTCAGACTCACTTCTCCCCTTATCTTGTAACTATGTGATAAACGTGTTTATTTTTTAATTTTTATTTAATAATGTAAATCTCATATCCAGCTACTTGTGTAATGTATACTGGTTAGCATCTAGTAAATGACCAAATATAAACGACTATCAGAGTGATGTACTGGACCAGTCCGATAACCTTCCAAGGGATACTGATGGTATTGTTACAGTATTTAGCCGTTCAGATGACCAGTAAGTCCTTAACTCAGTCTGATCAACCACTTATGCATAACCTCCACCTGCTTTTTAGTGCATATTTTCAGTTTTTTTTTTTTTTTTGTATTTTTCATCAGTTTTTTTTCTGGCTGTATGAAGGTAGAAATATGAAAAGTTAGTTTTAATTTAATACTTTTAAAATTATTTTAAAGCTGTTATTGCATGCTTAGCATGTAGGGCTTTTCAGAACCAGAACTGAGACATGAAAACAAAACATATCAACTAAACAAAGAATATTAACTATAATAGCTTTGGATTAGTTCGCAGTCGGTGCACAGATGGCACATGTATTTACCAGGGAAACGTAGGCCTTCACCACAGTATTTGGAAGTTTATACATCTTCTTCTTTTAAAGGTTTTTAATAACCTTTCCTATTCCTCAGCTTCTCAGTGACATTCGTAGCAGTGCTATAGGAGTTTAGAATAAATACACTATATATTTCCATTGATAATGAACCGTTGAATTATTAAAAAACTTGCAAAAAAAAGTGTTGCCAAATAAAATTGATAATCAGTTAGGCTCTTCTGTTCCTCTTGTGACCTTTCACTCCCGCTTTCCCCGTTGCAGGTGTACTCCTGCTCACTGGATGGCACTGTTAAACTCTGGGACTTCACAGACGGCATCCTCATCAAGGTGTGAATTTTGCACCACAACCCGGTCTATGTATTTGCATACATGTTACATGTATACGTTTTCAGTGTTTAAGGAGAGTGATGGGCTTCCCTGCTTTGTTGCAGACGTACATCGTGGGACACAAGATATTCTCTCTGTATGTTTCGAAGTTCCACGAGGGGACTGTATTCATCATCCTGCCGATGGAGAGCAGCGCTAATACTGGTCAGTGCAAAGCGAAGGATGTGGCTCGGAAGGGTCCCGGTTTGTTTTTTAAATCATTGTCAACACTCATCCCTTGAAGCGCTCCGTTTCAACTTGATTTTTGTCACTTTGAATGCACTGAGGTTGCTGTGTTGTCTTGACCCCTCCCCGTGCACCACATGGAGAGTTTTTATTAGATGATGCTGCGGTTGTTTCTTAGAACCCAAACAAAATGAGCCTGTGTTGGCTGCTGTTTAAAACACCGTCTCCATTTCCCAGAGGCCTTCCAGCTGGTGGCTTTGCATTTGCCCAAGACCACAGGGCCAGAAGTGGAGGCCAGGGACATCTTATCGGTGCTGCGCGATGTCAGCCCTATCCCCAAGGCCACCTCCTTCGGCAGAGGGGTAAGAACACAGTTCCCACAGTCTGTCAAGTCTAAGTGCAAACCTCTTAATAAGACAGCCTGGTGTTTTCCCCTCATTGTGATAGGTGAACATAAAAATTAATTTTGTACTTGCACTGGATGATATTTAACGGTAATTAAGGATGTGCACAGTAAATAAAGAATGTGTCAGGGAATATCCAGCTATGAAAATGCCATAGGTGAGTCTTCTGTGTTAAAATAATTTGCATTTAGGGTCTTTTCATACAGTGCACTGGGTTTCTATAACTAGATATGATCACTCCTGGTAGCCCTCGTGCACTTCATATGCTGTTTTGTTGCCTGTCCTTACAGGGGGAATTTGTGGCCTCTGCCAGCGGTCTCCAGCTCTCTGTATATTTCTTCAGAAAACAAAAAACATACAGGCAAGTTGGCCGTTCTGACTAAAACTTGCTCTCATGGTGTGATTCAGCATCTAAGGTGTGGTGCTGGATAGGTGTGGATGACATTGTCTTTGCTCACGCTGTACCAGTTACTTTGTTTCTCTCTACTTTCTGTTTCTTCGGGGGCACAAGTGAGGCTCAAACGTGTTGCCTTTCTAGAGCGATTTTGTGTACAGTGGAGCGTTTACCCGAGTCGTCTTCGCTTTTATTACATGCCAGGTTATACACGAAAGGTGACGCTGAATTCCGTGCTTTCGTTTAGGTTTTCTCTAAAAGCCAACGACAAGAAGGGAGCCAGGAACAGGTTCACCTGCGTTGCAAGCCACCCAAACGACGACTGCATTGCCACCGGACACGAGGATGGCAAGATCCGCCTGTGGCAAGTTCAGCTAAACAGAGCTCGGCCAGAACTCGCGTGTCTCTGTGTTTTGGTCGAGATTCCTGACCATGACACGTTTTGCTTCCAGGAGAAACTTCAGTCAGAAGAAGGAGTACACATACTCGACGGAGCACTGGCACCACAGCGCTGTAAACGCCCTGCACTTCACCCCAGAAGGTGAGAGTCCAGACCTTCAAAGACTGATGCTCAGAATAGCTTTCTGTGCATTCCAGTACTCCTGCCTGCTCTTTATTTGTGCTGAGCCATATGTCTTCCGGTCCTTTTCCTGCAGGAACAGAACTGCTCAGCGGGGGGGTTGAGTCAGTGCTTGTGCTATGGCGCTATGGGGCCGGGTCCAAAAAGGACTTTGTGCCTCGTCTGGGCAGCGCTATCGAACACATCTCTGTGTCGCCAGATGGATCGTTGTACTGCACGTCTCACAAAGACAACAGTAAGGACCATCTCCAGGTGTAACCGCTCGGCGGGTTGCCGAAATTCTCTGCGTGTGAATTATGCACGGCAGTGATTCCTTGTTCGATTTTTGGTTGACTGTTTTTCCACCCCTTTAATTCCTTTAGAGATTGTGGTCATGAAAAGCAGTCGGGATATCTCTGCCATCATCCAGGGATTGGTGAAAGGTGTGTAGGGTGTTTGTCTCCATGTATGCGTGGTGAGCATTGGTGTATTTGGAAGCTGCTAATGTAGTTGGTCCCTTCTCCTGCAGGTGAGACCATCAGGACTGACCTGCTCATAGACCCACGTACGAAAGCTCTGGTGTGTAACGGGAAGCCTGGCCACCTGCAGTTCTTCTCTCTCCGCCATGACAAGCAGCTCTACAACGTAAGTTAGCACGCACTTCACTGGCCAGGACGCTGTGTGTAGTCAGTTACTCCTCTGTACCAGTTGTTCGGACTGCTGCTGAAGATGTGGAAGCTGTAACCTAACCCAAAGTAAGAGTCCGGTGGTGGCTCACGCTTTTTGATGCGCGGCTGCTGGGCAGCCGGTTGGAGCTGTGGCTGTTATACCAGGGCACCGCATCAGTTTGAGTTTTATTTGGTTGTTCACAGGACAAGTACATTGTATGTTTTGCCTGTCCCATCAACTAATGCATCTGTCTAGCATAGCATATGGAACATGTTGGAAAGACAAAAATAAGTAAATGTAATGATTTAAAGCGTCCTTTAAATTGTAGTAAAGGTGAGGCCATCAGGGTTTCGCATAAATGGAAGCATGCTTACAAAGCTGCTCCAACATACAGTCCCCATAATAGCAGGGTTCTTGGGTTATTTTGCTTTATATTTTACAAATTTGGGTACTTCCTTGTAATAAAATGATTCTCTCACACACACAATTCTGAACCGCTTGTCCCATACGGGGTCTCGGGGAACCGGAGCCTAACCCGGCAACACGGCGTAAAGCCGGAGGTGGAGAGGACACACCCAGGACGGGACACCAGTCCATCGCAAGGCACCCCAAGCGGGACTCGAACCCCAGACCCACCGGAGAGCAGGACCTGGTCCAACCTACTGTGCCACCACACCTCCCTAATAAAATGATTTCTGAATGAAAATGCAGAGGATGCAGTCTGTGATGTCAGTTTCTTTGTGATTGCAGTTGCCATTTTCCATCAGATTTCTCAATATTTCACCTTACTTTCTTGTCCGCCTGTTCACCGGACTGCTGTCAGAGTTTTCCTGCCTGTCTGACTATGGGCATGTAAGCAAATATCCTGCCCGGGAGAGCTGACAGCCTGTGATGTGGAACCCTGTGTACTGATGCATTTGCTTTTTGCAGTTTCCTGGTTCTTTCAGTAATCTCTCCTAACACCTTTCTGCAGTTGGACATTGTGCAGCAGGAGTACATCCACGAGGCGGGCCTGCATCAGTGCGAGGTGACAAAGGCTGCCATCGACGCCCAGGGGTCCTGGCTGGCCACAGTCGAAGAAAGACAGGAGAACCCCGAAGAGCTGGACATCATTCTAAAACTGTGGGCCTACGATGAGTCAACGCAAAGGTGTGTGTGCGCGCGCGCTCTGTGGTGCTCCGTATGGGCGGTGCTTGTCTAAGGACACGGCAGCTCTGTAATCTTCTTAGAAATACAGTCTTATAATTGTGTGCCAGTGAATTATAATTCCTTTAATGTCTGTTGGTTCCTCCCACTCACAGCTTCCATCTGAACACCTCCATTTCTATGGCCCACGAGGGTCAGATTAGTGCCATGTGCTTCTCCGGCGACGCTGAGGCCACCATGCTCGTGACCACAGGGCGGGACGGCCACTTCAAGGCCTGGTTGCTGGCTGACCACCCCGATGCTCAAGGTAGGCCAGCTTCCTGCTTCTAGTCCTGTTCCAAACCGCTCTGGCCACAGAGCACCTGCGCAGTAACCTTCTGCTCCTTACCCCATTCTGTGCTGATAACCCCCGTGACCCTCTTCTGTGTTGGTGCCACCTCCAGGTGAGGGTGCTTCTTGGTCCTGTGACTACGTGGGTAGCTACCACCGCCGAGAGCCCACCCGATGCTGCTTCTCAGCAGACGGGTCCCTGTTGGCTGTCGGCTTCGGAGAGGTGGTCACCGTGTGGAGCCCCAGCACCTGGGAGCTGCTGGTGACTTTCAGCCAGCCACCTGGAGACATCAGGTAGGAATAGCAGACCTAGACCACCTCTCCCATGAGTCCTAGTGAGTTGTGCAATCCCCAAATGGATGAACAGGATGAGTCCAATATGTATTGTGAAAGTAACGCCCCCGTAGTCGCACGTGGAAATGCACACGGGAGCATTTCTGGCAGAGCGCACTAGTCATTGGAGCAAGGTACCTGCCCTCAGCTGCTCCAGTAAAAAGTGTCTAAATGGATAAATCATAAGTAGTTTAACGTTTTAAGTCACTTTCGTGAAAAATGTCAGTTACATGAATGAATGAATAAATTAATGTTTGCAGATCTGAAGACACTAGTAAACCAATTCTATACCCTCCCTTACCGTGACAGCCATGCTAAAACATGCATTTTGTATCTATTAGTAAGCTATTAATGCGTGCTGCAAAGAATTATCACACATATTATGAGGCAAGCATGTCTTTAGTGCCTCTTTGAAAGGAAGTTACTTTGATTCTTCCCTATAAGTTAATCATGGCCAACCCTCTCTTCTCTAATTTATGTGTAACATGAATTTTAGCAGAATTTTGGGCACTAATGGGGTCTTGCTGCTAATCCTGAGAAATATGTGACAACGGAAACGAGTTGCTGTTCAAATGATGCTGAAGGACTTTGAACCACAAGTGGCTGCTTTTCTCCTACAGGGACCTTTGTTTCGGGAGGCTAAGCTGTTCCAAGTACCTCCTTGGCACAACCACCAAGAACCTGCTCTGCTGCTGGAACCTGCTGACCTGCTCTTGTACGGTGTAGTCACTGCTCGGCACAACCTTGGTTGGCCTGGCATGGGGCTGCCATCTCTCATTCCCTCTCTTTGCTCACTCTTTCACAGTGGAGTGGAGTTCCACAGTGGATGTGATCCTCCTCCAGCCCGACCCCCTGTCTGAGAACATGGCTGCTTTTTCTCGTGCGTCAGGCAGCACCGACTGTGAGTGAAAGGGGCGCTCAGGACACGTAGACCCACAGCTTTGGGGCCCGCAGGGTGGCATGTGCTTTCAAACCTCTCAGAGGCTCGGTGGTGCCGCAGGGTTGGTGAGGTCATCCAGCTGGAGTAGTCTACAAAATGTTTGTTTCACAACAGCGCAGCACAGTGCAGGAGTGTTCACTCTTCAAACCTTGACATGCCCAGGCTTCTTTTTCTGTTTTTCTGTTTGTTTTGAAGGCCCGTTTTGTCGATTTGTCAGCACATTACCCAGTTTTTATCCATCTCGTCTGCCTCTGTTGCAACATTATTTTGAATGTTATCCCGTTCGTATAGTGGTGTATGAACTTTTATATGGTGATTTTAATGGAATGTTGCTTTCTCCACTCTCCTGCCTGGCACCGACCCTCCCCCAAAATTCCAGTGTTTGTGTTCAAGCCCAGTGAGCCTCGACCGCTGTTCTCCCAGAAGGCCGTGTGCTCCGGGACAGTTAGGCGTGCTGTCTTTGCACCTCGAGAGGAAGTGCTGGAGGGCTGCGATGAGAGTACCCAGTGGCTGAGCTGCTCACGGCTCTACTTTCTAACGGAGCACATGGTGAGTCCTGGTCTCATCATCTGGCCCCACGTGTTCCTCTGTATCGTGACACATGTTGTGTAACTTCAAATTTGTGCTTGAACAACCAGCAGGAACATCACATGGCAGTCATGTATGCCTTTTTTTGAGGTTTCCGTGTGCTGTGTTCTGATATGCACTTTCTTTTCGTAGTCCTTTAAGGGAACTGGTCCTTCTGCTTATCATATGTATCTAAGGGAAACTGTAAAAAGCTCTTCTCTTTTTTTTTTTTTTAGGAGTTGATGACATTTAGTACCAAGTCAGAGGAAGACCAAATTATTGCTTCAAGTAAACAGGTATGACTTTAATCACCCCCATTTAAACACCCCTTCTGTCTTGTTTTCTCGATGACATGAGGAGAAGGAAACGATGCTATAACACTGTTTTGTTTCTGCCTTCACCTGCCTGTCCCAGTTCACCTGACTCTGCCTCTCTGCTTCAGCTCGTCATTGACGACAGCGTTGCCGTGACACCCTTCTACCTGTTGCTGGGCAAACACAGAAAGTCTCAACGAGAGACACAAGACTCTGTCTCGAGCCACACTGCAGCAAGAATCCAGCTCCCACAAGGGTCACCAGCAATTAGAGAGGTGGATTTTTTTTTTTTTATTTTCTTTGCATGACACATAGTTCAGCAATGCACCGACCTGTTAAATGCCTGGTTTTGACCTTCTTAATGCCTCCTGGCATTGATTTACCCCATGTTGCTTAATGGCCATGTGCCAGATTTTTAAGCATTGGTTGGACCATGGATTTCCTGTGTGGTGTGGTATAGCTGATTGTTAAACACTTTGTCCTTCAGTTGCTGCACACTCCAGCACATGTCCTTCCATCTGCGTCCTTCCTGTGCAACATGTTTGTCAACTCTCTTCTCATCTCGAAGTCTGGAGTCAGGTAAGTGACAGCTGCTCAATGAGTCAATGGATCAGTCTGTCTTATGGCTTTAAAGAGATGGTGACTTCAGTGAGTTTGACATCGTTTTCACTTGATTGTGCGTTATGTAGGGCACCTTAAAATTTGGCCCTCTTCTAAGATGTGCTTTAAGAGTTGGAACATGCCTGTGGGCTTTACCACGGCTTCGTCATGTTTTATGGAAAGCCCTATTGAGCCTCCCTTTGTGAGAATTCCACAGAACTTGCTTCTTAAAAGTCTTTTTGTCTTTAGAGAGGATGGCAGGTGCCGAGAGGAGGAGATGGGCAGTGAGGAGGAGGAGGAGGCCGAGGAGCAGGAGTCTGAGGGGGAAATGGAAGCCTCTGTCTCTGCACAGGGTCCTGCGGTTCAGGGCTTCCAGACAGAGCCCACACCGCAGCTGTCAAAGGCCCAGGAAAGAGAACTAAGAAAACTTCAAAAAGCAGACTTCAGCTGGCTCAGCTCACTACTGGACTCTTGAAATGTGACCGCGAAGGGGTTTTAGGGTACACTCGTTCCTGTGTTGCTTTTTGCAGCAATAAAGTGTAATGTTTTTTCTAAAGAAATCTCCACATTCTGGACATTTCAGAGTTATGAGTGCATTTCTTTTGCAAGGGTTTATAGGTTTTTTTTTTTTTTTTTTTTTAGGCTTTTTCTTTAACTTTTCTTATTTGTAATTAATTTGCATGCTTGGCAATATTTGCCAACTATCATGACTTTAAAATTCTTAGTAAGCATTTTCTCTTGAGAAACTTTTAAATTGTACAAATGAAACAGGAAACGGCTTGTTTTTTTCCCTCTGATATTTTTGACCCTTTTTCCGCTGTGAAACTGCAGGAAAGGTCAAACATGACTCTGTTACTTCAGTGCCAGATATCCATCTCTGGGGGGCTGACACAACCTAAAATATGAAAATATTTTACTAGTTTCTTGCCATACTGTGCAAATTTTGAGATGCATATACATTTTCTTCTGCATTCTTTGACTATAGTGTAATGAACTGGGGGGGGGGTACCGAAAATATGCTTACTACTTGTCAATGAAGTTTATAAAAGTGCTGTTGATTTTACTGTTGCATTGACGTTGGTTCACTTATGCTGTTTAAAAAGCATCCATTTCAAGAACTGCTTTTGTACATTTTCCCTCTCTTGACTCGTCCTATTACATTTTGAGTCATTTTATATATTTTAATGTTTTATCATAATAAATCCTGTCATGTTTCATGTCCCAAACACATTCCCATAGGAAACTGGTTATTGCATCTTTACGGTTTTGTGGGTCAAATGGGATATCATGAGTTGTCCGTCCAGCATGAACCTAAAAAAATGTACTGGGACTGGGCCACCTTGGTAAAGTATTTCTGTCCTATACTTAAACTTGTTGGACAAAGATGCAGAATGCAGATGTCTTTGTGACCTGTTGTGCTTTCTTAATTTCTTTTACACCATGGGTACCTAAAATGGTTAAAACCACACAAGAGTTTAAAAAAAAAAAAAAGTGGCTGTTTGAATGCATAAATTTTATTTGGTATACAAAGCAATAAAACATTGTGAGTTGCCTTACGACAAGGTTATCTGCTAAATAATGGTTGATATTGCTTAGAAGTAGAATATGTGTAGTTTTTAAATGTGTGATTGGAGTAAAGTTGCTGTGGTTTAGCTTCTGTGCAGAAGTTGGAAGAGGAAACCAGTTCTACTAGGTCCTCTTATTAGGTTGCCTTAACTAATGAAATGTCTAGAAAGCAAAAGTAATTGGATGCTTTATATGTTTTTAGGTCGTACTTGTGGTGTGGCAGTCCTCGTGCATTGATGCGATTGTGTAAGTTGCACATGTGCTCTGGGGAGCTGGCTGGTCACATAGAACACAGACCGTGTCACTCTCGTGTCCATTTCACTATGTCACCCAACATCATGTCTCTTAGTTGTGCTTCAGCTTGTTCAGGTGGTTCAGTTCCAATCTGAGCCAACCCATTTTAGCAGTCGGGAGGTTCAAACGTGCTAGAGGAGCGATACGAGTCTTCCTGTACACAACCCTATTAACAAAGTGATGGAATGCATATTGGAGGAATAATTTTATTTCAAAGATGAAACAGAATACAAACACAATAACCCCTCTGTACTTCTCCAATGGTCCATGGAGTGCTTACAGTCGATATAAAACAAGTAATGTATAAACTGGTCGTCGCATAGTCCAGTACATTAAAGTACTGCAAAATGCACTTCAAAATACTGCAAAACACACTAAGAAATATATTCCAAGTTGTTCTTATATAGTTTTCCATTTTATAGTTTTTTTTTCAGATTCCACCATAAGTAAGTCTGAATTTAAGTAGATTTTCTTTGGACTGGAACCAGCTGGGGATACAAACTACTTATAAACAAACGCATGCAATGCATTAACTGGCTTGATTACAAATATGTAAGTTCATCACACAATACAAACGCTCACCTTCAAAATACAAAAAGTAGAAAAGTCCTAAAACTGAATTTTTAACGATGCCTACACAATTATTTGCACTGTTGCTGTTATGTTTGAATTGTATTGTTTTGTTAGTATTATCGTAACAGAAACGGCTATGAATCTGAATTACCCAAACGGCCCCAGTAGTCTAGAAAGTGTTCTTTGTCCTTTTCCCTCACAATCCTGCTTACTTCGAACTTTGTGCTTGCCCATGGAACATATTTTTGAAGACTTGGAATGTGAATTTGTAGAATCAGCACAACTGTATAAAATAACCAGCTCGAGTTCATGTGCCACCTGTTTGGAGAAATTGCCCAGTAAGGCCTTCGTGTTCCCTGTGGGTTGACAGCTGGCCAGTCCCAATATTGCTCTAAAATGCACCAACACCTGACCACTGGATGTGGGAGCTCTGAGGTCTTCCAGTCTGGGCCAACCGTAGTTATGGCTCTTAAGCAAATATGTACATAGACACTGAGGAAAAATAAAACAATCACGTCACATTCCTACACCTGTGAGGTATTAAATATGACAGCCTGTCTTTGTGAGCTTTCTCACACCGGGAAAGGCTTGAAATCCCAGTTTTGAGAAACTGACCTAAAGTGACAATGGACCTCAAACCACATCCTTTGGAAAAAGTAGAGGGGGAAAGAAGTGGGTTTCTGGGTTTTAATATGCTGTGCACAAATATATGCCAAAAGGTGAATTTAAAACTGCACTGAACTGGACAGATAGGTTCTCGTACATCAGCGTACACTGCAACAAAAAAAAGAAAAACTCTATGAAGAGTCTTAGCCTTCCATGCTGTCTATTTAAAGTGAAAAGTGTCCATACTTTTACCATAATAGTGAAAGTACAATTAAAGTGCTTTGAAACAATCATGAGAGGTACACCCCAAAAACCCACTTAAAAGTCAATGAGAATTTCTGGCAACGTCAAAGTTTGTTGAGGAGCCTGTACAGTCATCACTAGACAGTTGGCTGTTTCACGTTTTGGTGCGCATGTTGTAAAAAAAACCACAAACAATGCTACGTATAACAATATTTCTCCAAGCACAGTGCAACGACTGCATGGGCAGAAAATGGATATTCCCTTACATCCTTACATCGTTTTAGGCATTATAAAGAGCAGTTCCCAATTTGGTAGTATGAAGTGTCTTTATGCATAGCTTTTCAGGAGATTAGTTATGTTTAAGAACAAAAATTAGACAATACTGACTACAGGTTCACAGTACAAGCTTATATCTACTCCTATATGTGAATACGCTTAAAGCTCGTGTAAGCTTGTAACTACTACTTTTATTGAACTTTGAGCTAAGCTTATGTCATGCTAAATAAAGTACGTGGCTATATAGTATGTTACGTACGGTAAAAACACATCCGCTATAGCAGTTAAAATGTATGGAGTACAGCCTGAGCGTGAGTCACTCTGCACTCGCCATGTGCAAACCGCTAATGCTAATGGCTTTGGAAATTTTTGGCTTTGGGAAATGACGGCTTTCACAGCTTTCAGGAGATATGTGTATGTAGAGAACAGAAATTTCGGCAGAGACTGCCAGCACCACGAGCGATTTCCCCTTTAGGTATGAACATGATGGACCAGCACAGCACAGGCTCGGGTTCAAAACGGAGGCTGGAGCTGAGATTTCGCTCCTGCTTTGCTAAGTTAATGCTAATGGCTGTGCGCTTCAGGACGGTTTTACTCACCCTTGCAGTGTCGCATTCCCTGACATGAGCAACTAATGTCACCTATACGTGCATATATCGTGATGCTGTGGGCGCGATCCTAAAGCTAACTTCTGAAGTCAAGGCGCATAGCAGTTAGCGAATGGCATGAATAAAGGGGGCTCTTTAACAGCCTAAACAACGCTAGGAAGTGAAGGAACTCTCGCCTCCATTTTCTGCTCCGGAGAGCAGCAAAGGAAAAGCCGGCTCCTCAGGCTCTTGTAGGCAAACTTGAAGTACATGGCATGGCCCATGGCCACGAAGGCAAAGGAGATAATGACCAGCAGGCCAAAGGCCTCTGGGTTGGGTGCCAGAATGACCATGATGAAGTGCAGCAAGTCGAGGAGGTAATTCATGGAGTTCTGGACGCCATTAATGATGCCCCTTTCGGACTCAATCACATTTTCTTGGATCAGCTGGGTCACAGTTAAGTCGAAGGACCAAAGACCTGAAGAGCAAAAACACAAGAGAAACTATTCATTTTTATTGCTTAACAAAAGGGATCATTCATGTTCGCAATGCTATTGTTAACGTCCTCCCAACATTCGGAGCTAAAAAACAAGGGTAAGTCGAAAACGTGTCCATGTATGCAATTACATTTTTTTAAAAAGTTGAAACATTATTGTGAATACCTTTTGACTTACCCTTCTAAGACAATAAAATGGGACAACTTTCACCATACTTTTTTGTGCAATCCCTCTATAACTATTGAACCCATGTTTTGCATTTGAATTCCTCGGCAGACTTACCAACCCTAGCAGCAATGACGCCAGCGAAGAGAAGGCTGACAGACAAATAGGACTCCACCTGTGGTTCCTGCTCCATCTCCTGCACCAAAGTGGAGCTGTTGACCAGACTTTGCATGGCAGTGCTGAGCGTACTCACTGGGGTGGGGCCGGCCTCTGGCAGGGTGCTGGGCTCACCCATCAGGTGCCGGATCATTTCTTGGAATGGAGAGACTGTCAGGTCCAAGGGGCTGCCAGGTGCAAAGACAGAAGCCACGCAGAGCAGGAGGCAGGAAAGCTGGGCTATGCCTGAAATAAAGCCTGTGCGGATCAGGCCGCAACGCTTGCGGAGCCAGGTGAAGCCCACGGTGCCGAAGATGCCCGAGATGGCTGACGCGCCCATGAGGAGGCTGAGGATGGAGCCGTTCAGGCCCTGAGTGTAGGCATACCCAGTGGTGATGCAGTCGAAGCCCAGCACGGTCATGTAGAGGAAGGCAAGTGCCATGCCGGCAAAGAAGATGGACTGGTTGTAGTAGGCCACCCACCCATCCCTGAAGGTGCGGAAGGGCTCTGAGATCTGGTAGCAGAAACCTTCCTTCTTTGGAGCGTCTGCCTGTGCCACCACTGAATTGCCCATGGACTGGGAACCATCAAGTAGCTTCAGGCCATTTTCAGCCTCTGCAGAGGAACAGAAGCAAGGGGTACGCAGTGAGGCTACAAATCGCAAGCCTCGGCTCAGCACTTACACATTCTGCTAGATCTCAAGAAGTCATTACCGCATGCAAGGGTTCTAAAGTGACTATCGCCTCAGCAGCATGCACAGTAGAATAGTTTAGGGGACCTGCTATGCTTAGCTCGTATTCATGATTTCAAGCATTGCGATACCTTGCTGGACATTAAGATGCTTGAGCTCTTGATCCTCCTCTTTCTGGCCAGCCTTGATGGCCAGCGCCGGAGTCTTCTGGTAAACTTTCCAGAGCAGGTAGTACTCCAGACACATGGAGCAGAGGTTCCAGCCGGAAATGAACCCGCAGCCAACAAAGTGGGAACCGAAAGCCATGATCTGCCCGACCAGCATGGGGGCCAGGATGTTGGTCAGCTGATCTATTATCCTCACTGTGGCATTCATGTCTGAAGGACAAAGCGAGAAGATAAGTATTAATAAACTGTGTGGAAAATATATTTACAAATAAACAAAGATTCAGCATTTCAATTATATCCGCGTAGAGGCACATGCTTAATTCTGTTCGCTGCGAAGCTGTATGGCTTAGGAAACTATTACTTCTAGTTCCTGAGGATAGACATTCTTTGCTTGTTCAGCAGTCTGAAAGGAGCTATGTTTAACATGATGTTTGACCTACGGATCAGAAGCCGTTCTGTGCTGGGATCATGTTCCAAGAAAGCTGTATATGCGAAACCACTAAAGATCCTCAATGAACCTTCCTGTAAGGTAATCCACGCTGAAGAAAACTCCTTCCTGGTACTATAATCCCATCCCATCTTGTTCATTTCAGATATCTCTGATTGCGTTACACTGCGTTGGTGTATGGAGGAGTGATTGGCAGTAGGTACTGTAACACTGGAAGTCAGCTTGGATGGAAAATGCACCAGCTGAACACTACGCCGGTATTCACTGTAAGTTGTTTCGGAGAAAAGCGTCCGCTAAATGAATAAATGTAAATACATAGCAACGAGTGTCCATATGTCGATCACATTTGTAACACCCCCAAATTTCTTGAAAAATGGTGCAGTAACCTGAGCAATTACAAGATAAAAGGGACCAGTATAATGCCCATGTGTGCAACCATGCAGTTATGACTGAAGATCTGCTGTGTCTGTAACATGAGTTTTACCTGCATGTTACAGACACTAAATCTGCGTTAGAATCACAAATGGGAAATTCCTCGGGGGGGCATTTTGTGGCAAATGGGTGAGAAAAGATTAAAGCTAAGCAGATTAGACAGTACAGTTCCTCCTTTCTTCAAATGTGTGTAGTAAGGGATTTCACACTTCTGGCACAAGCGTCCATATAGCTGTAAAGATTACGGGGCTGGGGTCCCAAACACAGTCCATAGAGAGCTGTTTGTATAATGGTTTTCACCGCAACACTTTCACCCAGGATAACTGGTGCAATTAGCAGATTCTCCATATAATCATATTTGCTTATCAATTATGGTTATCAAAGGGGGGTGCCGTGGTACAGTGGGTTTGACTGGGTCCTGCTCTCCGGTGGGTCTGGGGTTCGAGTCCCGCTTGGGGTGCCTTGCAACGGACTGACGTCCTGTCCTGGATGTGTCCCCTCCCCCTCTGGCCCTGCACCCTGTGCTGCTGGGTTAGGCTCTGGCTCCCTGCAACCCCGCATGGGGTAAGTGGTTTCAGATGATGTGCACGTGCGTTATGGTTATCACTGTCTCTAAGATTCCAGAAATAAATACAGTATAATAAGGTAAGAGGCACTATGACCAAAACCATATGCATTTCATCACTTACAATATTTTAAACAGTGATTGTGGTAATTTAGAAGATCAACTTCAACAAAAACCCTCAAGCAGATAGCACTCAGTGGGCTGAGTTTGAAACCGCTGCCATAAAGATTCATTTCCACCGGGAGACAGTTTACAACCAAGTCAGCTCTCCATGCAGCTGAACTTTATGACCAGTAAAACCCGTATCAAGATAGGAAACTAGCTGATTGTTGAATGTTGCCTGCACTTTTTCCCCTATTTAGGTGTTTTTTTCCCACCGCTTTCTAGGTAAAATGGAGCTGATAAATGACAAACAAGCACGGGTTCATGGAGGTCAAGTCGATGATGTGCATGTGCATGTGCGTTATGGTTATCACTGTCTCTAAGATTCCAGAAATAGGACCATCAAGGCTGAACTGCTCATTCTGACGGCCGCACGCACTTGGGGCGCGAAGATGCTCGATGACCCAACTTACCGGCCAGTTTGCTCCTGTCGTCCCCTGCTACCACCACCACCCAGTCTCTCTGGATTGTGATAGACATAGCTGTACTTGCCAGGTTGGCAATGTTTGCAATGGTGATCACCATGATATAGCAGACAGTCTGCAGACATTAAAAAAAAAAAAAAAAAGAAAGTTAGGTAGCAGAAAAGTACCCTGCACAGATTAAAACATTTCACTGGCTGACACATTCTGAAAGCTATAAATGTACAATTAATAATATATAATATAAATTATTATGATGGTTTTAGAAATTCAGTAAAATAACATTCCATGTTTCACTCTTTGGTACATTTGGCACCGGTAGCGTGTTTGTTCTTCATATATGCTGTGTTACAGCTGTTGCTCCGAGGAAAAGATCTGGAATTTGGCATTCGCTGGAATTTGGCTGAGATTTCCGTGAGTGCAAAAGAGTCACTAAGCACATCAGCGGGGATCAAATTTCACTCCCACAGGGGGCACAAAGCATCCAACTACTTACAATGTAAAACTGACACCTCCTGAAACTTTCTACAGCCATCCTGAAACAACGGAACATCTCAAACGTTTATTTATAAATGCAAGTTATATTCCCGTCCCCCCCGCGGAAAGAAAAAAGCAAAAACATCCGGAACTTACAAGTAACCAACCATTGTAGAATTGTTGAAGATGTTCTTTGAACTGGAAAACCACCATCAAAAGAATGCCACAAAGAATTACGGAAGAGTTCTGGACAATCAGAGACGTCTGCGCAACTGTACAAAAAGAGAACAGATAAATATTTTGAAAATGATGAGTAAAAAATATATAAATTAAGTGCAAAAATAAATGAAACAGGAGCACATGGAATTATAAAATATAGCTATATAAATGTGATGAGAACACACGTCCAGCAGACCTTTAAGCCTGGGGTTTTTGTCGACCCAGTCTCCGATGATGGCTCCCAGCAGCAGAACGGAACCAGCCACAACCAGGCCGTACACAGCGGTGAGGAGCAGGCTGTTCCCATACAGCTCCACCAGAAAGACAGCCACGGCAAAGTTCCACATACGGTCCCCCTGCAAGGCACAACGCAGCATCTCATCATCCATCCATCCACCCACCCACCCTTCCATCCATCCTCAGATCACTCAGATACTCTCTTTGGCCTCTAAAGTGACAAAGACAATCAAGGACAAAGTGTGCAGTCATTTCCAGCAGGACAAATGAAATAATGCGCTGGGCCTTTCTACAACACTAAGTAATGAGGCATTACAAATGAAGGGCTGTTGGCGAAAAAGGGGAACACAGCCTTCTTTGTTGGATTAACAGCACTAGTTAATAAAGCAGAAGGGGGGAAAAAACTGAAATACAAAGAATGACAGTGGTTTAGTATCTAATTAAAGCCCTAACAGGTTCAGCGGATGAAACTAAGGGTACAAATGTAATACAGAGAGCACCGCTATGTGATGTAAATATGCATATCGCTATAAGACACTTTTTTCCAAAGTCGTATATAATTATTTACATAGTTGGGTATTTTTAGTAGAGCAATTTAGGGGAAGTGCTTTACTCAAGGGTACTAGAACCAGAAAATGGATTCGAACCTGCAACCCCTCAAGCCAAAGACAGCAGCTCTAACCATTGCATTATCAGCTGTGCTTATTTACTTTTACCCTAAACCTTATAATAAAAAGCACGTTTTAATACACACACACACACACACACACACACACACATTTTCAGAACCACTAGTCCTATACAGGGTCACGGGGAACTGGAGCCTAACCCGGCAACACAGGGCGTAAGGCCGGAGGGGGAGGGGACACACCCAGGACGGGACGCCAGTCCGTCGTAAGGCACCCCAAGCGGGATTCGAACCCCAGACCCACCGGAGAGCAGGACTGCGGTCCAACCCACTGCGCCACCGCGCCCCCCATCCACGTTTTAATATTCTCTCAATAATTATAATAATAATCTTTTTAAGGAAATGCTGCACAGTACAGATTTTAAAGCACAGCATTCTGTTATGTCTAATGAGGGACCGTTTGTAAACAAATTAATGACATTAAATTAAACATTTTATATATATATAGTGTGTATATATATATAATATATATATATATATATATATGTATGTATAAAATCATTACAATAAACGTTTAGCGCAGTGGTTAGAGCCCTCGCTGCCTCTGATCGAGGGTTCGAATCCCTTCTCCAAAGCTGTTGAGCTAGTAGTATAGTGGGCAGAGCTGTTGTCTTTAAATGCAAAAGTGGCAGGTTCGAGTCCCACCTCCCCTACCCTTTGAACAAGGTATTTACCATGAAGTATATCGAGCTGTGTAGGTAGTTAACAGTAAAAGTCGCTGAAAGCGTCAGATGAACGAAGTCATCATTTGTCGGTACCACAAAGCTGGTACGTTTTTACTCTAAGGATCATGGTGAACGCTCACAAACTGGAGCTCTGGGGTATCGTTACCGCAGCGCTCTGCGGTCTTGGGGTAGCGCTGGAGAGGGGGGATATAAGGACACCGGAGCCACATTTGTTTCTTCTCTTTTTTTCGGATCAGAATGGATTGTTGCTTGGTTCCATACCCTCCATCTCGACAGGTAAAAATTTCTCCATTTTCTCATTTCCGACAATTAAAAACTTTCTTCAATAAATAAATCCTAAAAACTGTCATGCCCGGCATGACAGTTTTTAGGATTTATTTACTGAAGAAAGTTTTGAATTCTTATTCGTCGCGGCATGATGTTGATGTCGATCATGAATAAAAAACGAGAAATAAAACGACAGAGTCAATAAAAACAATTAATATAAGACTGCATGAGGACCTAAAGGCACTAAAAGACATACCCCAAGCTAAAAACTATAAAATCAGAGCCACATTTTACTACGTTTCGCGTGAAGAGCGAGTCGGGTACGTCGTTTCACCGTAACACGAGTATATTCCGCGAGTGCAACGCAGTATCCGCGGCTCGTTTCAATACGGATTTTTCTGTCCTTTCAGTTTTTTTTTTTTTTTTTGTGTGTAGTTAAATAGTTGCTGTGAATTAAAAGTGTGACCGTGCAGTGAGTGTCCCGCAAAGTGTAAAGCGAGCCGCCGGAGCAGAAATACACAGTGACAGCTGCTGTCAGCGACACGTTTCCCTTTTGTTGTTTACACACAAACCGCGCAGTCACAGCGTGTGTGTGTGTGTGTGTGTGTGTAGCGGATCCAAGTGAATAAATGAAGGAAGACAACTGGTGGTACGGCGTACTCACCCATGTGGACAGTGCGTGTCCCAGGTAAATGAGAAACTTGGACGAAGTGAAGAAATCGCGAATGGATTCTGTAGTGTAAACAAATCAAATGAGCTCGATCAGTTTGACAACCACACACACACGTACTGGTGACATTCTGAAAACGTGACAGAGGACATGAAATGACGCATTCGTACCACAACAGGACTTCTTTGACGCGCAGCTTTCCATGTTTGCGATCCGCCCTCCAGTCTGCGGTATTGATCCTTTTTTTGTGTACAACGTTGAACGTTTCCGATTACTATAGTATCTGAATGCGCGCGATGATTATGTATTTTTTTGCAAAAAGAACCAAACTGCCCCTTTTTTTCCTCCTTTCCAAACTTAGCTATCACTGTAGCTGAAGTCGGAAAGCGTCACTGAAATGAAAAAGGGCCTTTTTAAAACCCAAATGCAAAAGAGAAAAAAAAAAAGCGCTGAACGTAACCGGCCGCAGCGCAGCCCCTGCTCCCCGCGCGACTAGCAGGGTTATTAAGTGCAGGACGGATTAAAGAGGGGCGTGACGTCACACGGTCACGTGACCCACGCCTGGCGCCCGGCGCTGAACGTGGTCCGCCTATCCGCTAAGGACGCTGTTAGTGCGTTGACGCTGTGTGGCGTTTGTTGCGGTGAATTTTACCGTATTAACGACGCTCGTGTTTCGGCTGTGCAGAGTGACAACTACAGAGGAACAGTTTTTACCACAACCATATCCCGGGGTTCAGTCCTCCAGAGTGTCTGATGTGTGCGGTGTGAACCTCTCACATGTCCCACACTCACATCATCTGCTGATGGATCACGTTGCTCCAGTCGTGTGTGCACTAGAGGTCTTGACCTGAAGGATCGTGTGTGGAAGTGTTCCAAAAACGCTGCTGAATCATGCTGCTTAAGATGGAACGTAACTTTCAGATGAGTTGTCTATCACAGTCTGAAACGTTTTCAAGGACCGGTCCCCTTTCGTAGCTTCGCTGTTGTGATTTACAGCCACGAGATTCCTAAAGTCGGCGCCGAGTAGGTGAAAACAGCACAAGGCCATGGAAAATTTTTAAAAATGAATTAAACCCCTTAGCCATGGCCTCTGCGAAGGACATTTCAGTGACTAAGGATGTGGCAGTCTAGCTCTCATGTCAAATGTCCTATCATGTATTTGCCTACTGCTGAGTGTCCACGGGCAGCATTGTGTTTTAGTACCAAAGGTCAACAGTCTGCCAAAAATGCCACAACCTTAACGTTTGTATCAGATCTAAGCTGACTTCCTTCATTTAGTAAAGGTAACGGGAAAAGAGACTTTGTGAGAAATGTGTACACTCTAAATATGTGCTTCTGGGGAAGCAGCACAAGTGCATGTCAGTATCTGATTACATGTACTTTAAATTTATTTATCTGACACCTCACACATGCAGTCTTAAGCACCTTATGATGATTCATCCATTCTTACACCTTTATAATCATCACTCTATTCATTTAGGATAAGTACCATGTTCAAAGATACTACCGCAGGAGAGGGGATTCAAACCCATGTCCTTCACGTGCAAAGCAACAGCTGTACCCACCACCACGCCATCTGCAGCTGCTCTTCACTGTTGATGTGTTTTTTATTTTCATTGCTTCTTGTGAGATTACTAGCAGCATGTTGCAGACAGCAAGCAATCATGGGTCTGGAAGTTCATTGACCATGTTAGCAATCACCATACCCTCTGGAAAGAACCCAAAAGCACACCCACCCAGTTATCCAGCCCCCTCTTCATATTTTATTGATTCTTTACCTGGACAGTGATTTACCCAGGGACATCTTATCTCGTTCAAAGAAACATGAACGTGAAGCAAGTTCTCAGCGCAACAAAGAGCAGCCAGACAAAACTTTGCTTTGTCATACTGCCAGTGTTGTGTTTGGTCCCAGGACAAGATTTGTGTCACTGGCCAAATCCAAATGTTTAATTCAAGTTTGGCCTGAAGGGCTTGCGTTTGGCCCGTCGCTCTCACAAGAAGGTCGAATATATAACACAACCATCTGATGAATTCAAAGCCCTTGTTTCTTTCCATCACAAATGATTCTTTAAGGCTAAATACAAAACACACACAAAGAATTGTATTCATCTTTTCGTACACCTGTTTTCTTCAGACATCTGCTTTTCGTCAGACTTTTAAACATTGTTGACTTTGGGGTGAAGGAGAGACTAAACTGCCTGCCCTGTTACAACAATGAGGGGTTATACTCAGTGTCACAACTGTGAACGTGATGATCCAAGACTCTCCAGGACTGGAAGCGAACAGCATCTTTACGGGCGTAGAGGACTGTATACGCTTACTTTCCCTTTCCTGAAATTCTGAAAGACATTTCGGTTACCAGGAAGGCCTTTGTTCTGTCGCAACTGTCAGCAGTGTGTCAGATACTGTACCAAATTGCCCACATAATTTCACAAGACACAAAACACACCTTGTCCGGCGAAGCTTTGACTAACACCCCATGCTGGCTGTCTTCTGTCCACACTTATATCATCCCATAATTATAGAAACATACTGTACAAAATCGTTTTGTTGGTCATTCCTTATTTTTGGCGATTCTCTGATTCCCTGATTTAAATATCACACAATAATTTCATACAGATTTTTCTATATTTTATACCCTGTAACCTTCATAATCAAAATAAAATCAGCCAAGAGGTCAAAGGCAACATAAATTATAACTTTAACGGTACTAATTGATAGGCGATGTAACTAAAATAATTTTATGAATAAATATATGGATCAACTTTAGGTTCTTTGGTCTAACTGCTAAGTTGAATAATAATAAAAAAAAATGTTTTCAGCCAATACAATAAAGAAATAGCTACTGTAATAGCGAACCATTATTGTAATCTTGAGAATATAATTAGAAAAACATGATACTGGACAGCTGAGAGTGTAGTGGTTACAGCTACTGCCTTTGAACCCCAAGGTCATAGGTTTGAGCCTTGCCTCTGGCTCTAGTACCCTTGAGCAAGGTATTTACCCTAAATTGCTCCAGTAAAATTACCCACCTGTATAAATGGGTAAATAATTGTAACCTCAACGCTGTAAGTCACTTTGGAGAAAAGCATCAGATAAATAGACATTGAATGTTGATTTTATACTCTTCAGTTTAATATGACCTAATGTGGTTATTATTTGCATCTCACCAAAATGTCATTTAGTTCATTTCTTCTTTGTAACAAGGTGCAGTTTGCGTTATTCATGCAACACATAGAAAAAGGTTATGATTTGTCTTTCTGTGGTAAAATTGTATGAACCCACAGAGAAATTCACAGCTTGTCTTCTACCTGCAAATTACAAAAAAGTTACATAAATAAGTTATTTTAAAAGTGTTTCTACACATATATATAATAGAAATCCCTTTCTTTTTTCCACACTATTTTGGCTTCTTAAATTCCATCCCACAATTGCTGATGATTTTTATAATAAAAATTCCAGCGTCCTCGGTGTGTGTATGAAATATACTTGTATATAGTGTTTTCTTATTTTTTTATTTTTTCTTGTATTTTATTCACATCATGTAACATCACTATGTATGAACCATGGACCTCCTTACCGTCATATAAATGACCTTAGGATTATTTTGTGCTCTCTAATGTTACTGATGTACTTTTATTGCTTTTAACTTTTTTAATAGGTCGAGTAAAGACAGGATAAGCAATTAATTAAAATGATTAGTGCCAATTTTTAAGTACCCATAATACAGTGTAGAAAGTAGACTGGCAGGAGACGGTATCGTGTATTAAGTGTAAATGTAAAATTTAGTGCATTTGATCACGTTTGTAAACATTGCTTTTCCCTTTTACATTCCTTTACTATAGACATCGTTTATGTTTTTGAAACATGTCGGTCCCATGAGCTGAAGAAAAAAACTTTAACATGAATTAAAATTCTGAGTCTGATAATAATTAGCAACTTTCCCCCATTTTCGGGTTGAACCGCTGCAATAAGTGTTAAGGTGCTCATATGTAATATGCCAGTTTGTCACATAATTAATGGTTTTTCTGAGTTTTAGCATTACCGTGTTATGTTTTGTTGGTGACCAGGCTGTTTGCATCCATCGTGATGTGGTTCCACCTAACAAGAAACAGCAAGCTGCCTCTCGGTCCTGGTTCGTAAGGCGGTTCTGCAGGTGCCTATTGGATATTCTGTTTCTGTGCAATTATTCAATGTGCTATTGTACAAATGTTAGCAGCTCTGTTCTATTTTGAAACTATTTATGGAAAATACCAAGCACATTGTTGAAGGCCCAAGTATAAGCCTCTGGCTATTGGAGTTGTAAAAACAGACTACCCCCTAGCTATTAGTGGCTTGTGTTTTTTTTCCAGGTGAGGTTGCGGTATTCAGCTCTTAAAGTCATGTGATTATGTGGGTGTCGTGTTCATGCTGTGTCATACCTGCGGTTCAACTGAGACCGGCTATTCTTTTCCACTCGGTCTCCCGTAGAACATTACCTCTATTTATTTAGCATTCATCGTAGCTCCAAAATTCAAACGAAGATGAAAGTATCCAGCATCTGGAAAAGGTTAACAGTGATGCGAAACTCAACTCCAAATTAAAAAAATGTCAATCAGTTTTTTTCCCTCCTCTTTTTCATTACTTATTAATGTTGGAGTAATACAAAATAATTCAGAACGTGTATAACGCTACCTGCAGAACATCTTCTGATGCAGCAGGCATATGCGTCAGGTTCAAAAATGACTTGAATGTATATGACTTTATAGGCCTTTTTAAGGTTAAAACTTCGTGATGGAGCAGCGTGATGAATAGGTGCTGGTGGTAAACACAGGAGCCCATCTGGCAGCACATAATCCTTAGAGAGAAAGGGACAAACATGCAGCAGGTGTTTGAGATCAATGTCACAGCCCATTGACTCACTGTGTTTGCTGGCAGCACAACTCAAGCGAGTCACCGAAATGGGGCTCAATGTGACAGTGCTCACAAACAGGGTGAATGACTTAGGGACCAACCCTGGGATCTGGTGATCAGTGCTGCCTCTTTACAACTCAGAGGGGAAAGTTGAGCTGTCAGAAGCCACGTTAAAATATAAGTGATAGGGCAGCGGTGTGCAGGCCTTGACAACAGTCTAAAAAGTCTACACTTTACAGAGCGCTCGGCCCCTCTGTCTCGTCTCACGTCTCCAACGATATCCTTAAAAACCGGAAGGAGTTTCCTTCCTATTTCCTGTTTTGGACAAATTTTTCCTGCTTTATAAATAGCACAGATAAAAGTTGGTGTAAAAAATTGTACGATCAAAAAATTTCTGGAAATTTCGTGTCGCGCAGGAAGAACTTACATATAATTAATAGCGTGGTAAATATTGGAGGAACTCCGCCATGGACGGTCCCAAGCCCGGCTGAGAAAGGAGGAGGGTTGGGCGTGGGGCTAGCTACCCCACACTGTAAAAACCTTGCCGGCTACAGAAACGCCAACAAGGAAACTTCAAGACATCTCAGCTCTTGACAGAGACGCCTGGAGAACCCTTCTTAGCGGCCTATGCCCCAGGAGGGGTGGAAGGCGGTACAACACAACGTACAAATATTGGAGGACGTGGAATATGTAGTGCAGCTATTTCTGGAGGTGAAGAAGTTCAGATCTGTTGTTAGAAATACTTGAGATCTGATTTTCCAAAGTTAGACTATGTCCTGTTTTGTTGCTCAAATTGAAGATTTTAAGAGAAAGAGAATACGTCATCGAGCAAATCTTCACAACTGCAAATTTAGTTTCAAAGTCCCTTCATGTTGCAACGGTGGAAATTATCGCCTTTCGAAGTTCAATGGATACCTAGCGACACCTGTGCAAACCTGACCTTTAGACAGCCCCGATCCGACCTTCACCTAACACTCAGTTTTACAAGTCATGTCCGACTAAATGAGAGGAAGTTCTCCTGCCATATATTCAAAGATTTCCAGGAGAATTTTAGGAATAATTTCATTTAATTTTTTCATGAAACTGAGTGGGATTTTTGGCCAAAGGTTGAATACAAATAAAGTTTCTGCAAAAGTCAAGCTCTAAGTCACAGCTGATGTCCCAGGCCAA
Organism: Scleropages formosus; assembly: GCF_900964775.1. NCBI lineage: Eukaryota > Metazoa > Chordata > Actinopteri > Osteoglossiformes > Osteoglossidae > Scleropages > Scleropages formosus. The sequence goes on from NC_041826.1 coordinate 5,015,548, forward strand.
TGAATCCCAATGAACAAAATCTCTTCAATAGCTCTGTTATTAAACAACCAACTAGTTTTAATACCCACCTGTCCTAAGCAGGGTTGGGGCAAGCCAGAGCCTATCCCAGAAACACTGGGAACAAGGGGAGGGGGGATACAGCCTGGACAGGATGCCAGTCCATCAAAAGGTGATAACTATGCACCCACCCACACAGCTGAGCTAAGTTACCAAAGCAATTACCAGCCAGAGGCAGGGATTGAACCTGCAACCTCCAGAGCCCAAGGCAACTATGCTAACCACCACACCACCAGTCACCTCTTATGAAACAACCTTCATAAATCCTTTTTAAAAATCAAAAACACTATAAACGTACAGGTACCTGCAAGGAAAAACAGATAAAATTTGCACCAACAAGGTGAGATGCAAACTTCATTGATTGCTTTTCACACGTAACAGGTTCAGCATTCAATATTAAAGACATATCATCCTGTTGCTGCTTTTTTTTTTTGTCTTAAGGGGAGAATTGTAGACTGGCCCAAGTATTGTTGCAGTGACTTAAGACGGTGCTGATGTTTTATTAGTGCAGGATTGCTGTATCATATGCTGTGTGAAAGATATTATTTTGAACGTCATCCACCAGCTTCATCAAACCCAAAAAAAAGGCAAAGTATGTGTGTTATTTCATGAAAATGGGGAAAACAAAAATGAAATTGTGACTTGCTGAGTTACACGCCATCACACCCCTCATCTCCGCTACATGCCATTTTGATTTAAAAGCATCCATTAAAAACTACATGCCATTCTTAATCTTTACCTTATCTATGAGATGTAAACTTGACAAACAATATGCTGGTTTATGGAAGTGATAAAAACATGGCGTAAAGAGCCATTTCTATTACAGGAAATGAAATTTTATTGCTGTGGGATGATTATACAGTATAAAAGAACAGGTCACTAAGTGTCAGTCAGGGATTCAGGTTCAAATACGTAATTATTCCTATTCAGCGATCTGAGAACTGGCTGACTTCACTTATTACTTGTTTTATGTAACAACACATTTTTCATTTATCACATCAGTGGCTGATAAATTTTGCCAAAATAACGTGAAACTCAAGCATGTTTGTTGAAGTTGAGAAAAACTACTTTCTGGGATTTTCTTCTACAGATTTTGACAATAGGACTATATCCTTAGGTGGCGTGGTGGCGCAGCAGGTTTGGCTGGGGCCTTCTCTTTGGTGGGTTTTGGGTTTGAGACCTGCTTGGGGTGCCTTGTGATGGAGTGGCGTCCAGTCCTGGGTGTGGCCATTCCCCCAGCGCCCTGTGTTGTCGGGTTAGGCTCCGGCTTGCTGCAACCCTGCTTGGGACAAGCAGTTTCAGAGAATGTGTGTGTGGACTATATCCTTCTGGTATAGCAACTACTTGTCCAGGGCAGGGTCACAGGGGTCTGGAGCCTATCATGAAAGCAGAAAACACCCTGGATGGGATGCCAGTCCACTGGAGGGCAAACAAGCACAATCACTCACATAGCCACACATTAAAGGCAGTTTTCTGAGTCTCAGGTGCACATGAAACACATGTCTTTGGACTGTGGGAGGAATGCAGAGAACCCGGAGGAAAACTCGACACAGAGCGCACTGGATTTGACTCCATATCTAAACTCAAAGCCAGGAGCTGTGAAGCACCAGTAGTACCTGCTGTGCCACTGTGCCAGTCCTGTCTGCAACTTTTTTTTTTTTCCCAATTTCAAAATAGTGCTTGTAGTAAAGGGGGGTGCGGTAGTGCAGCAGGTTTGACTGGGTCCTGCGCTCTGGCAGGTCGGGGGTTCGAGTCCCGCTTGGGGTGCCTTGCGATGGACTGGTGTCCTGTCCTCGGTGTGTCCCCTCCCCCTCCAATCTTATGCCCTGTGCTGTGGGGTTAGGCTCCGGCTCAGCGTGACCCCACTCAGGGCAGGTGGTTTGTGTGTGTGTGTGTGTGTGTGTGTGTACAAAGATAATGTTTGTAGTAAAACTGACAAAAGAGGAACATAACAAAGACACCAGATATAGAAAAACCCACATACACAGCCACCAAGTAGAACAAGGATCTGGCACCCCTGGCCTAGATGATATTGATTATATCATATTTGGAAATAAAGGATGCTCTCCATGATATGTATCACATCAATTCAGTTCACTGACTCTGTCCTCCAAAGCAATTTGTAACGCTTAGCTACTCACCACAACTTCCCCAATTACTGTGCAGAGCTATTTTTTCTCCACAAGAGTAAATACCTAGGGTAAATACCTTTCTCTGAGCTACTACACCAGGAGGTGGAATTTGACCCTTCAAGTTCTTCAAGCTCAAAGGCGACAGCTCTGATCACTGCAGTACCTGCTTTCACATGTTTAAAAGACATTATTTGCATATTTTACTTCATGTCACATTCTGAACCAAATAACGGTCAATTAATCATTTACTGAAATGCCGCTGTAAATGTGAGAATAATAATATCAGCAATAACAGCAATAATAAAAACATTCAACTTTTAAAAGGGGTCCTTGAAAGCTTTTTTTTTTTTTTCGGGACAGTTGGCTACAGCAAATGGCTGCAAAATTGCATCTTAAGAGCCACGTGGTATCGGAAACCACCTTGTTGTTTTAACAGGGACATTTCACAATAGTAATAATTGCGCCATTGTTTCACAAATGCAGATGAGCAACTGACATTTACAGAAGACTAGAGTGTTTTCATTGCCCAGATATTGGGCAGATTGTCCCTGGAAAAAGCTCATGTCCTGACAGCCCTCAGTGGGGATCTGCTTATGATCAGCTGACAGCTTCTCCTGGTCGAGTTCTCGGACATCGACCCTTAACGACAACTCAGAACACAGCAGCGGAAAGACACAGCAGCTGGAATGGCATCTGAAAGACCATCTGGGTTGATAAATGCAGGTCCCACAGAGTGAAGAGTAATGCACATTACCTGCCATTACATGCTGCACCATCACACTTTGTCTGTGTCTGAGAATTGAATGGAAACTTGGCATAGCAGGAATTCAAGGTGGCAGTCTTTTTCATAGTTTCAAACAAATAAACTGCACATTAAAAAAAAAAATCTGTGTTCATAGGACAGAAGTGGCCTGCTCTAAAGGTGGCACAGTGAGCGGCGCTGCTGGCTCACAGCGCCCGGGTGTTGCGAGAGGACGTGGGTTCAATCCCTGCTCAGTCTGTGTGGAGTTTGGATGTTCTCCCTGTATCTGTGTGGGTTCCCTCTGGGTGCTCTGGTTTCCTCCCACAGTCCAAAGACATTCTGTTAGGGTTCCCCATAGTGTGTGAGTGAGAGAGAGAGTGTGTTCCACTGATGTATGGATGAGTGACCCATTGTAAGTTGTGTATCTAGCAGTGTAAGCCTTTGGGTGCTCTGGTTTCCTCCCACACTCCAAAGACATGATGTGCAGGTTCCCCATTGTGTGTGAGTGAGAGAGAGTGTGTGTTCCACTGATGTATGGATGAGTTACCCAGTGTAAGTAGTGTATCTAGCAAAGTCACCTTGGTGAATAAGGCGTGTGGGCTGATAACACTACATAGAGTTCATTGGAAGTCGCTTTGGAGAAAAGTGTCTGCTAAATAAATAAATGTAAAGGAAACAAATCTGTTGCAGACACAGGTAAGAAACTTATGACTTACTACATTATGTGAATCTGAGCCTCTATTCACTCACCAGCTCTTCAAACTGCCATACAGCAGCTGTTACCTACTATTTTTTTCCTGGTGAGTAGTCCGTTTGAAAAAATGGTACCATGCCAGCATTCCTGGGTAAGAGGTGTTGTGTGTGTATGTGCGTGTGTGCTACAACCAAAACATCGGCTGGTGTGAAAGGTTACGTCATCCTGAATGGAATGTGTGTTTGTGATTGGCTCTTACCGACACATGTGAGGTCATCCCACATGATCCAGCGTAGGTTCGCTGAAATACTGGGATATACCCCACATACCCTGGGATATAACTGAATACAGTGAACTAAAGCTTCACAAAGCTCGACTAAGACAATGTCATTCCTCAGTTCAGGACTTGTCCTATTGTGTATGATCTGTTGCCCCATCTGTGACCCTCTGCTCTGTGGGTAGGGTATGTTTCTTAAGAGGATTTTGTTTTTCACCACAAAGCATGATAATGAGATCCTTCACATAGACTCCTGCTATGACTGACCTGCCACCCTTTCAGCATTTGTGATAATAACCATCTGCAGAAAACAGCATATCAGTAGCTGAAAATGTGCATTTTGTAAAAGTCCCTGGCATCTGATTGATCAGTCTCTCTTTGTTTTGGGGCAGTCTTTCCTTGTGTCGGGGACTCGGCATCCTCTTTTAAAGGGTGAAAAGTTATAAAGATTTTTAAATACAATTTTTGCATTTAACCAGATTAACTGATAACATTACATAGAGTTCACTGGAGTCGCTTTGGAGAAAAGCGTCTGCTAAATATGTGAATGTAAATATAATGTAAATGTAACTGCTTATATTTGTGAAAGAATGTCATTGCTTTGTGCTTTTTATTTTGTTCTGCAAAGGAATTTTATATTTTGCAAACTTTAACATCTGTAATTAATGTGTAATTATTTTGTTAACGTGGGGGGGTGCGGTGGCGCAGTGGGTTGGACCACGGTCCTGCTCTTCAGTGGGTCTGGGGTTCGAGTCCCGCTTGGGGTGCCTTGCGACGGACTGGCGTCCCGTCCTCAGTGTGTCCCCTCCCCCTCCGGCCTTACGGCCTGTGTTGCCGGGTAGGCTCCGGTTCCCCGCGACCCCGTATGGGACAAGCAGTTCTGAAAATGTGTGTGTGTGTGTGTGTGTGTGTGTGTGTGTGTGTGTGTGTGTGTATTTTGTTAACGTTTTCTTCCCCTGTCTGTTTGGGTTTTCTCCAGGTGCTCTGGTTTCCTCCCACAGTCCAAAGACATGCAGTTCAGGTGGACTGGTGACACTAAATTGCTTTCAGTGCGTGAATGAGTGAGTGACTCTGTGTGTGTGTGTGTGTGTGTGTGTGTGTGTGCGCACGTATGTGTGTCACTGTGACCCTGCTTATGATAAGTGGTTCCTGAAACTGGATGGATATTTTGTCAACTTTTTGGTGCTTCTGTAGATTGTTTGTGAAACCCATTCTATTGACAGATAAAACTGGGTTATTATTATTGATCGTAGTGATGCTTTTTCACACACAATTGACAACCTATGAAAAAGAATGAACATTAAAACAACATTGTCAATATTTAATTTTACACGTGCAGTCTTTTTCAAAAAAGTGCAATTTGTAGTGCCAGTCCCAGTGCCAGTAATCTCATCTAAAAGTACTTAAAAAAGTGGAGATCGAATGACCGATGACCCCACGTACCCCTCACACAGACGCTTCACCATCCTGCCGTCTGGCAAAGGTACCGAAGCATTCGGGCCCTCACAATCAGACTGTATAACAGTTTCTTCCCCCAAGCCATCAGACTCCTCAGTACCCAGGGACTGGACTGACACCAACCCACACACACATACACAGACATACACACACACACACACACACACACACACACACACACACACTCATACTCATCTGAACACCATTCCACTCCCTTCACAATTTTTTGCACTGTTCTTCTACTTTACTGACCAACTGTGTTTTTTGCTGCTAATTAGTATGTTTACATCTATACTATTTATTATTAAATTGTAATATCATCTGTTTTTACTGTGTTTATTGTTTTTTGTTTAGTTTAGGTAGCTTTGTGTTGTTTTTTTTTTATGTAGCACCGTGGTCCTGGAGGAACGTTGTTTCTTTTCACTGTGTATTGTACCAGCTTTGTATGGTAAAGTGATAATGAAGCCACTTTGACTTTAAAGTATGTACAGTTTTTTTTCGTATAGAGTTTCTTCATTCTTCCAGCATCATGACTGAGAACAGCTGACTCAAGAAAAGCTGTCTTTTACAGCACCCAGGATGGCTCTAATATTGCCAGAATGACAGGGGTGGTGAGGACGGTGTCCCCTCCAAGACTTAGTCAAATCTAATATCTCACACCCTGTACATTGTGGACAGCTGCTACTCATTCTCTCCATTGCTGAGATTTTGCTTCCCCGAAACCTGAGAAATTCTGAGGCTAATTGTCAAAATGATTGCAATGGATCAGTCTCTAGGATTTTCATTTATTCATGACCGTGAAGGGCAGGTTGGGGGTTCGACTGCGAGTATAATCTATTACAGTGTATTGGAAAGGGTGGGGATCACCATTTATGCAGCGAACCAGAAGGGTACGAGAAACCTTGAGTACGGGTCGGTGTACATGAAGTGCGGCCAAATTACAGTGATCTTCCAGCAGTCTGGAAGCATCACACCATAGTCTGCGCATCATCATGCATACATAAATATCTGTTTTGTTCAAAAAGGAAATCACACCAAGTATTGCGTTAAATTTATGGGTTTCATAAAAATAATTCATTTAGAAGTATAAAAGATACATTTAAATTCAAAAAATACCCCAAGAACAGGTGTCTTTGTAACAGAAATGTTATTAAGTAGATTTTTTATTGCATTTTCTGTACATTTTTTGTTGGATTAAACATACTTTTGGCATTAGATCATACTGTACATCAGTTTTCAGATAAATATTCCACACTCTTGAAATTTGTACATTTTGGTGAATTTTACCACTGGGTCCCAAGCACCGAATACTCCGGTACCTTTTTGGATCTGAGGCTGTCTAGAATGTTTTGGTACTTCGCAGGATGTTGTGCTGCCTTCTAGAATCTTCCAGTGGCTGTTATGTTGCAGTACAGAATATCTATCAGTAAGTGTTCCATATATGTGTGAGTGAAAAAAAAAGAAATTCTTCAAAAATGTCGTAAAAATAGTGAAAGCGAGTATCTGTGGCTAAAAGTGACACTTTAGAAAAACCGGTGGTATTTTTGTAATCGGTAAACTTTACCTAATCATCATCAATGCAAAAATCGATATAAGTAACTATGAAAAATGTTCTTGGGCTGAATTATCCAAACGGTCCGTGATACTGTTTTGAGTGACGTGGAAATTGTTCCGTTTTTATCGCTCTGAGTAAATGAGTCTGCACAGAATAGTTCTCAGAGACATTGCTAACCCTCAAAACCTGAACTGAACTTACGTCTGCCTGTTAGTGAAGTTGCCTACTATGTAAAGGCAGGCAATGTCAACTTTTCTTAACTCTGCTGAGGCGTAAAACCAGTTCAGTTCAGTTTTTACCGCACAGGAGCCTGAAGGGGACTGACACTTAACTGCTGAGTCATGATGCTCCAAAACAATGGGAAATGTTAGTCAGCAATGAGCTCGCCCTCCCCCCACCCTCGCTCTCTGTCTCACACACACACACACACACACACACACACACACACACACACACACAGACTCATTAATGAATTTGCAGTGAACCTGAGAGCCACATGATATCTCCTGGGTTTCATTTCCAATTTTCTAAGATCTGCTGTGCACACGGCCACCATGTGTCCACCGGGATCCAGAAGTGTTTTGAGGCAGCTGTTTACTACTTCAGTCCTCGGCGAATACTGTATTTCCAAGTAACTTGGTAGCCTTTCAGGCTGCGCTTTTCTCAGAGAACAGCAATGCACACTCTAAAGTGTATTTATGTTTAACTTTTTAAAAAAAACAAATCGAGAACACAATACAAACAAGAGTACATATAGCATTCCACAACTGTGTGAAAAAAATAAAAAGTAATAAAATCAGGGGTACATATTAGAACAAAACCAAAGATGAAAAAAATTAAACTGAGTAAATAAGGATAAGGTATGTATGTGTATGCCTCACTTTCATATTTTTGCTAAATGACTTGCTAATAGGCCTTTATGTGTAATTTAAGGTAGGACTTTTCTCTGAACTTTTTGTTTTGTGCCTGTAGTAACGCACTAATATGATAATGAAGTCAACTGCAGATTTTTTTTTTACTAAAATTTACTTGTTTTTATTGCAAACCCCTCCCTCCCCTGCGCACGTCATCATATTGCGACAAAGTGGAAACATGACGTTGTCGCCAGTGTTCGTGTTACCATGTCCGCACGACAGATTTTTTTTTTTTTTTTTTTTTTTTTTTTTTTAAAGCGCGTTACGTCATCATCACTCGACAATTTGTTCTTCCACGAGCACTGCTGGTTTGCGGGCGACCGGTGTGTGTTCGTAGACGTCTGACATGTCTGTGAGGGAGCAAGAGAAGGAAGGCGCCTCTCTGGGAGACACTTCTCTTAAAGAGGAGCTCAATAAGAAGGTAAACGACATTCACTACGTTGTGTTTTGTGTAGAATGCGACCCTGTGCGGGTGAGTCCTCGCGAAGAGCGGTTCCGGGCTCGTTCGACTTCAGCCTGGTCTCGTGGACACCGGAAGCCACGCGGAGTGAATGTGTAACGGCCCGGTGGCATCATTTTGCGGTATTGACAATAATAAGTCTGTTCGTGCAGATCAAGGAGCAGAAGGTGGTGGTGGACGAGCTGAGCAACCTGAAGAAAAACAGGGTGGGTGAAACTTTATGGGCTGCTGAGAGCATGAATGCTTAAATTAAAGGAACCAGGACGTCACGTGCGTCAGAGTTTTTGACAGGGTGTTTGTTTGAATTGTTATGTGGGTTAGGATTTGTGTTCACTGACCTTGTGTGTGTCATGTTTAATGTTTCCTTCCTAGAGGGTTTACGTGCAGCAGCCCAACAGCAACATCTTCTTTTTGGCAGACAAAGCAGAGACTTTAGGTTCATGCAGGAGTAAGTACATCTTCTCAATGGGGTTACTTTGTCAGTGTCATCAAATCTGCTTGCTTATTTTATGTACAGTTATTTATTAGTAGTGTTCAGTTTGGTTGCCATTGGCACTGGATCTTAATTCCAGATCTTTTAAAATCAGTTTTTCTTCCCACCAGGAACTTTGGACAACATGAAGAAGGAGTACCAGGACCTGTAAAATTGTCTGAATGACAGTGCACTAGCAGTAAGATCAATATTAGCTATATATCAAAAAATGTGTGGCATCTGCTGCGTGCTGAATTTTTCCCCCTCAAAGCTGTTTGAGACAGGTGTGGCTGAAAATTTGAAAAGACGAGGACCCAATTCAAGTCGGGAAATTAAGAAAACGGTGACACACCTGAGCTACGAGTGCCTTTTCTCAGCCCATGTCCTTCATATGAGGGGTCATCTCACCCCACAGCCGCTGGAAGATGCAAATGGAAATGTTTTCCTCTGGAATGGCGAGGTGTTCGGTGGTCTGGATGTGGGCTGCCAGGAAAACGACACTCGGTGTCTATTTCAGCATCTCTCCACACAGGACAGCCCTGAACATGTTCTGTCTGTCATGTCCTGCATTCGAGGTCCCTGGGCTTTTATTTACTACCAGGCAGCTAAGCACTGGCTCTGGTTCGGCAGAGACTTCTTTGGTCGGCGTAGTTTGCTGTGGCGATGTGGTGCTGAGAAGAAATCGCTGGCTTTAACGTCAGTAGCCACCTATCTACCAGGCACAGATCACCCGCAATGGCAGGAACTGCCAGCACTTGGGGTTTACAGACTTGATCTGGAGGCATGTTTTCATCTGGATTTTCTGAAACTGGAATTGTACCCATGGCTTCATCCAGGTGATGCTCCACCACTTATAAATCAGTTTAGTGAGGAGAATCTTTCCAGCTGTATGTCTGTAGTAATGAATGGTTCTGGGCTTTGTCTGACGACTCCCGTTTGTCCCCTGAACAAAACTATTGCTAGGACTGTCCAAGAGACAGCACACACCTTTGGCTCACAGCCATCTGTTGAAGATTTGGATTTACTGCTGAAGTGTGATCACAAGAAGAAACTGGCTAACCGATTCCTAGATGTTCTGAGCAATGCAGTGCAGAAACGTGTGCAGTGTCTTCCATGCGACATCCCTTCACTGCAACCACACAAGGAGGAAGCTGACATTGCGATTCTTTTCTCTGGTGGGATTGACTCCATGATTCTAGCAGCATTAGCAGATAGTCATGTTCCCCTTGGAAAGCCAATAGACCTTCTAAATGTAGCCTTCAAACTGCAAGATCCAAAGAGGCAGAAAGAATCAAAAAAGATGCATAAGAAGAAAACTGGTTCCATCAACAGTTGTCCAGAAGAGTCCCTTGAATTAAGCAGATTTGATGTACCTGACAGAATAACTGGCAGAGCTGGCTTACAGGAGTTGAAAGTGTTAAACCCAGAGCGAAAGTGGAACTTTGTTGAAATCAATGTCACCCAAGAAGAGCTTCATGATATGAGACAAAAACACATTTGCCATTTGGTACATCCTTTGGACACTGTGTTAGATGACAGCATTGGCTGTGCGGTGTGGTTTGCTGCCCGGGGAGTTGGCCTGGTACAAGATGGCACAGAGCGCAGTCCGTTCACCTCACCTGCAAAGGTATGACATTATATCTAGGCAAGCATAGCCATTTCTTAGCCATTTTTAAAAATATAAAGTGATGCATAGTACTGTGGTTATGTTGGTTGCCACAGCACAGAATTACACGAAATACTCATCGAGAATGCGTTTGCTTAGGTGGTTCTGACAGGTATTGGGGCAGATGAGCAACTGGCGGGGTACTCCCGACATAGAGTCCGCTACAGAACCTCTGGGATTGAGGGTCTGGTCCAGGAGTTAGGCATGGAACTGGAAAGGATTTCCTCCCGAAACCTTGGCAGGGATGACAGAGTCATCACAGACCATGGGAAAGAAGCCAGGCAAGTGGGAAATTGTTCTTTTATACACCAAAAGCCCAAACATCTCTTGTATCTCACTTCACTCACCTTACAGTAACAGTAATGCAGCGAACACGGTGCTGTTCCAGGTTCCCTTATCTAGATGAAGAGGTGGTCAGTTTCCTGAACAGCATACCAGTCTGGGAGAAGGCCGAGCTCTCCTTGCCACGGGGGCTGGGGGAGAAGCTACTGCTGCGGTTGGCTGCCCGAGAGCTGGGCCTGGGACCCTCGGCTATGCTGCCCAAGAGAGCCATGCAGTTCGGCTCCAGGATTGCCAAGCTTGAGAACCATCAGGAAAAGGCCTCCGACAAGTGCAGCAGGCTGTACATGGCATAATCCACACTTAGACATGTACGCCCTTTCCAATAAACCCTTTTTTTATTATGAATGATGCAATGTTTATTCAGCTCCTTTGCACAGACAGTTTCTTTACAAATCAAAGACAAATTAACAGCTCACTTTCTCTTTTCTTCAGGAAAAATGTAATATTTAGAGGGTTAATTTTGGCTTATGAGGTCTTGATTTATGCAAAATTAAGATTAATATACATATATACTAGTCACAGGTGCATACTACACTAAGTAAGACTTCAACTGCAAAAAGTTCTCCTTGAAAAAATTGTCACATTCAATGTAAGCAGCGAGGTTTCCCACGTCAAAACGGCCAGACACTTGGTGGATGTAGACAGGCTTTCTGAAAAGGTAAATGATACAAAATTTGAGAAAAAGCTCATACTGTTCCCATTTTAAATGACAAGTACTGGATTACTTGAATATGTACCTTAATATAAGCCATGAAAGGAAGTTTCCTGGTGCATCTCTTTCTTCAATAGGTGCAGCCTAATGAAAATAAACCCCAGGGTGTGTTCAGTAGCAGTGTGACGCAATAGACAAGATCTATATCAGTGTTGAACAACCTGTTTACCTTCTTTTCTTCAAGGAATTTATCCAGGAGGGGAATAGTGCTCTCTGACAGCAAATAGAAGCAGGGACACTGCAGGAATAATGGGCAGAATGGACTTAATAGGTTGTTGCGGACTGGTGAATGTGAACGTTACTCCTCTCACGTTGATGAGTTAGTGTTGCCTGTCAATGACAAGCCTGTAGTCTTAAACTGTGTGTTACCGATGTGATGCGGGGGGGGGAGGGAGCGAGGGAGCTTACTGCTCTCCGTGAGTTAGTCTGAGAAGGAAGTGGCTTCTCTTTCATGCAGCGCACCCGCAGGTCTGCATCCACCTCCAGAATGCCATACTTGGATGTCTCTGAGTGGAGGCAATGGGAACATAACACATTAAATGACCTAAGGAAAACACTGAGTTAGAGGTTTTGATTGTTTTCATTACACTGGATGACTTAGTGAGGATAAACGATCAAACCAGCAATGGTGAAGGACTTGGCATAATATATATGAACACTCACCATCATCTTTGCACTCATAGGAAAGCACCAAATTACTTTCATTGCACTTTGCCTGCAGATCTGAAAACTCAGTAATGACTGTGGCAAGACTGAAATCTTCCTTAAACAAAGTGTCCCTGATGGAACAGAAAAATGTTACCATGCATAAAAAATGTTCTTAACACTCATCGTAATTATTTGAACACTGGTATACCTAGTACACATATACTATGTTTCAGTTGTATTAGAGAAATCTAAATTAGAGTTCTGTGATGGATCTGCATACTCTGCAGGGTGTATGCTGCTGAGCCCTGCACCCTGCACTTTTGGGATAGGCTCTACAGCCCTGACTTGGACAAGCGGTTAACCACAGTGGAACAGTGAGTTAAGTACAAATTTTTAAATACATACCCTCCAATAACTATTACATGGTCTTCTATTTTGAAATGTTTGATTACAAGCTGAAGGCAAGCAATAGCACCAAGACGTTCCTGAAAGACAATGCTGTGTTTGTAACCAAAGCAAGAGAATCAAATTCTTGTCTATAGAGTATAAAAAAAAAAAAAAAAACAAATTTCACACATCGTCCCCTCTCACAATCACAACTATGCTGTGGTGATGAAGTTTGAGTGCTCTGGGGATACTAAGTGCTATGTCACGTGGAACTTTGTGCTCCTGATGGGATCACCCTCTGGGAAACACCTTTTAAAACTTACAAAGGGTCAGATAAAATGCAATTCACAAAATAAAGGTCAAAAGAGGGTTGTTTGGGGTTACTGGGACCCCTGAAGCCATGCCTGGTGGCTGGGTATCTTGGACATGCCACCTGCGTGGTAAGATATCGGCATCTGGTTCAGTAACAGACCAACAGAGCTTCCATTAATAGTTTGTACAATGTTTTTTCTCAGCAGCAGAAGTGCTGCAAACACCGTACAGAGCTTGCAGTTCACCGCTTCACCAAGGCACTTAATCGGAGCTGCTCCTGTAAGAATACCCCACGTCACACAGGGTAAATCATTGCAAGGTTGCTTAGGTGAAGGACGAAGGAGACAGTTGTGTAATAGTTAATGATGACTTACCTCATTACTTGTGGTCCCGTCACTGAGAACCTTGACATTTGGAAACTGCGCCGCCCACTTCTCAAAAGCTTCAAGGTAATGGCTGTTAGTCTGCAAAAAAAAAAAAAAAGCATTAAGTCTGAAGTGTGAATTCTGACAGTGTGTGTTGGGTTTAACTCAACCAGGCTGTTGCACGAAGTATTGGAGGAAACTCACAACCACAAGGACCGTGTCCACATATTGAGTGGCCCCAAGGGCCCGGACCCAGTGCGAAATGAGGGCCGTGGGCCCCACTGGGAGGAGTGGCTTGGGGATCCCGCTGAGGTGCGAGAAGCGTCCTGTGGGGTCATTCTCTATATCCCTCCGGAGCCTGGTTCCATAACCTGCAGCCAGGATGATGGCCTTCATGGTTGCATGCAAGAGCACCCCTAACCCAGGCTCTTCTGATATAAAAGTGTTTTAAAACTGTGAAGGAGCAGAAAAACTAATCCTTAAAACAGATTGTTGTTAAGCAAGCACAAGAAAGTCTCGTCTTTCTCAGCAAATGTACTTTTCAGTGAAGAAGGGCGACTTCATACTCATTTCCATGTCTTTCCCCTCCCACTTCCTGGTTTGATAGAGTGCAACACATAAACAATCCCTTCATGCAACTGCAATGCCCATAAAGAGTTCCGCGTTTTTTACTTATAGCTACACGAATAAATTTTTCTAGGAATAAAAATACGAATGCAATTTCATATTTATAATTGATCATTTCTTAGTTGAGATTTACACGGCGTTACTCTATTTCAACGTACAAAAAGAACAAAATAAAGTGAGAACCATGCGCAGTGAGTCCTCGTTTCTCGCGGAACTCTTTTCATCGTCGGAGCAGAGGTGTCGGCGTGGTACCTCGGAGAACTCTTTCGTGTTGTGAGGTTTCGTTTTCATTTGCTTTTATGTTTTATTGGACATTTTTATTTCGTTTTCCTCCACGACTCAAAGGCTCGTGCTACATCCCATAATGGGAAGTGGCTTTGCTGATGCTTCCTATGGCTACGCTTGTCTAGAACGGAAAACTTGAAAGCAAACTGGACTGTAACGGCACAATTTATTCACTTTCACCTTTTATACGTGAAATATAAATAGTAAAAGCGTTCCGCAGCTTGATATCAAGCATTTTAAAATGGAATTTGTTGGCTTGGGAAACATGCAAGTGCTCAAATGAGAGAGAGGCTGTGGTGTTTGGTGCCCAGACCACGTGACGTGTATCCCTGCCATGATCCATGCCATGATGGAGCCGCGGTGCAAAAGGAGGAGAAGCGCAGACACCGAGCCCGTGTCCTGGCGTGTCCTCCCAGTGCTCTCGGATGAGCAGTGCCAGGACACGCAGCTCCTGGACGCCTACGCCGCCCCCATCGCCGATAAGAGGCAGACCTCCCGCCTCG